>NC_061504.1:8278185-8602560 GCF_022539355.2 Hippoglossus stenolepis
AGTCAGGGGTCAGACACGTTCACAACACCTGGAAAATGTCTGGAACAAGGAAGCAGGACATGATGTTAAAATTCCACTGCTTACATGTCTGAAAGCACCTTCTGTGTTCTCACTCTGAAATTATTTCTTTATTTTTCAGTCTCTTGGAAAACTGTTTTTGTTATGCCTTTATCTTATTTTGAGATTTGCGTTCAGACGATATCTTTAAATGCCAAAGTGTGATTTTATGACTTTTGGCTAAAGAACAAACTGAACTGAAACCCACACTGAAACATTTTGTGTTTGCTGTCTAGATTGTCCGCCTCTTCATTACAAGACAAGTTATCAACTACATGCACTGTATGACTGCTGTAAATCTTAGAACAGACATGTCATTCATAAACAGTTCAGGGTGTGTTGCTCTGCAGAAAAACTTTGACTGCAGCAATCTGAACCCACCTTGATTTCTATCATAGGGCCGGAACAACCTGTTCCATACGATCCTCATGTTTCTCTATGTCATCAAGGCCAAGGAGTCAGGGATGCTGGGGTGAGTAATTCTACTGCTGAAATCCTATAAATAGCCAGCTTGCCAAAAAGTAGGGAATTATTTAATATTGATTTGTTTTCACCAAAAGGTCAGATTGCTTTTTGTTTGAAAGTATTGGTTTGACTCTGCTTGGCTTCTGAAGGATGGATAATTAAACTACCTTTCATATTTTCTTCAGGAGAGTAAATCTTGGCCTCTCTGGTGTGAACATCCTGTGGATATTTGAAGACTGATTTACAAGCAACAAAGGAAAAATGCAATTGGGTGTTATTTTTTCTTCTCTGTGCTGCCTACACTGGTTGGAATATTCACCTTAACGTAAGGACTGCTCTTTAAGGGACACATGGGGGTGGAAAAAGCGCTTCTCTTTGACAATAAATGCATATTTTTGGACAGTTTCACAATTTTTATCTACACATTGGTAGCATAATGTATTTTCATTGATGCAATACTGTAACACCACAGTGTGCTTATGATACAATCCATAGTTGCATTTTTAACATTGTTTGGGTTTCTGATTTTGTTTATTTGAGAATGCACCAGCATTGTAGCCTTGTGAAAAATATACCTCATAACAGGTGGATTGCAAAGGGTTACAGCCCATTCAGCTTGAATGTAAATACAGTGTGTTTGGACTTAGTTCTTCAGCATCAGTAACATTTTGCAGCTAGTATGCAGCTTTTTCTTGTTTGTTTATTTTCTAATCTGTTGTAGAATGAATGACTGCAGTAATGGACATTCCCCCGACATGTGCTTGAAGTTACTTGTAAAAAATGGACCTGTTCAAAATGCAACAACGCTCCAATAATGTAATTATTGGAGTTTTTCTTGGTCACAAATTTTTGTCCGTGCACATTATTATGTTCAGTGTTCATTTTAATTGTGACGGAGAACAAATGAGAAGCCTCTGGCTGCATGTCTTCTATAAAGGAGCTGTGAGTGCCATTTATCCTGACCTGTCATCAGCCATTTATTAAATTTAATACTTTTACATGTTTGCTTGGTTTCAATGATGCTATTTTACAACTGTCACCTGAGACATGAAAATAAAATTTAGATATATAAAAAAAACTTCGATTTAGTTTTTTTTACCACCGCTAAATGCAGATTTTCTGACCATCATGGGCATCCACTTGGTGTCAGTGTAATCCCTTTTTACTTTTTTACATAATATGACCTTACTCCTGGTCCCATTTTCTCTAATGTCACTGCACATCCCCTGCACTGTAATATTCTGATGCTGTGTGTTGTGCAGGTAGATCCAGTGACGTACAAGTTCTGATAATAAAATGATTCTGGGTCAACGTTGGTTGAGTGTGTGAGTTTCATTGGGAATTGGTAAAGTAACAGGATGCCCTTCAAAAAAGTGCAATATTAAAAGTGATTTAAGTTAATTAAGAACCTAAATATGTGAAATTGGGAGTTGAGGATATATAAATGAAATGATGTTTAACGGGAGATGTAGAAAGATGTGATTGCTCTGTGAGCAGACCGCATTATGTGGCATGGGCCGTGTTTGTTTTGTAGTTTAACGTTGCCATTTTTATTATGAACTTCACTTCCCATGATGCATTCCGCAGCGCAGCTTTACCTGCATGACAATGTAGTTAAAATGTCAGATAAAACTGCTTGTCGGCTGGTTGGGATACACGTGTCAGGGGTTGTGTTGTTTACACATCACACTGAAAAACACTTTTGAAAATGCCAGTCGTGTTTACATCCTTTCTATTTAAGGTGGCCTACAGGTGGGAGGGTTTCAGATACTAAGAGGAACTACGGGGACCACAATGCACCTCGGCCGCAGTCGCTCCGTTACGTTCACATCCGCTTGACTCGCCACCACTGTTGGAAAAAGGACTTTGTGGAAGTGCAGCGATGTCAGTCCAGGTTGTGGCAGTGAAAATGGCAGAGGTCGAACTCAAAGACGTCCCCAGCGGCAAAGGGCTGGCGGCCGAGTCTCCTGTGACACCCACGTCGGAGGGCAAGAGCCTCGGCCGGGGCGACCTCCACGAGGCCGGCTCCTCCGCAGCCGCGTCCCCGACAGCGGAGCCCTCCGCGAAAGCCGGGGACAGCAGCCCGGGCTTGCTCACCCCGAACCCCGCGAAGATGCCGCAGGCGTCGGCTATGAAGCGCACGGACCCGCAGCAGAACGGCGGGGAGGCTTTTGTCAACCGTGACGGGACCGTCGCCGAGGCTCCGCGGATGAAAAAGGTGAGGACCGGGACATGTTTTTCCTCCATAAGCACCGACATCCTCGCTGTTGCCGCAGCTCGCCGCAGAGAAAGCTCCGCGGAGGAGCTGGCATTGTGCGACGATGCTAACAGGCTAGCTGGTCCCCAAAGCTGATTCAGCTGCGGCAGTTAACGCTCTAAATGATGGTGTCTGGTGCTAATAACACTGCGGAGAGGCTAATGAAGGGCTGAACGTGTTTTTAAACAGACTTACTCTCTTGATTTAGGCTGACATCGCTAAAACTTCAGGGCATGGACGTTCACTGGAGGCTCTAACTGTTGTCACAAGTTTAGTTGAAAATAGGAGAAGGTTTTCTTGAGCTAAATGGATGTTTGACTTAAAAATAATCCTGCACCTTCCACAACATACTGAACACGATGCTGTCAGATTAAGAACAGTCACACGCTTTAAAAACTTAATTCACTGTCCTAACCGTTAGTTCATTAATTTCCATTTTGATCAATGGTAACAAAAAAAGAAATGGACTTCCACTCATGGTTCACGTGGTGCCCTGTTTCATCACGGTGCTAGCACATGATAAACTGTATGTATGCTGGTCTTCAACATGAGCTTAGTTAGATATCTAATTGTAGGTTGCTACATGATCAACATATACTAAATTAATCCATAACAAACGTTGCTGGTCTGTGTGCTTTGCCTTGTTGCATCTGTTATGCGGGTTTGATTATCTTTGGGTCTTGTTCGATAATAATATGATATTCTCATTTTACTGTCTAAAATACTTTCAAAAGATAGGTCTGACTTATCTAATTTGTACAGAACTTAAGTCAATAATTTGTAACCCCAGGGAACTCCCATCACCTAGTTCTCTGTTCTGATTAGAGCCCCTCATCTGATACAACCATGATAGCAGCTCCTTCCCTTGTGTCTACACTCGGAAATCACACTTGGCAAGCAGGGATCTGAAAACTGCCCTGCAGTGTTTGCACCTTGAATGCATCTTATCTGGATTAGAACAGTAGTGGATGTTAGGGGCAATGTTCAAGGAAAGAGTTGTTTTATTTCGATAAGGGATCCTTTGAAGAGGCTGCCAGCTTTATTCCTTTATTTGATCCGAGTTATTATTTACAGTTGACAGTGATTTATAGTCCCCGGTCACTGTAGTGCACTTTTATCAGTGGTGGTCAGATTCACGAATTGATTTCAGAACTTTCTAAATTCTTAGATTCTGTCTGATTCATTGAGGTGATGTGGGCACATGCTCTTAAAAAGCTAATTGCTGAAAGTTTTGGTGAGCGTGATTACGTGCGGGTCACCTCCATCCTCTGCTGCTTTGCCATCATTGCAAAATACCAATTTACTGTGTTTTTACTACAAACCAGTGAGACCAGTGATGAAAAATATGGGGGCTGTCAGAATTAGAAAAGGTTGAAACAAGAGACAGAGCAAGTGGGATGGGACTCACTCAACACCCACATCCATTATTACGCCCCAAAAATCACCCCATCCCACTAGACAACCCCTAAGGACACCCCACAACAAGACCCACTGGATATTATAGTGTGAGGATGGACTGCAAACGGACAGCAGCTCCGAGCAGATGGCTTCACATACCTCACACTTTCACAGCAAGCACGCACAAGGAAGTCACCCAGCAGCTGGAAGCACTGGGCCCACAGGGTGAACAACACTTGAGAGGCAGCGCAAAGCTGGACCTACCAGACGGCAACAGCCACATCTGGATTATTGAGGAGACGAGGTTCACCTACAAGACCATGGTATAGAGAGTCAATTTAATTGTATTAATTCAAACTATAACAATTTATTTATTATCTTATGAAATAAAGAAAAGATATTTATAGGATTTTCTTGTAAAATGTTCCCTTATTTCGCATGAAATTTGTTTGGGAATCTGTACACTTGCTCAAAGGCTAGCTAATTTCATATATACATAGATTATATCCCTGTGTAGTAACTGTTTACATCCTTTTATGATGCTTTTATCATTTTTAATCAATTGTTTATATTAAGAGATTATAATAATCTAAAGAGCAAATGTAATTTAACCAAACAGGCTGCATAGTTGATTTGCGCTTATATTAGTTTTTTTTATTCATATAATACAGACACCAGTAAGCCTGAGTAATGGATAATACACACTGGATAGATCCATCCATTATATTAATGTAAATACCCTTTTGTAACTACATTTCTCTGATCAACCAATTCAGTGTATATCCAGTGGGACAGCAGGTTGCTTGCAGCCTATTTATAGATTACAAGGCATCGTGGGTCTTATGGCACACTGCATTATAGATATATGACCACAGCCTTGCCTTTGGCTTCTGCTGAATTCTGCCCGCCCAGTGCAGTAAAGGGTAAGTGAAGCAGCGGTGATGCTGATGCAAGTACGTAGGCAGCAGCGCTGACTGACTGAGTGATTGGATGACGGGCCGGCCTTTAATCCAAGCCTTTATCATGTCATCACATGAGGGGGATTAAAAGGCCAGCGGTCTGTTGTAGGTGGGCCCAGATGTGAGCTTTTGGAGTCGATGCTGAGTTTTGTTGAAACACGCACGGCACAGCATGCACATCCCTTGGTTCCTACTTCTGAGAACTTCTGGGCGAGACCTCCAGTTGGGAGGGAAGGAAATGAGCAGACCTAGTTTGTCACCCTCATGGCCACAGTATATGTTATTATTGGCTAAAGGCTAAAGCTTTAACTAGTCTAGTTGTAATCTCATACAAGGTCAGAAGGGTCGCCTACCTCATTGTCTATGTCTTATTTGAAGCAGATGATTAACCTGTTCGGCAAGGCTGACCAAACAAGACTTTTCACCATCAGGGTAAATGACCGTTGACATTTGGGAACGGCTCAACATCCTGTCAGGTTTAAGGAAGGCGTGCACAGCGGTATTTGTAAACAACTCCAGAGAATGGTGTGTTGTAAGATCATCCCTCTGAGATGTAAAGTTATGTCACCTCCCACTAAGCCGGTGTTCCTGGTAATGCTCGCTGGTTAACAGGCTTATTGTGACCTGTGGCTGCTCTACCTGGGAAGAAAACCCTGTGGAAGAAGTTCTACAGTATATGAAAAAAAGACTAAAATCTGTTTGCAATTTAAAAATGTAGACTCTACTTAGAGGCTCTAGTTTGTCCTCTCTAATGCTGCATGATCACTGACTGCACCTACTCTGTTTTCTGACATTTTAAAATGAGAAATGCAACACTTTTCTTGACCCATTGAAAGCCTCTGTGGAGTCCTGTTATATTTACACAAGTGTGATGAGATATAAAAGCTGACGGGGTGATGCTACTTATTGAATGCATTGGAGCTAACAGAAGGCAGTTAGTTCTATAATATAGTAATTTATTCCATTCCTATTCTTACAACATTACAAAGTTGTATAGGGAAGTATAAGAAGTCTGTGGCTTGTCAGCAATGTCATCTTCATGCAAGGTCTCTGAGCATCTTCATCTGCCTGCCTCTGTCCTTTACTACAAAGGAAAATGTATCACTTTCCTTCCTCCAGGCTCTCTCATTTGTGAGTAACCTCGGTGATTGAGCGAGTGTGTGTATGTGTCTGTTAGTGTGCACGTACAGTGGTAATCACACACATTTTTCCCTGTGGGGATCCTGCCTTCTGTCACCAAAGTGTAGTCATCGCCTAATCCTACTTCTGTCGTGAACAAATAGGTTCTGAGTGACTTTTTATCAGCCTGCAATATATGCCGCCGGATATAGTGATCAGCATGTCCGTCCATTAATCTGTTCAGCTCGAATCGCGTTGTTTCCGGTGCAGAAGTCAAAAACCATCTGAATGTTTTTCATAAAACTTCACAATTATGTGGATAAAGTAGCGAAGTGATGATATAAGTGTTGATATGTTGGCTTTGCCTGCAGGATGTCATCTGCTGATCACTTTAGTTTAGTTATTCAATAAGTCACCTGAGTGACAGTCACCATAAGTCTGCACATATACGTATTAAAATGTGTTCCTGGAGTGATTTGCATTTGGATTGGATGTATTTTATGCATGTCAGAAGGAAGATTAACAAAAAAGTATGATTGCAGCTATGAAGATGTAATTAGTGTTTGTAAAGAAAATGTACATGTCAAGATCTCATCGTGTTTGAAAAGGTCTATCTCCGATCCACACTACCACAGTGACTTTTTAAATGTCCGTGGAATGTGGCACCACTGTGAATTTAGAGAAATTCCCTGAAAAAGAGGAGACATAGGGAATGTTGGTTATTGATCTAGTGGTCACTCAATCTTCCACATTTGTACATGAATTTTGAGCTTTCATCCAATTTGACTGGCTCCCAAATCCCAGATCACCCACAAACTCCCCCTGCTCACTGACAAATCCCTCCAAGGCCTTGCTCGGCAATACATATCTGACCTACTTCGACCCTACACCCCATCCAGGAATCTGCGATCCTTTGACCGGAGTCTGCTCACCATCCCCAACACCAGACTGCGGAATTTTGGAGACAGCGCTTTTAGCGTGCGGCCCCCGCCCTCTGGAATGCTCTTCCAATTGAGATTCGCAATGCCACATCCCCAGTGACATTCAAAAAACTACTCAAAACTCATCTTTTTGAAAATGCATAATACCTGATCTGATACAATCTGTCCTTGCCTTTGTCTCTGTCACCTTAAATATGTCCTTCTCCCTCAAATATATATAAAGCGTCCCTTGAATGGCGCTATAAAATTTAAGTTATTATTAAAATAAATATTCAATATTCACAGTTGGTGAGATCACAGAGGGTGTTCTTGAACACAGTATACCCTTTTTGCGCTTGCATAGACTGGTAGTTTATACTGTTATTTCACCTCTAAACAATCCATAATGGTAGAAAACACTGATGCAGTTAAAGCATATTATTTGAAGAATTGACTGTAGGTGTCAGAAGGGAAATACATGCACATATTTGATTGTGGTATGCTCAGCTGGATGAGAAAAATGAGCAACTAAAGTAAATGTGGTGCTGACCTGACCCACTTAAACTCCTCCACCTCTAATGATATGAATGTATCCTTATCTTTTTGATGAATTTATGTGGTTTTTAATTATAGCCAGGCTGTCCTTCACACCAGGCCCAACACAAGTGACTGAATGTCTATGTCTAAACATGGCTGGCCCGTTCATATTGAGAGTAACATTCAAATGTGTTTGGAAACCCAGTGACAGGAGATCACCTTAAAGTCCCTGCTTTCTTCTGGCAGCACTGTATTAGATTATGAACAGTTGTGCGGATTCATGTGCTGACACGAGATTTCATTGGTTATTGAGTCATCAGGGAGGACAGGAAGTAAGTTGGACCATTGTCCGAGGTCATTGAGGTGCCCGGCATGATAATGGACAGACTGTGGCTCAGGGAGTGAGAAGAACACAACAGAGAAAGGAAGAGAGGCTGACTTTGTCTCTTCATAAACGGTAAATAATAAACCTTTCTGTGTCTGATGATTTGCATTCCCTTTACCCCCTTTGAATGCTGTAGATATTAGATTACAGGTCATGTAGGTGGCATGTTTATGCAGGAACAAAAGACGGTGTGTGTATCATTTACATTCTATAGTTAGTATTTACCTGTAGCAGGAAGCTTTTGCTTATCAAGGGCTATTTAATTTTTAATTTAATCACACTAGCTTATCTAATGTAATGACTGGAGGTCCTTTTCTTAAGCAGGTTTTCCAGTCTTAGGTGAGTCAGTCCTGAGCCGAACTGAACTTGGCAAAAGTCAGGTTTTGAGAACGCTTCACAGAATTGAATTGTCCCAAATGTAAACTTAAGTGCACATCTCATCAGAGGTTGTCTGTCAGTGCTGTAAGTTTTCAGTCACATCAGCTGTTCCACATTAAGCTGTTGAGCAAATATGTTCACTTCCTTTTGTTTACTTTTCATGTTCTGAAACCTCACCACATGCCTGAAAGAGTTTTAAAAACTCAACAGCACGTTCAGATGTCACAGCAGGATTTTGTTATTGCAGAGTAGAAAAATGCAGTTTTACCCCAATCAAGTTGCACTTGTCACAGCATGGATGGGTCACAAAAACAAGTGATCCCTCCTATCATACTCAACAGTGATCCCAGTCACAAAAATGACTAATTGGGTAGTATTTGTTAAGTCTGTTGTTTGTTGTTGGGCTCACAAACTTAATCCAAGCATGTTTGTCATCATAACTCATCCAGTTTATCTGCACATGTTCTGCTATAATGCTGCTTGAGAGTTAACTTTTTTGTAATCGCGTTGACGCAAACTATGCTCAGTGACTTTTACTTAATCAAAAAATAGTTTTGTCCATTTCATTTGCAAAGTGCAACACTCTACATCTAATTTACCCTTCTTGACAAGTGCCTTGATCCTGGTCAGTGATGTCATGTGACATATTCACCACATGCATGCTTCTTTCACCCTGACTGTGACCAGACAGGCATTGCCAGAACATACCAGATTGACATGTGAGTTTTCTATTTTATGTTTTTATCTTCTTTTGTTGCAGAAAAATATATTGCTGTCGCAATAATTTTTTGTATTTCTGATTTGCTCGCAGGCTGCATGTTCCCCATACCTAACCTATGGTTATACATGCTGTATAGGCTAGATAACATTGAATAATAGAGAGCTGTATGTTTCCATTACTGTAAAACTATCAGGCAGCAGGACAAGAAATGTGCCTCAAAATAAATTCTTGTAGGAACCCAGTGGTGCTATTTTGTAATTTGACAAGTTTTAGCTGCCTCTATCACCCATGGAAGAGGGTGTATATTTGCCCAGCTTTGCCATCAGTGCACTTCTCTTGGGTCTCTCACTCTTTTTAATGACCTATGAGCGAGAGCTTCATTATTCTTGTCTTTCTTTGGTGATCTCACTCTGCTCTTCCTCAAATTACCACGACACCTAATTTTAATTTGATACATTTTCGCTTAATCTCATCTCTATTTGGGCTGGCCCTGTTTTATTGCCTCATTTTTACCTACTCAACAATACTTTGTACTCTTCATCAAATCAATCAATCATTAGACTACTGAAAATAAACCACAACTAAGCAATTAGTCCTCTCTATCTAGATCACAATCTACAGCCCTCGCAGAACACCACTTCCTCTGGTGTTTCTTGTTTTCAGGCCCCATGTCTATCGTTTTCACAGTCTCATTGTGTTCCTGTACGGTCTGCCCTGTCGCAATGTGATCTCACACAGCAAAGGCATGTGTGAGATCACACTTCACTGACCAACTTCATACGGGCCACAGAGGCCGACTCAGGAAACAGGCTGTAGGTCCTTTAGTTTCTTTCCTGTTTGTATGTATTTAATAGATTCACCTAATTTTTCCTAAAGAGGACACACACCTATTAAAGTGAGTGTAAATAAATAGATGTAAATGTGCAAATGTATAAACTTAAAAAATGTACTAAAAGTCACAGATTTTAAATAGGCATTTCTAAAAAAAATAGTTAATCCATATATCAAAGCAGGCTGCTTTTATTGTGTATTTCAACAATGCTGCTAGTACTTTAGCTACATACTAAATCTGTCCATGGTCAGTTTTGGTTGTACTTGCACACCAGAGTGCGGCTACAATTTTCCGTCTGAACCTGTCCGATCCTGAACAAACTGAGCCTGACCCGAACCCGACTTGCATCCTGTTATTTGTATCTGAACCTGACCCGACTCCAATGTTTCCCTGATTACAGGCACGCACAGTGTAAAAAATCGAGTTGATGGCTAAGCCAGCGTGACCGAACCCGACCTGATCTCGAATATCATTTCAAAATTCTTGTCTGAACCGGGCCCGACAGGCTCAGGTCGTGTATCTGTACTGCATTGGGCACACACACACACTCACACTCATAGCTAATGTGTACACTGAATGTGTTTCTCTGTGCCCTGGCTGAGATATTAAGTCGAATCAGTATGAAGTGAAACCCATGTATTGGTTTTAATTAAAGCCATATTCAAATGTTAACGCACTTTAATAAATGTCAGTGCAATTTGAATACTGGTCTTTAGCTCTTGTAATGATCATAGCAGACCTTTTGTGACATTTCCAAACAATATTTAATGAGGATTACCTTGACATTAAAGATGTGTGGCTGTTCTCTCTGTGGGAATGAAAACATGCAAAACACTTGTACTTGACCTGCCAGCCCCTTTTCAGGATTTCTGTCAGCGTCTGCCGTGATCAATGTTTGCTGTCGAATTGTTTCCAAATGAAGTTGAAACCTACCAAACTTCATCTGTCTTACCCAACTTTCCAATTTCAGTCAATAGCTGATAGAATGGCACTGGCTGTTGTACTTTGAGCCGGGCTCGACAAATTCAATTTTCACACTCACTATATTGGAGTCCTAACACTTCCCAAGGCAGAGAATCAGGTCAGCTTGGCCCTGGTTTCTGACATGTGGCTCTTTGGATTTAGGACTTGATTTCTCTGGTGTGGTCTCTCTGTTTTTCAGCTGGTATTGGTGTTATCGCTGTCTGTGCCTCACTGCTCCTGAGTGTACCTCCCACACATATCCGAACGTGTGGCTTCCCAGTTGTAACTCATTTCCTGCTTCGTCATTGCAGCTTGATATAACTGAGCGTGTGCAGCTCATTGAGTTACACATCTCCCCATCTTAAGCTATCTTAAACGCATCAGGTTCCTGGAACGGTGAGTGGAGGGAAAAGGAGAGCACTCACTTTTCCTGGAACCTGTCTCTTCACAAGGAACCAACGTAGTGTGACATTTTAAACCCCCTGTTGTAGTTACAATTGAACAAGTGAGCGAGCACTAACCCATTCGTGAGTGTGTGTGTGTGTGTGTGTGTGTGTGTGTGTGTTTGTTCGTGTAGCCTGAGGATCAGTAGACAGTAGTGGACATTTACACTGAACTCGCTATGCAGCATGACGAGGAATGCAGCTCCATACCCGAGCACTGCATGTGAACAAAGGGCCAACATTGTGTTCAAAAAGTGCTGCCTCACAAAAGGGCCCTCTCAAAGCCTGAAATGAACCCCCACACACCCATCTGTCTGCCCAGCTTCCTATTAGTCAGACCAAACCACGATACCCTGGAAGACAGAGAGGATAGCAGCTGAAAACAGAAAAAAATCTGGATCTGTCCCTTTGGCTGGATCCGTACCAAAATTCTATTGGTTCTTTCTTGGCCCATGTCTCATCCTTCCAACAAATATTCGTAGACATCAGTTCAGCAGTTTCTGCGTAATCCTGCGAACAGACAAACAAACCAACAACCAAACAAACAGGTGCGAAAAAATGTAACCTCCTTGGTGGAGGTATTGCAACCAAAGCTAACACTAACCAACAATATCAGACGACAAGATCCATTTGAAGAATTGCTTCACACTCTGTATTTAATATAGATCATTGACCCCATAATGGGTTTATTCAGAAATAGACCAGCACAACCCCAGTCTCTGTGACTTTGATGTAATTATACCTTCCCCGCAGGGAGAGACGTCTATTTTTGGCAAATCAAGAGTAGACGAGAAAAGACACAAACATGCAATTCCAGAGATGCTTTAATTTGAGTCTTTTGTATCTAGTAATCTTTAGAATTTTCTTTTTTCTCTCATGGTTATGGAAGAATTCCTGGTGTCATTTAGCTTAATGATAGACATTAACAATCCATTTGTTTTTCAATCTGACGAAATGATTTGTTCTCCTCTTCAGAGCTGGAGTGGTAGAATATGTGGTGAAAAGAGTGTCCTGATGGAGATGGATGGTCACGTGGCTGGATAGATGAGTGGATGGATATGGATATACAGTAGACACAGCTCACTGTTTAATTTGCGTAAAATCCATAGAGTTGTTGATCCATCACTGGGTCAAATGTCATCTAGTGAATGCAATAGATTGTTTTCTCTCTCATCTGAGAAAACAGTATAGAGTAGTGAACAGTAGATTATTAAACAATCTGATCAATCGTAAAGCTGATCATTTTGCTGTCAGTGTAAATGGAGCTTATTTGACCACCGTCATTAGATGGGCTCAACCAGAATTGGGTCTGTAAACTGACACTATGTTCTGCACATGGGCAACAACACCCTGTTACGCAACTGAAGTGGGTGTGTGTGTCATAGTTATAATAGTTAAGGATAATATAACACCTGGATGCATATTTTATTCGTCATTTAGGGTAAAACCATATTCCTGTAGTGATTAGCTGCATAAAAATCATAAATTATTAAAAAACATATTCAATGATCCTATAATTTATTAATGAGATCTCATGAACACTGTCCAATTATCACATTCCAGTTAATTAAAAATGGTTTGCTTGTAAGAAAGAAGCCTGATGAAAGCTCTGACTTGTCCTTTAAGGACATTTGAAGCTTGCATTCTTGGCACTCTCCCTCCCGTCAGTGGAAGATAACAAGGAGAAGCCATGTGAAAGAGAAGAAAACATTAGAGAGGAAGCCCTGAGTGTGAAGGCTGTTCTCATCTCCTCCCTCTCTGTTAAGAAGTAGGTAGGGTTTAATCTGTCACTAAGCCCCATCATTCATTGCCTGTTCTCTTCTAGTATCAGTGTCCCTGGTTTTTACAATGACTATCGGACCATATCCCATATCAGGACAGAGATTGTTCTAGTGGTTAATGCTCACATTAGACAGCCGTGGATACTTTCCATCGTTTTATAGCAGCACTGTGCCCTCATTCAGGGCAGCAGGGCCTTGCAGTCAATTACAAGTAGTAATTTATTTATTTTCACCAAACCTAGTTATTTTCATTACCATCCACAAAGAAAGTTATGTTTTTGACCCTGTCTGTTTGTTGGTTGGTTGGTTGGTTGGTTGGTTTGTCAGCGGGATCCCGGAAATTGAAATTTCAATAAAACTTAAAAAAAGAACCCATTCAATATTGGCAAAGACCCAAACATTTTTTCACTTTCTCTAACATTGTAACATTGTTTTTCTTGACATTTTCATGGATTTCCCAGGGAATGATTCATGGATTTTGATGAATAAAATCTGGCATATTTAGGGAGCTAATTTCTTTAGGAGTGTGTATTTTGGCTGAAACTGTTGAGCCTTGGCAAAAGTATGCACTTTACTCTGTGTCATTCTAGTCCTATTATCGATATATATCTGCTGAATATTCTGTTATTCGTCAATAATACCTTTTGTCTGCAAAATGTAAGAAAACAGTAAAACATTGTCGATGGAAATTTGCACACCCCAAGGTCAGGAGTCTTCTCTTTTTTGTACAGGAATCCAATATGTCCAAAGAGATTCCGTTCATAATGTCCAAGCATCTTTATTCACATTTCAGAAGGATTATTTTCCTTTTGTGCCAACATGGAGCTGACATTTGTTTGTAGTACAAATGTGTGGGGGCATGCATAAGAGCACTGGTAATAGCATGTGGGATCAGTAACTGCCAAGTGCGTGCGTGCGTGCGTGCGTGCGTGCGTGCGTGCGTGCGTGCGTGCGTGCGTGCGCCATTTTTTACAATTTGAACACTTGTCTGTGTATATAAATCAGCAGGAGTCATTCTTACATCACAGCCCCCTTAGGGCAGCACACTGCGCTCTGATATACACACGTGCACAGCGCACACACACACACCAACATACTAGCTGTCTCCTCCCTTCTTCTCATCGTGCTATGGGTCAGAGGGCTCAGGAATTGCTGACTATTGGATGAGAGGTGGGTAAATGAGCCACAATTGGAGCGGCCACCTTCTGTTTGAGGACTCATGCCGCTTTTTCTTTGCCGTCAGTCTCTCATTTTCTTGGTGATGCCATCTAGCTGCCTGTTGTATGTCACAATTTGCATAAAAGCACTTTGTCATATTGTTAATTGTGCATTGGAGTGACATACTGCCATATTGACCTAGGAATGGACAGTGTAATGTCAAGGTCATAACAGCTGGCTCACACATACCACCCATCTCTACTCATGAACATTACACAAGGGCATACATTGACAGGCATTCATTCATGGTCTCTTCATGCTCTTGTGAATATTTACATACATATTTTCATCTTTTAGTCAATATCTCTTGTCTGCATTGCTCTCTGCCTTTACATGCCTGTGTGCAGTCAGTGCCAGAGATTAGCAACTTCAGAGCTGTAACACTAAAAGCGAGAGTCGTACGCCAGTGGTCTTAACTTCAGGCAGAATGGTTTTTAAAATGCCTACTGTTATATGGTATTTATTTTTTCAAAATGAAAGGTATTCTTTTGCATTTACACGACATGTTTATGAGCCTGCAAGCATCAGAATCGTTTGTCTCAACTGCAAGAGAAAGGAGCTGTTTTTGCTGTTCTTGCTTTTCATTTCTCTGACAAAGCATTTTCTCATTAAGAAGACAAAGGTGTCTCTACTCAGTAACTTGACTCTTAGCTTAGAAAGTGCCACTGACATGCAAAACTGAGCATTAGTCAGACGTTGAGTGATAATGACATTTAACATGCATGCAGCCCCCTGCTGGGCGATTAAATCTCAACAGACTTTACGTAAAATTGGTAAGCTGGTATATGAATATACAAGTTTGACCAGTATATAAATTCATACATAAGAAAATATGGATTTAAATGTAGGACTTTTCATGTTGCCTTATTTATTTCAATACATTTAAAAAGTGCCCTTTTCTCAATGCTAACTCAAATAAAACAATATATAAAATGAACACAGTGATATAGTGTGTATATATAAAGTATTCCCCACTTTGCTGTTTCCCATTATAGAAGCTGAGACCACTGGTCATTCAACTTGCCAAATGTCTGTTAGTTCACAATCTACTGCTCTTGTGTCTAAGTGAAGCCAGGAATCATCAAGGGACAGTGGCCCAGTGTGTGACAGACTGTCCTATACTCTGCAATAATGGCATCAGGCTTGATTGTCAGTGAATGTGTCAGTCAACATAAGAATCAAACCTGTCAGCTCTGTCATGGTACACATCGTTTTTTTCGAGTCTGTGGCAGTAAACGGCACTGTCTCTATCTTTGTTATTGTTGGACATCAGTGCTGTGTGGGTTGAATCAGAGAACAGTTTATCCCAGGTTAGCTGGGATTGTACTTGATGTAGCTTCAATAACAGATGCAGGGAAGTTGTGATACTATGCAGAGTGTTGGTAGAACGGCACAGGGAGACGAGCAGAAGGAGGAAAACACAGACACCTCTCTGTCTGATCCTTCTATTTTTGGTTTTCTTCCACACAAGCACAATAGTAATCCAGGAATAGCAGTTGAAAACGCTGAGAAACATGTCCGCACCTCTTTGAAGTGTCATCCAAGGGCTTCTTTAAAACATGCACATAATAAACTGTGGTGTACTCTCCAGGCTGCATCAAGCTGTGTAAGGAAGAGGGTTGTTACTAGGAAAGAAGGAAGGGAGAACGGAAAACCGAGGGGGAAGTGACTAAAACGCAGAGAAAAGAAAGAATGTGTAAGTGCACATCTTCTGCTGTGCGTAGGAGATCTGAAAAACCAGACACCCGCTGCATTGTCCCGTAGCCTCTCATCATGCAGGGACTAAAAGACGGCTAAACAAATGGATTGCTTCTAGAGCCAAGGCCAAATGTACAGGTAACAAGATGTCACAACATCATGCTTTTCCATCACGGTGTCTTGACAGCTCTTACTGCCAACAAATCCTGTGTACCAAGCGTCTGATGATAGGATAACACACTGCTGATATTTATATGCGCCCTAGGAAGGGTCTGATGGACTGAGTTGGATGGAGACACTTGGTTGTGACTGCCAACAAGCGTGTGTGTGTATATGTGGTTTTGTGTGCGTCAGTGCCTGCATATGCTTGCGAATAGTAGATTATTTTTCCAAAACAATACATTGATCATTCAGAAACAAATTACAAGAACAAAATTTTAACTGATTAAAAATACCCTGCAGTGCAACCCTAAATGACAAATGAATGAAGTGTCAAGTGCCACACAACAAACATGATATTTTCTCTGAGTTGTGTTTACAGTATAATAATAATGCTAGAAAATTAAATAGTTAGCATCCAGCGTCAACTTTGATGGGTTTGTCAACCCAACACCCTGGACATTTAATTCACTGCTATTAAAGGGCCACTTCTTCTATTCTACACAGTGAATTCAGTTTGCTACTTACAGTGCTACGAACTCACTAACCAATGAAAACAGCTGGCTTGTGTCTTTGCTATTTCTGGTGGAGCTTTACCGTCATCAGACCATTGACTATTCGTAAAGATGGATGACAGGACAGCCCCTTATGAGTGAAGCCAGGACAGCCGTTCAGATCTGCTTCTTATTCTTTTACTGTTCTGTCAGAGGCTGTTGTGGACTTACAGGCCTGATTTTCTTGTCTTTAAATTACTCGCAGATTGGGGACAGTCTGGCAGAAGCACTTTTAGGATTTAGCTTTGAGGTTATTTCCAGACATTTGTTTGTAGCGTTAAGCCGTTAACAGAACATGTTCCTCTTTTCCTCTCCCTGCACTAAGTCTTTTTTTTAACACCATCACTCACTTTTCCAGGCCTTTTGGCAGACGACATCTAAACATAAAGCTATTAACAGCCCATTGGCACTTTGATTTAAGAGTACTCATTCTTGCACTTAGACCTGTCTGATCTGTGTGTTCTCCTTTTAACTTTGTTTAGTCATCAGGTATTATACTGCTATCATCACATGGAAACTTGGCCTGATATCACCGCCAGGCATTACGGTGGGGAAAAAAGACAGAGCATTAAAGCAAGACACTAGATATATGCTGGTAAAAGTTATCTGAGGCTGTAGAGATTATCTAGAAGGAACTTTGCTGCTATTTTGTCCGTATATCTGAAAAGCCCACCACTTTGTGATTGTTGTCTTGATCTGTACTGTATGTTTTCTAAAGGTGGTGATGATGTTTGGTTTTGGTCTGTGTGATGAAAGTTAAATATTATAATAAAAATAAAAAAGCCTATCACAAGTCAGACTGACAGCTGCTTTGTGCCAACACAGTCATCCACCTATCTCTGATACAGACTGTGTCTGTGTGGTAACATGAGATTTCCTGGTCAGTGCTAGCTTCCCGTAACAGTGTAGGTGTTGTCACAACACTTGAAAATACCGTAGTAGCTACTAATGTTTTCACTTTGAAATGGGTCACCACTACACTGACTGTTAAGTTTCGGTCCAGTGCGGCCGACTGCTTATGGTGTGATTCAGGCTTGAAAAGCACCTTTTCCTAAACATTTTTTTCTTTACAAGAAATCTTATGCATTTATACATGTGACTGTCATTTCCCACAAATTTCCAGTATTGATCACACCCCATAAAATGAGTAGAAAAGATATATTTTAAGCTGCTCTCAGACATGCCTTGAACTCCAAACATTTTCCAGAGGGGCTGCATGTGAGAAGAGAATGCAAATGTCTGAGTCAGTTGTTTGGACTGTTTCCCGGAAGTTTTCCTACGTAGCTAACACACAATGGACGAGAAACTGGAGGAAAACCAATATCTCAGGATGAAAAAGAGGAGCCCATACAATTGGGAGACGTCACCAACAAAGATGTCCACTTGGAAAAACAATGTTTAAGAGCTTTTGGTGATGAGCGCTGACACGAGTGAGGATGTGCTGTTAACAAAAACTTGCTTTCTTTGGCGGAATTTATACGTCATGTCCTGCTCTTCACAGGCGTTACCCCTCGCCTGAATTATGTGGACATGTTCCTGTTGTTGTAAACGCGTCTGACCCAGATAATATCCTGTTGCGTTCCTCATATATGAAAGAGAAACACCGGAAAATGTCTGGAACTTTAGTCGACATTGATCATCTAATACTGATACATCAGTTAATTGACAAAGAGGTATTAGCCCTAAAAAGACAGATTTTTTTAATTAGCATGCTGTCAGTTTGGAATTAGTTTTTTGTACTAGTAGTTGCCTTTAAATTCAGACTTGTGTGATGAAATGGTGAACAAATATAATAATGAAATGAGCACATTCTCTGCAACTGTTGGTCATGTGGTCAAAGGGCTGACACACCAAGAAAAGATATCTCTCAAGACAATGCACAGAAAATACAAACCTTTTGATTCCCTGGCGTTCCCCTGGCTGTAGCACAGGCTGTGTTGCCTGCCACAACCCCCCCCCAGAGGGGAGCAGCATGAGCAGGTATAAACAGTTTCCCTCTGGTCCTGGTGGAGAACACTAACTCCTGTTCTCTCTCCTCGGGTTTCCGTGACTGAGGATGTTGCACCAGGTCTCTGCTGGCCAGGCCTGGTTTGCTTCTTGTGCGTCTCTCAATCTCTTCCCTGGTTCAGGTTAATTTCCAGGCTCCAGATTCACTGGATGATAGACTGTAACCTCTTAACTAGTCTTCCATCAACCAAATAAATATCCACATGTTTCATTCTCTCTAAAGGTGGCCTTAGTTTGTTGTTGGATCAGCAGGTAGGCAGATCCATGACTAAATTCTTGAGTCTTGGTCATGATTCTTATGTTGCTTGACTATCTCCTCAAAATGTATTTGTATTGTGATATAACTCCAGCGACTTCATATGGCTTCATCTTGCAGAAACCTTTCACTGACAGCTGTTAAGTGGTCAGTTTTCTCATGTCATTCAGATGAGGCCCAGTTTCACTGCACATTCACATTTGGTTTTCTCCATGTGGACAATGGCTCTTTGGTTTGGAATGGAGGAGGATTAAATGACCTGGCCTATTATAATTTTTCACAGCTCTTTGAGGTGGAGGTCTAGACTCACTTAGGTTGATTATTTGGTCAGTAATTTGTCTCTATAGGGTTGTAATTTTGTGTTTTTTAATATAATTTAATGTTAAGAGACTGGGCTTCAGTTTCCTCTTTTATTCTTATCTCTGTTGTCCTCAGTTCACCAGACACATTCCTCCCTGGTTCCCAGTGAGCTGCTGAGCAAAGGCTCAAAATTGTATACTGCTGTAGAACATGATGCTGCATGCAAATATCTTTCTGAGTCTAATTTGAGGTATCTTTATGTAATAACATTTGGCACCAGATACGTAGTCGTGTCCTGTGAGACCATAAGAATCACGTCTCCTTAGTTTGTGCTAGTATGGTCTTTTAGCATAGAATGACTAAATGGATCAGAAACATGTAGCGCAGAAGGTTGTGTGGCCTTATTGAGCAGTTCGGGGTGAAGGGGAGCTGAGCGATGCAGTGCCAAGACTGTTTTAGTCCACCTGCATTGCAGCAAATGAAGCCAAAGTAAACTGGCCATTTTGCCTTCATGAACATCATCAAATTTCAATTTTCTTTACAGCACATTACCTCGTGTCAGCAGGGATACCCTCTGAGTGATTCTACAACCCCACTGCTTTCTGTCTCTCCCTGCTCAGCTCAGTAAACACGGCAGTCTGTGAACGAGTAACTGTACGCCCCGAGGCTGTGGGTCCGCGCAGTCGTGTCGGTGAGTGATGCAGCAGGTAGTGGGATGGTACGCAAGTCAGGCCAGTCAACCAAAAAAACACATGAATGATGCCATGCTCTTACATAGCTTGTTTTTATGGTAGCTTTCAAACACGTTTTCATCACATTTTGCTTTTAAATGCAGATATATATACTTCACTCAGATCCAATAACATCTTTCAACCATCTTTTCACAGTGCAACAATAATTGAATTGAATTTTATTTGTATAGCGCCAAATCATAATATACATTATCTCAAGGCACTTTACATAGAAGGTCAATAGGGAGGTTCAGGTGACATGTTTCCAATGTGTGGAGACTAGAGAGGACCTAAGACCCGACTCGAGAGGCCCAGTGTTGTGTTGCTGCAGGGGTCTCTGCTCCATCCCATGACCCCATTGTGTTTGATTAGGATCAAGTTCCTTCCTACACAGGTCTGGAAACACATAAGATTAATCTCTTCTGGTGTGCAATGACTTCAAATAAAGCAGGAAAGGCCCTCGTACAGAGATTCATACCTCATGCAGTCACAGCCTAAGGCCTAATTTTGAGAAACTGAAATTTTTAGAGGAACCCCCACAGAGGAGACCTGTGAGGAGGGGATTTTCAAATGGGACACTTGTAAACCCCCTGCAGACAACACAGCTGTGAAGACAGAGCTGTGTGTATCACACACCAGCCTGTATCTTTATAGTTGCAGCTGAGTACATACACAACAAACATAGCGTCGCATCAAATGACAGCATCTCTACCTGCTTTTACTGTAGAATTAATTTATATTTTCAAAAATGACCATCTCTGATATATGCTTATAAGATAGAAACTCTAAGAAATAATGAAATTATTAGTTCACATTAATAAGTAGTTTATATTTTGCAATTAACTATCTATCTACCAGTGAATTCTTTTATTTATTTGATTTAAATATCAAAATTGTACATTTCCATGTCATATAGTCCCAGACGATGTCTTCAAATTGTGTATATTGTCCGACAACAGCTCAATATCAAAAGATAATCAGTTTAATATCACAAACGTCAAAGAAAATCAGCAAATAGTCACATTTGAGAATCTGGGACCCTCCAAACAAGACGTTATATCAGTCAGCATTAACAGTGAGTGTGCTGTCACTGGTCAGATGTTGTTTGTTTAACTATGTGGGTATTTGGCAGATTTTGCATATTTAAACAACCGTCCCTGGTTAAACATAAGCCAAAGTAAGCGAGTGATGTCAGGCCTACGTAGATTCTGTTATAAATTTGTTTTTGTTAGAGCGATGTTTACTGACTATTCACCCGTGAGTGGCATCACTGAGGATGTCAAACTTCAGCTGTGATGCAGTGGTGTTATTATTATTTTAAACATTGGGAATTTGGATTAGTGTTTGAGAGTCATTCACTGTAGATTTTCTGCCAAACATCAACCTTTTTTATGCAGCCTGTGGATTTTATCTGGAATTACTTGCAAGGAGTTGGAAACATTTAAGCTAAACATTGATTTTTAGGACATGAATAAATCTTTTGCTGTTTGAGTCAGGCCAGAGGCTTATTGAGTTCAGCTGAAATGGAGAGTTAGACCTCACATGTCTATTGTTCTCTGCGGAAACCTACAGAGTTGTTATTTGTTTGGGGGGAAATAAAGAAAAAAAAAATTGTAAGCTGCTTTTGTAGAACATACTGTATAAGAGACTGGTAATTCAGCTTTCACACCTGTTTGGAACATTTTATTGAAGACTTTACAGGTGGATCTGTTGTAATCCGTCACTTAAGATTCAAGTTTCCTACACAAACAAGTGTACCTATAATCAAATCCTCCCTCCTTGCATTGTTTTTGCTACAGCGTCTGTAGTTAATTTTTTGTTCTGCCTGCGTCTTTGTCAGGGTACACTCTGTACAAGCAGCAGACAGGAATTTCTCTCCTGTACTCTTGAGTTTACTTATGTTTGGTAGCAGCACCAAAACATTTCTCTCCTGGCGAATCATTTATAATTGTCTCTTTATTGAATGAGGCTTAAAAGGAAACGACATGGGGAGACTGTGTAGCCTGGTGGGTCTGAAGATGATGGAGACGAGCAGAGAGTCTCAGCACACCAAGGTAATGCTGAGTATTTGTTTGTGGTAATGTCAGTGCATCAAAGTGCTGCATTTAGTTTTAGATATTCAGAATAGATTGTATAAGGCTAATGCATTTTTATTGTGTGTTAATTTTAAATATTTTTTTTACAAAAAATACCCATATTTTTAATAATTTGATTGATCAATGTCACACTAATTATTTTTTGCTACAAATCGAAATGTTCTGGTTTTGACAGCTACAGGTGGTAGAAAGGAACAGATTTTCTTTCTAATTTGGTAGATGAGACAAAATGTTACAAAAATCACCACCTTGGAAAGTCTTGTTCAGTCGTAAGTAAGTGGTTGTTTAAAGATAAAATGTGTAACAATTCTGAAAATGACTACAGCTATGTTATGTATTTTGTTGACTTGTGTACTAACATTATCCTCATTAAAGTTTCTAATAATGTTCAAAACCAGAGAAATCCCCAATTTTATTCAAGGTAACGTTATGTTTCATGTTGGTCACCTTTTAAGTGCGTGATATTTGGTTTACCAGCTGCTTTAATATTTGGGTCAAAAACTCACTGTTAGCCGGTCGGCTGTTTTTTCCTTATTGTTCACTCGTAATTTGATCACGATTGCTGATTGCTATTTGCTGCATATTGTGAATAAATCTTTAATACATCATTTCATACATGAACATGATTTGCATCAGGTAGATTTTCATCAGCATTAGTAGTAACGATGACGGCCCTCCCATGATCCCACAACATCATGAAAAAAGGTTTTTTGATATTGTTTTGATTGAGAGACCCCTAGTGGCCAAAGTTACACATTGTTCATTTAAGTCCATAACCACAGACATCATCATGCCTCAGGGTCTGGCCCTTTGTTGTCTTTAATTTCCCCTTATGGATTCATCTAGTAAAACTTAATCAATTCCTGGGGATGTGAATAGTGCAAGATGCCAGGTCAGCAGGATGAGCTGCCTCTGCAATAAATGTCAATGGTGGGCAAACCACCACGGATCCTTTCTCATCCCATTTTCTGCTGGAGTACATCTGCGCCTGTTTGCTTTCCTTTCACTCTCGTCCAGAGGGGTATCTGTTTTTTCACCGGGCCGGCTCCGGTGTTCTCTCCATCCTGCATCACAGCTCCCATGGAGTTCAGCAAGCTTGTTGATCGTGTTCTGCTCAGGATTCACCCTGTCCTGAAACATAGTGTCCCAGCACGAGAACAGAACAAAACCATCCCCTCCGGAGAGTTGGCATGCTACTAATGTCAGTGGGGAAGATTAACACGTATTCAGATTATTACTGTTAAACCATCACCACCTCACTCCAAAACAAAAATGGAAAAATCATTTTTATACTTGTCCTCCAGCTAACATAAAAATTCCTCAATAGCATCACAATCCTGACTGAAAAGAGCCCATTGATACTATTTAAAAAGTGACAGTTATATTAAACGACTATCACATGATGGTGTGAATTTATTAAACTTCTGTTTTTATTGTATGATCAAACCACTTAGTTCCTCTTCTGGACCAAGTGCAGGTCATGTTTCCTTTTAGAAATGTCATAGTTTGGAACATTTTTACCTAACTCTAAATCCATTAGAAGTCTAGTCTGTGTTTTTGTTGGTGTTTCGTTTTTGGTACTTTGAGTTCTGCTGTTCAAAAGAGCACCATTTGTAATTGTTGCTCCCTAGCCATTATCAGTGTGGTGTACTTGCTTCTGTATGGTGTTTCTGGCGTTAAAACAAGTGTGAAAAAGCTGTCCAAGTCATCCTTGCTAAACAAAACAGTGCTCTTCAGAGTGACCTGGCTTCCCTCTCAGTATCCCACTCACCCTCTGTCCTGTGCTGTTACTTGTGTATTCTGGTCACTACTGTTTTTCTTCTTCTGAATTGAGTTTGACTAACTCATTCTCTTGGTTCCTTGCAATCACATTTATATGTGAAGCACATTCACAAACACACAGATGAGACGATGGAGGCAGACCTGGGTTAGCTCCCATGTGCCCTAGTATTGAATTAACATTCATTATTCACATGTCATTAGTCTCCCAATCAGTCGCCATCCATAATGTAAAGGTGTGTGCACGGCAAGGTCAGAGAGACGGAGACCAAATGGAAGATCGTAAACGTCAAAAAATGAAGGTGGAAAAAAGAGACAGCCATCAGAAAGAGACTGATGGAGAAGAAAAGTTTGACAGAAAAAAGTGATATTCATGTGTCCAGCCCAGTGGATCTTTACCTCCACAAAGGCGGGTATGTTTTAAGCAGGATCAAACAAAAAACAAATGTAGGGATTAACATGAAACTTGGTGGAGGGGTGCAGTATGGGTCAGGGAAGAATGCATAAACTTGTATGGCCGTCTGTCTGTCCCATTCAAGTTCACTCTGACCTTTTATAAATCACATTTTGGTCTTGTAACCACAACATTTCAGGAAAACTTCTTCATATTTTATACAAGCTTTCACATGGGCTGTATTTGGATTTGATTTTGTTTGCCGGAATTCAAGATGAAGTGATGTTTTTGTGAAAGTGATATATCAGCAACACCATGTCAGTATAGTCAACAATTGCATATTTTAGTGTCTGGAAAATAATAATAAGTAATAAATGTAGAGGGAAACTGCACTTGTTGGTGGAAGCATAAAACCAAAGGGTGATGATTCTAGTTAAACTTGAACATGAGAGATAATGTGATGTGGTAAATATCCACAGGTTCTTGGTTGACATAAGGACATTGCTGTCTCCAGCTGCTCTACATTTTCAACAGATTGAATGAGCTCCACATAATGATTTTTCCAGCAGCTGCTGAGTCATGCAGACCTATTCCTAGGTAGCACTCTAATGTACCAGTACAGGAGCAGAGTGTTGCTGTTGGCTTTTGTTACATAATGAATCTCTCTGAGCCTCATGTCATGTCAGTTCTATAAACAATTGGTATTATATGATTAAGTTCCTGCAGATTACAACCCTAGACTGTGTTGTCTTTATGAATGAAGTCAGCATCAGTCACAATCTGATATGATTAAAATAACAAATCCTGGATAACTTAAGGTAAAACAGCAGTAATGAAGTCTCATTGCCGCAAGTTGTAATACAGATTAATGACCAAAAACCTGCTGACAAAGTCTGCATCTCATTTTTGTAAGTAGTTATGTCACCCATGTATGCTGTAATAGGCAATTTTTATAATTCTGGAAAATCTGTTTTTGCTTGGCAAGAATCAGCCATAGAATAAAAATCTAATTTATTGTTGCCATCAGAATTTATATCTAGATACTATAAGAATGTAATGTTTGTTAAGAAAGACCTAAAGGGTGAAAACAGCATGTGTTACCTCTGTCCTCCTCTCACTTGCTCAAACCACTGTGTCACTCTCACTGGCAGTACCCTCTGTTCTAAGGCCTGAGCTAACCTGTGGTAATCTTTTCCCAAAAAACGTCTCGTAAGCCCCCTCGATCCCCTCCCCCTGAGCTCCCAAAAATGACCCTCAATCCTTTACTGCAACTCTGAGCTCCTAAAGCCCGTCATCTAACCTCCATCCGATAAGCCAGAAGAGACCAATGGAGCTATTATAGCCTGTTTATAGAGGTCAGGGTTCATTAGCACCATCAGCCGCTCATAAATGACGAACTATCTCTCTGTATTTTGATCTCTAGCCATTTGCAAGGACTCTTTTATTGGCTGGAAAATTCGGGCCACCTCATAATATTACTTGAATAAAGTCCTAATATTAGGCAACATGCCATTTTCCAGGGGTTGTATCAGAAGATTAGCCTGCATTATAATGAGAAATGTGGAACATCTTGTTAATTTATTCTTTAGCATAGATTTCACAAATCCTCAAGTATGAAGACTTTGATTTAATGATTATGTTGTGACTTTCTTCGCAATTACGACTTATTTCTCATAATTTAATGGCATTGTTCTCATTACATTATGACTTTGTTCTTGTAAATACTTTACTCCCAAAATCTATGAATTTTTTTTTCTTTAACATGGCCCTAATACTCTATCGCACTTTTGCTTCTGGATAGAAAGGCCTTTCAATAACAGTTGATGGTACATTTGGTACAACAGCTCCACTCAGTCCCATCCTACTTTTTTAGCAACACGTCTAGACATCTTCAGGACCTCCATGCTTCCTCTGATAGATTTATATATATATATATTTTTGTATAAAATGTCACTGCTGATTTTTCTTGGAAAGAGATGCATGGTTATAAAACCATCTTCATTCTTATTCACAATCGAGTGATTTTGTTGTTTAATTGTATTTAATAAAGTTAAACCTCCCCAGTCAATCACTTTTTCAATAACCAGTCCTTCCAGCGCTGCACTTAATAACCAGGGTCAACTGGGGTAAAGCTTTGCTTCGGTTTTGATACCAGCAATTCAAGGATCCCAATCTCTCGAACAATCAACAATTAAACAAGAATACAGAGGTAGGAGAGAGAGAGCGGGGGGGGGGATAAAGGAAGGGGAAAACAATTTGTTGCATTGTGTTTGTTGGCGCATGGCCGGACCAGTTGGAGCTGGATTGCAAGAGAAAGCGGAGGCCAAAAAGTGGCTGAGGGAGAAGAGGTGTAGCAGCCTATGAAATGATCAGACCTTGAATGATGCACTAAGCCTTGCATCGCACACACACATATGCACATTTGGCAATGCTGAAGAAGAAAAAGGATGGGGGAGTAGGAGAGCCCTGTGTGAAAAAGGTAAGGAGAGGAGAGAATGGAAGACAGGGCGGATTAATCTGGATTTGCTGCGGGTTGCAGGAAGATGATGCTGTGACAGGAGGCTCTGGAGGCTAAGAACATAACAGTTTTCCCTGTTTCTGTGTAATATGTCTCTTTATGTCTGTTTGGAGAGGTGTTGATGCTTTAGTCCACATTTTCATTATGGGATGTTAGGAGATCACAGAACTGTAAAAAAAAAAAAAAGAAGCAAAATCCAGAAATGAGAAAGTGGTTCATCGTGTTATTGATTTCACGTGTCTCACACAGTGCCTTGCACATTGAGAGAACGAGTGAATGAAGACACCCACACACGCAGCCTCTTGTCGTTTGACGTACAAGCGCACAGAGGGCTGTGTCTTAATGTCAGATTGTTTTGTAACCTCTCTTTGATAAAAACCTGAAAACATGCACTCAAGGACGAGCTTTTTGAGCGAGGAATGACACTTGTTCTGGTGCTTTTTAATCAACCCCATAAAGCTTTTCAACACCTCCGTCATAAGACCCTGGCATTGACAGAATCTCTCGCTTTCCAATTCATATCTTGACAATGATTTGCTGATCCGTGGGCATTATTCAACAACTTTTCTGAGACGGATGAAAGAAAATCAAAACACAAATTAGTGTTTTCTTTCTTCATTACACCCCCACTACCATGTTTTGTTCTTGTTGAGAGGTTTTATTGCAGTAATGTATCAGCCATTCATACTCTAATATTATCAGCACATAAATTATGATGCACCAGACTATCGGCTCTGATGTAACGGCTATAAGATTAACAGTGTGATAGAATCATTATCCGTGCAGTGGGCTGACTACAGTGAACAGCCAATCACCTCCCACTCATTTCACAGGACCAAGATGAACTGTCAAACCTCGTCTGGCCTTGTCGCTGCTTGATAATCGCCTCATTGTCTTTATCTGTTAAAAGTGGGAGTGAAATCAAAGCTGGTCTCCTTTCTTAGAGACTGGGGTGTAATTATATATCTTTTCTGTTTACTATCTGCTTCTTTGTTATTATTCATTATCTCTAAAACAGTTTTTCAAAAATATCTCTTCAAATGCATCATGACCCGACTCGAAAAAAAGATTAAAGATGAAGTCAAAGTTTGATTTTAATGGTCATGGAATTTTAAAGTGTCATCATAACCTTGTTAATATATAACCACACTGTGTGCTATTATACAGGATATGGGCATGTGAGTGTACAAAGCCTGGCACCTTCTTTTGGTTTGAAATTTCACGATGTCAAGGTCAAGTTGTTAAAATCCAAACTAGTATTGATCTCCTGCTCTCTCCCTCAGATCCAGTTTGCCGACCAGAAACAGGAGTTCAACAAGCGCCCGTCCAAGATCGGCCGGCGCTCCCTGTCCCGGTCCATCTCCCAGTCCTCCACAGACAGCTACAGCTCAGGTAAATGCACACATTTACACACACACTCTCTCCCTGTTGCTCAATCCCTGTAGCTACTTATCAGACATGCCGGTGGATATGGCATGTTTCCATTACACTTTTTTGATTTTTTTTTTTTACAACATCAAAGGTACAGACTGAAGATGGAGAATGAAAGACTGTGAGCTGATGTATTGGGTGAAATTGAATGGCATGAGTGACACAAATCCTCGGTCTTAATTATGACTTTAGAAGGTTAAAGATACATACATATGTGCACCACAGATTTATAAACTTTTCCATCAATCCATAAAAAAAAGATGAAGGCTCCAGGCAACCAGTGGAGTCTCTATTCACTAGAGGAAAGTGAATAAGCCTGCTGCATTCTCCAAAATGTCAAACTCGACCAGAGAAAATATTTGCTTTAGTTTTGAGAAAAAGTTAAACGGCACCAAGAGCAGTCTGAAATAATTCTCCTCTCCACTTCTGCACTTCCTTACTCTCCTCTTAACCCTTCTCCCGTCCCTTCTATTCATCACCTCTCTAAGAGCAGCAGAGTTTTTAGAAAATGTTTATTTTCCGCATAAGCTGCTTCGTATTTGGAGGCTCTCTGACTTCCTGCCGTGCATCAGGGTCACTCAGAGTGCACGGGGCTTCCAATGGCACCATTAGCATAATGAATTAATCTGTGTTTGATACTGTTTGGACGGCATCTCTACTCATGGCACAGTATGATGGACAGACAGATGGATGGCAGATGGACAAATGGACTCTGAGTCAGTATTAGTGGAGGGCCATAATCTGTCCCTCGGGTTAAGGGTTCTAAAAAAAGTATTCTGAGTACTCTTACTGAGACAAGATGAAATATTTTGGTCCTGTGACTTGCCACCGGCACATTCGCTGGCTGCTGCATGTTTTTGGAGGCATGCGACACCAATCAGGGTCAGCTGAAAAAACAACCTTGTGTTTCTTTTACTTCAGGAATAAAACAAGAAAAGAAAAAAATATTGCTTCATTATTTAATGAAGACACACGGCCCTTTTGTCATTCATTAATTCAAGCTTTATTTTAACTGTGGAATACATTGTTGTAGAGATCCTATTTATAATATAGCTGAGTTCAGAAAATAAACATTTCAGGACATCAAGAAAACACAAATAAGAAACAGTAAAATTAGCAAAATAGCATAAGCAAGAACACATGTAAAAGCCTTAGGAAAAGAATACAGTACTTAAAATTAATCCATAACAAAAGAATTGATTAAATTAAGCTGCAGGTAAAATAAGGTGAGATTAAAAAAACTTACATTACCTTTAGGATTATAATGAGTGGAGCTTTAGATTGTTCTGCATGTTATTCCATGATGAGAAAAACTGGATTTACGGTCTTGAGTGAAATCAGTTGGCGCCTGCAGTGTCATTTGAGCATATTCAATAAGAGCACACATTAAAAGACAGTGGTGAGGTGATGTAAGGGGGTAGAAGACCAATCGCCAGTAACAAATCTTCAAGCAGAATGTGAAACCACGTCCAACAGTTTCAGGGTTGAAGCTGAAGCTTGTATGTATAAAATGTTACGATAATCTAAAATCTACTTACATATTTTCCTTAGAAAACGGGCCTAAATTATGATGTAACCTCTCCCCTGGACTAAATCTCCTCTCTCTGGTCATGAGAGCTTTTTTTTCCTACATGTTACAAGGGTGATGAGAGCACTTATTCTGCATTATGTCACTCAGTGATTTGACAAGCTCAGTTTCAACTCCACTGTGGAATTCTTATGTTTAAACTATTAACAGCAGCCATTATAATTTGAGTCAAGAGTCATCAATGCTGCCAATATTAAACGATTTCCAGACATTTGTTTAACCCACTGTCTCGTCCCCCTTCTTCTGAACTCTGTTTCATGCTCTTTCTTTTTTTCTTCCTCTCATCCCTCTCTGCTGATTGCCTGTCTTCTCCCATAAATCCTTCACCCGAGTGCTCCTTATTTCTCTGATGGTTCCCACAGCACAGAGAACACACCAGCAGCACTTTTCCCAAGACCATTAATTTCACATTTGTTTAACGCGAAGCTGTAAAGATTTGTAGAGTGATATGATCAAAGTAGTTGCCATATTGTTAAAAGGGAGAATCCTAAGAAGCTTTTAAGTATCAAACTGAGACCAAATATTACATTAAATTCATTGTCTTGGGTTATTTATAATCCCCTTTATCTTCTATAGGTATATAAAACCTTTCTGTATTTGGAAAAAGACATAATAAATCCTCCCGGTTGTGATTTTCTTTTCCTTTACCTTCACACTGTCTTTGGCTGTGTCACAGTATCCCTTGGAAGTTACAGTACATCCCCCCCCTTAACACCCACAACTCGCATTATCCCCCTCTCCTGCTAGCAGCATGGATGCAAGATTTTAAAAGAAGATTTTTTTAGGAATGATACATTTATTACCAGATTTTTTTTTTCAATGTGTTTTAGTGACACCTAGTGGTGAAGTTGCATGTTGCAGCTGAATACTCCTCACCTCACCCTCCCATTCCAAACATGAGCCAGTGGAAGCCTTCAGTTGTCATAAAAACTCAAAAGGTGTTTAGTTTGTCCAGTCTGGGCTGCTGTAAAAATCATTGCGTCCTCCGTAGAGATGACCCACTCCTGATGTAAATATAAAAGGCTCATTCTAGGATAAAGACCCCTTCACCTAAATCTTGCACACTTAACCTTTAAGTACAGCATCGGTAAAGGCCCATGTTTTATGTGGTTCTGGTCCACGTTCATATCGTGTACCTGCTCTGCAAAAGCAGAACCAGCGCACAGTGTTAGTATCAATGTGCTCCTGTATGCTGATGACACTCCTGTTTCTATCTCAACAGGTGCACTGACACTCCTCTTGGAATCACATTTGTTCTTTCTATTGAAAAGAGGCTGCAGTTGCTCTGTTGGAGGAAATTGTTCCCACAGTTTCATAATCAGTTAAACTCGCTGCTGTGAAGAATCTGTGGGTTGGAAAAAGCACAAGCTTTACTCACAATAAAGAAACCAAAGGCACATTGTTTGTTCTGAATGTGAAACCTAGAAGCTCTGGGTAAAAGAATCGTGTGAGGAAAAAATAAAATCCTGTTTAAAGTGTTTATAAAAATGTAAGAGCTGAAATGATTTGTGGAATTTTGGATTAGTATATTGACAGAAAATTAAACTGCACAAGATTAATAATTGATAATTGAGTAATCAGTTTATATTTGCTGGTTGTCATCTCTCAAATTAGGCTTTATTTTCTTGCACATAGCAACAACATTTTTGCTGTTTGGGCGAGTAGTCGGAAAAAACATTTTTAACCTTCGGCAGTAAAAGTTTTTACTGCCGAAGGTGTTTTTCACTTTTTCTGAGATTTATTGATAAAATGATTAATGGATGATGAAATTATCTTTTGTTGTAGCTTTTGAAAAACAAACTTTATATTGCACCAGGATGTGCCTGACATACTGACGATTACATTTTGCGTGTCTGTCTTTCAGCGGCATCATACACAGACAGCTCCGATGATGAGACGTCTCCTCGGGACAAACAGCAGAAGAACTCCAAGGGCAATGGGGACTTCTGCATCAAAAACATCAAACAGGCCGACTTCGGACGCAGAGAGATCGAGATCGCTGAGCAAGGTAAAGGAAAAATCTTGTCACAGCTTATTGTACAAACAGAAAACATGAGGGTAAGCAGTGTAAATTAAGTGAGGATCAGATAAAGCATTGTCAAAAATAGTGTTGAAAACAAAGTGATGTTCAAGTCACGTTTCATATGTCATGTTTGTGTGTTTACATTTTACTTAATCACATTTTCCTCTTGTTGATGCAGCAGATATAAACATTAGTTTAGACATAACAAATACAGTATCACAAGCTTGGGGTCAAATTGTATTCTGCGTGTGTGTGTGTATCTGCTCTCTACACTGCTGGGTGACCATATGTCCCCTGCCACCACAGGTGTAAAAACCCAACACATTATTACACATGATTCCCTAATTACTTCACAGATCATGAAGGAGCGTCAGATTCACAGATTCAGACACACACACAAACACACACAAATAAACAAACACACACACACACTAAATGATGGGAATTCCCTCCATCCACATCCAGCTGATTGCTTTATCTACTTTTTTCTTTTAGAGATGCCAGCACTCATGGCTCTGAGGAAGCGAGCCCAGGGGGAGAAACCCCTCGCCGGTGCCAAGGTGGTGGGCTGCACCCATATCACTGCCCAGACTGCTGTGAGTAGGAATGAAAAACACAGACACACACACACACTCATTCACAGCCTAAACAGTGTGAATACAGTGTCTTTTCAGCAGCTACAACAGAAAGTTAAACATGGCGCTCTCCTCTCTTCCTTCAGGTGCTGATGGAGACTCTGTCAGCTCTGGGCGCTCAGTGCAGATGGGCAGCCTGCAACATCTACTCCACCCAGAACGAAGTAGCAGCTGCCCTGGCAGAGGGAGGTGAGACTCTTGGGAGTTGCTGTGTGTGACACCTGCCCTTTTCATCTCCCCTGTCTTTCACTCTCTAAAATATTCACGCCTCCTCCTCCTGTCTGATTTATCAGTCCCACTCTATCTTTTATGTTTAAAACGCTTCCTGTCTCTTTCTAGGTTTCAGTGTATTTGCATGGAAGGGTGAGTCAGAGGATGACTTCTGGTGGTGCATCGATCGCTGTGTCAACGTGGAAGGCTGGCAACCCAACATGGTAGCATATCTACATTCTAACTGAAGCCTGCTAAAGCATGCAAAAATCATCTTACCTTTCATTTACTTTCCACAGTGGCACATCACCTGCTATTTTTACCAAAAAACTAGATTTCACATAGTGGCTGTTACCTGCCTTTGAGTCTAGAAATACAGGAAGGAGCCTTAGGAGATTAATGTTTAAAAATGTATTTTGTGAACCATAAAATTTGTTTGACATTCAAGACTGCACTGAAATAAGTTATTTCAATAATTTTATGGAATACATTTGAAGAAAGAAACACCAGAAAGAATTAAATAGTGTCTTATTTAACCAAGGAGCTTATCCACAAGCTTATCTCTTAATTTTTCTCCCTCTCTTCCCCTCTTCCCCTCTTCCCCTCTTCATCTCTGCTTCTGTGTCAGATCCTGGATGATGGCGGAGACCTGACTCACTGGATTTATAAAAAATACCCAAACATGTTCAAGAAGATCAAGGGCATCGTAGAGGAGAGCGTCACCGGTGTGCACAGGTACAAACCCACACTCCTGTCCTTGTTTGTCTCCTATTCATCGCAAAAGTCTGACTCAACGCTGTGCTTTGCCAATAAAACCACTTCTCATTATTTTAAATGAGATAGTGCAAGCACATTTTTACACACTCATGCACACTCGCACAGTTTCTGATATGGTAACAGCACCATCTAGTGGTGAACATCCTCTCCATCAACACACAGTATGATTACACAACTACAGCATGGCTTTGTTCATAAATTAAACTGTAAACTAAAATAAATAACTAATATTGAAGTTCAAATATTCAATGTTTTCTCAAAATATTACTGTTTATGTGTAGGTTGTATCAGCTGTCCAAGGCAGGGAAGCTGTGTGTCCCAGCCATGAACGTCAACGACTCTGTGACCAAGCAGAAGTTCGACAACCTCTACTGCTGCAGAGAGTCCATCTTAGACGGGTGGGGAAAAAAAAAAAAATCAGTTTGATGTATATTATATTTTCATTTTGCAGGGTAATTAAATCCACCTCCTTTCTGCTCCACACAGTCTGAATAAATGTCAGGCTGCCAGTGAAATATTTGTGTTTCTCTCCTCAGCCTGAAGAGAACCACTGATGTCATGTTCGGGGGAAAACAGGTGGTGGTGTGTGGATACGGAGAGGTGAGGCTGACTAATACAGGCTTATACATAATACTGAAATACTAACATGTCACATTAAAACTATTTAAAATGCACAGATTTAGATGTCGGTTAGAAGACAAGTAAGATACTAGTTTGCCTTCTTCATAAAGTAAGTGGACGGTACAAGGTGCCGTCCTTCCAAACCAACCAGGCTGGCAGATTGTTTGTCCCCACCAGCATTGCACTGCTGAATAAACTTGGAAAAGAAAACACTTTAACATCAGTGGGGAATGATACAGCACATTGCTATTATATAATGCACTGTAGAGTTCTTCAGGTTATGTGTATTGATCTTTGGTGTTTTGTGTATTGGATTATGTCGAGTTTCTTCCTTGTGGTGGATGTTGTTGTGTGTCATTGTTGTCTTGTAGTTGTCTGTCTGTCTGACTTATGACAAACGATGAATTTCCAAATGGACCCAATTAACAATTACCGGTGTTGATTATTGATCTATCATTATTAATTATTACATCTCATCCTTTTCTTCCTTTAGGTTGGCAAAGGCTGCTGTGCTGCCCTCAAAGCGATGGGCTCCATCGTCTACGTCACAGAGATCGACCCCATCTGTGCCTTGCAGGCCTGGTGAGACTCTGCTTTCTTGAGTTTCCTATGAGTCACTGTCGGCGTTGACACCACATTAGTCTAATGCTCTTTATTGTGTTTCTCCTCACTAAAGCATGGACGGATTCAGGATGGTGAAGCTGAACGAAGTAATCAGACAAGTGGACATCGTGATCACCTGCACAGGTTTGGTTCTGGTCTCTCTTTGTCTCTGTCTCAAAATATATAAGAAACTCTGCAGTGTGATCTTGAGATCATCGACTAATCACCTCCTAACAGCTGCGTGGGCATTTTTTACCCACAGAGAATAACAGATTTCATTATATGCACCTAAAACATTGAGGATTTCACTATTCTGTCACTGTTGGTTTAGTAGGATTGGACAGTTTCAGCTGCTGTCATCCGTCTGCAGCGGTCACTACATACGTTCTCAGCTCAGCAGCTTCTTGTCTTTAACACTTATTTGGGGCAGAGAGTTATTTGAGTCTCTGCTGACAGGCCTTAAGCTTTGGACTGAAAATGCAGTAGAACCGGAAAGATATTAATAAGAGAATAATGAGGTATTTCTGCAAGAATCTGCCAATAAAGTTACAAAGTGCTGTGAAATAAATAAAACCGGCAAGCATTCGCTCTAATAAGGTCACATACTGGTGACGCCATTACTGTCGACTCATTAGAGTGCTTGTACCCAACTTCAGAAAGCTAATTGGAGCCCTAGTGAGCTAATTGTGTGTTATTGTTAAAAATAATCTTTAATAGCAACACAAAGTGATAATAAGCACTAGAATGTTGAAATCCCACAGTTATCCTTCAAATATATGATAAAAATATCTTGTTGAATGTGGAGTAAAACTGTCAGTGACGTTATCTTTACATTTTTCTTCACCTTACAGTCAGATATGCATCATTAGCATGTTTCAAGTTTACATATGTGTGACTTAAGATACATATTCAAACAGAAAAGGAGTTATTAGCAATTCATTTCTTAGCATCCCTGTAGTTTTGATAGAAATGACAGGGTTAGTAATTTTAGAAACATGCACAGATACTTAAAAAGGCACTACGTAGGCAGGTGAAAGACTCAGACTAGATCACACTGTCAGACTTAATTAACGATGTCTAAGCACTATGATAAGAAATAATTAAAATACTGGAAAGAATAGACAGATGGAGAGTTTTCAATCCCAGTGGGAAACTAGAGTGTCACAGCAGCCACTTCACATAAATCACTGAAAATAATGAGGAAAAAAATAAAACAGTCACAGTTCTCCTACTCTGTCCGTCGGCTGTCATTAAGAGACATGGCTTTAACCTTTCCTGCTTTTACCTTCTCCCTCTCTCCATCAGGCAATAAGAACGTGGTGGTGAGAGAGTACCTGGACCGCATGAAGAACGGCTGCATTGTCTGCAACATGGGACACTCCAACACTGAGATCGATGTGGTCAGTTACCAGCCAACACAAACTTAATAATGCTTATTTTTCTTTCAATACCTCTGACAAGGAGGTTATGTTGTTTGTTTGTCTGTTAATTAGTTGGCAGGATGACGCAAAAACTACTGAACTGATTTTTATGAAATTTTGTGGAGGGATGGGGCCTGAAAAAGAATTAATTAAAACGTATCCAGAGAAATGGGTGGAGCCAGGTTTTTTTCAACATGGCGATAGGGTGTTGGCTTTGGCGGTAGGTATGCACACTCCGAAGGACCCTCTTGTTTATATTTGTGTTTACTTAAGAGGTTCAGACAGGAGAGGAAGCCGTGACTCAGTTCTCTGCTACTTGCGCCCTGGAAAAGACCAAACGTGTTCTCAGCTTTTGGCTAATAGTAAAATATTGGTGATCGTTGGTCCGGAAATGAGAAAACAAATGGATTAAGGCAAATGATTGTCGATGGTGTTGTGCTCACCCTGTAGACGAGCCTGCGGACTCCGGAGCTGACCTGGGAGAGGGTGCGCTCTCAGGTGGACCATGTCATCTGGCCCGATGGCAAGAGGATAGTGCTGCTGGCTGAGGTACACACACACACACACACACACACACACACACACACACACACACACACACACACACACACACACACACACACACACACACACACACACACACACACACACACACACACACACACACACACACACACACACACACACACACACACACACACACACACACACACACACACACACACACACACACACACACACACAGGACTTTGAAAGCGCAAGTCATTGCAACTAAACTCAAATTCCATGTTGAGTCATGCTCTGTCACATTTATTAAAAAGTTCACTGAATTTTGTTGAAAATCATCAACAAAAACGGGTAAGGAAATTGTATTATTTTGAAGACATGCGCACACACCCCTGTGTAGACACTTGTTGGAAAAGGTTGAATCTATGTGTGTGTATTACATACTGTGACAGAATGACAGGGACAAGCAGACACACAGATTTCATTGCTAAACCTGAGAAAAAGATGAGCCACAAACACAAGTCTGAGCAGAGAATCTCAGCTGTGGAGGCTCTTTGTGTACAGTATGCAAGGGTCAACACAACATGAGAGACTAAAGAAAATTTATTTTTTCCACAATTAAATACACACATTTAAATGCAACTGCAGTCCTACAATGTGCCTCTTATAACTGCAGTGAGTTTTACTCGTACATACTGTTAACACCACCTCACCTTCTGCAGCACTTGATTTCCACCAAAGTCTCTCTGTGCAATGCAGCATCTCAGACAGCTGCAGTTTATTATTGTGGAGAAAAAAAAAAAGAATCTTTACTGTCGTGTCTGCTGGTGTAAAATGATGCACCACAGCAACGTACAGAGATAGAGGAAAAGTAAACTGGTCAAAGTCAGATGTAAGAGAGGTTAAGTGATTTTTTGACTTTCTAAACTTTGAAAAGAGAAGATTCTCACATAGAAATTCTCCTGCTAAATCATTTTATTTGCAGTAGAGTAGTGTTCTTCCCTCATTTACTCTAACTTTAATCTAACTTTAAATTACTTTTCCTTCCTCTTCAGGGTCGACTGCTGAACCTCAGCTGTTCCACTGTGCCCACTTTTGTGCTTTCCATCACTGCCACGACACAGGTAGATTTATTTTTGTCCTATTTACACTCTTGCACATGACTTTTGCCTTGCACTCGCTTTGTTTTTATCGAAGAATCAGAAAAAAACATTAAGATGTTGTGTGCGTTACACTTGTTTGTGTTACTGTGCAGGCTCTGGCTCTGATAGAGTTGTACAATGCCCCAGAGGGACGCTACAAGCAGGATGTTTATCTGCTGCCCAAGAAGATGGGTAAGATTTACTGGCTTTGATGTGTCAAAGAAAGACTACTTATAATACTGTAAAACAAAAGAACAGTAGTATGTAGAAGTCTTAATCTCTGTTAGATAACATAAACACTGTAAGCGATCAGGCCAGGGAGATGAATAACCATGTCGGCTTCTAAAATTGCCACCAAGCGAGGAGCTGATTGCAGAGGGTTTGTTTTTGCCCCAGCAGAGAGCCTGCAGGCTTATTGCATTCATCTCTATAGACGACTCACTCGGTCTCATCTGTTCAGCTCAGAGTCGTCTCCCTGGTTAGCAAAATCCTTCACAGTACAATGAGTCCTGCATACGTAAAGCCCACAGCATGTGTGCAATGCTGGCCGCCACATTTGCCATCACACATGTATTGTACAGACAAACATGCAGGCAAATGTAGGTCACCCTGTCGGTGACATCACACACACACTGACAGAAAGATGATGGAGAGAATGTGCGGTGGAATGCAAAGAGACGATGAGATGAAGAAAGGAGGGTGAGGAGATGGAAGACAGAAAAGAGATGGAGAGATGATGAATCTCAGAGTTTCTTCCCTCTGTCATTCGAATGATTAATCTGCCACACACGCCTGCTGAATGTTAACATGTTCCTCCTCTATCTCTCTCTCTCGCCCTCCAGATGAGTATGTGGCCAGCCTACATCTGCCTACGTTCGACGCACATCTCACAGAGCTGTCAGACGAGCAGGCCAAGTATCTGGGCTTGAACAAGAACGGACCCTTTAAGCCAAACTACTATAGGTATGAAAACCACCTCGGCACACTCAGCCTGGACAGCTTTTAAATAGATTATCACAGTTGTTCTGAGTGTGTATAACATTATCTGTGGTTAAGCAACATTTTACCAAATCTGAATCCACTGTTGAATCTGCTTATTCAATTTAAATCCTGTTTCTTATCAAATCCAGTTCTGTTTAGAATCCCATCTATTAAATAATTTGTTTCTCAATAAAAACATGTATTATTATAGTTTACATTATTAATGTAAACTACTTTGTAGCTACATCCAAACATGAGATTCAATATATCTGACGTAATATGATCATTTTAACAATATTAACACAAGCTCAGACTCCTGTATTTGACATGATGCAGTCAGTGAGATCGTCACCACTCTGTTGATCTAATTAAACTCCAAATACACTGTCCCAGAGTGTCTTTGACTTTATGTTGAGTTACTTATGGGGTTTAACATCCATTAAGCGTCAATGAGCCAAATCTCTTACTGACTGCTTCATTAAGATGTGGACTTGATCAGAGCCTCAAATGCACCTCCAGTGGGTTTTTTATTTATTTGTATCAAATAACTCATTAAAACCAAACTTAGAAGAAAATTCTATTCTTGAATAAACATCATTGTGATGAGAACTACTTAAAATGATAAGATTACTTAACATGTATGCTGAAAATGTCCCATCTGCAAACATGGAAGAGGCAGGGTTTATGACCTATACTATAACCAACCATCAGGGGGCGATCCAGATGTTTTGGCTTCACCTTGGACAGCTGTCATGTCGCCTATCTTTATATAGTGTGTATAGCTATATCAGTGATCTGTTAACGGTTGTCTCATGGAACCGTAATGATCCCAATCTGACTGAAACCTCTCTCTGTGTCTTTAAGGTATTAAACCAGTGTGGGAGTCGGACTGTGGAAATACCAATTCTCCATGAATCGTACAGACTTGCAGAGGAGGAGGAGGACGGAGAGGAGGACAGAATAGTCAACACACTTGCTTTATATTCGTGGGGAGGAAGGGGGGGGAGCTCCGACCGAGCCTGAAGAAGAAGGGGGTTGGCGGAGAGGAGTGGATTTCCACGTGCTTATGGCGGCCGTTTTATTTATTCACGCTTGACGACAATAATAATAACATTAACTCTTAACTCTGCGGAGCTGCTCCTGCCATTCGCCACTAGCTAGCTCCCCCGGCGTCGTTTTCTTCTGGGAGATGTTTTACTTCCCTTCCGCTCGGCGTCACACCGCCACTATCTCGTTCTCTTTAGACGCTCATTTGTGTGTCGAGTTGTACGTAAACCCCTTCATCCTCCCCTCCCCATTGCCAGATCTTTTATTGTTTAACTATTAAAGATGAAATTATTGATGCTAAAAAAGATATATACTATATAAAAAAAAACTTGATTAAAAAAAATCTGTGTGAATGAAGGTGACCTTTTGAAGATTTAGTGACGGACACTTTTTCCTGTCCTTTTTTTTTTTCTCGTCTTTCTTTTCTACTTGTAATTATGTTTTTGTTTTTTCTTTTGTGTAATATTTGCGAGGGCGGGGTTTAGGTGGGATCTCGGGGTCCAATCATATCATGTCTTTTATTTCATCATTTCATTGAGATTCACTGTCGTATCTGTTTTTAAACACTTTTTATTATGCGGTTTTGTTCTTTCCGAGCAGCCTGTAGTAATTGTTTATTGCTTCTTTTTTTTTTTTTTGTATGACCAGTGAAACCATCTCATTAGCTGCTTCTCTCTCGGCCTCCAGCTGCTCACACTCCACCAGTGTTGAAGTCATGAGAAAGTATTTCAAGCTTAGTGAGCGCTGAACCTTTTTTCAGTTTCTTTTCCTTTACAAAGAGACGATACTGTAATCGAAGCATGACAGGTTGTCAGATCATTACAAGGGTTATACTGTATATTTAGATATTTATATGGAAAACTTACGATTTTTCTATCTTTCTCTCTCCTGCGCCATCTAATATCATAACTTTTGGTAAAGAAATCAACATGCGTCATAAAGATAAAGCAATTAAATGTTCTGATGATAAATGTGATAAATGTACTTAAAACCTGGATTTTTAAAACTGTGACAAAACACAAACCAAATGTGGAGCAAGCTGTTGCCAGTCCGGTACTAACGCAGATTTCCTCAATCAGGTCGTCTTTAATGTATGGTGCTGTGTAGATGTACTGCACTGACCATACGCAACACTACTCTTTGGTACTCGCAGATACAGTGAATCGGTTCATCTTTAAAAATCTGAATTCCACCAGGATTTATTTCCATCCAAGAAACACAACAAGCTTCTCTGCAAATTCATGTGCATTTGCCTGTAAAGGGATTTTTCAAAATGTATATTTTTTTTTTTTTAAGATCTCAAAAATATATTTGAGTTTCTTCTTCTTCCTCACACCTGCAAGGCTTAGATCCTTCTTCTATAATGAGCTGCACAGTCGTCATCCTCCGACGGCTCTTTCCCTGTTGACCTGATAAAGGAAATTAGAAAATCCTGACGGTCATTTCACCTGACAGCCGAGTGAAGCCTGCTGCCACCGGCTCTTAACTGCACCTGAACCGTTCTGTGCCGGCCTGCTGGGAGACGCCCGCCGGCTCTGCTCCTGCAGAAAGGCTTCAAATTGTTTAAGCACACCAGTTTGTCGGCTGTAATGTTATGGTGTGTGGAAGTAAATTTGATTTTGTCTTGAACAGGTGAAAATGGCACAAAAAGCTTTACCAGTAAAATAAAAACTTTGACTGGAATGAAGTACAAATATTTCAACACAATTTATGCAATCTTTTTTCTTTTGTGACATGAGTAATATCATTTTACAGGAATAGTTTGACATTTAAGGAAATCTACTCATTTGCTTTCTTGTCGAGAAGCTCGATACCACACGTGTCTGTATTCTGAATTTGCAGCACTAGCTAGTTAGCTTGTTTAGCATAAGGACTGGAAATAGAGGGCAGCAGCTAGCAAATGGTGACAACAAATGTCCACCAGCACCTCTATAGCTAATAAGTTTACTAATTTTAATAATAGATTGTTTGCTCAAATTGTACAGAAACAGAAAATGTCCGAATGACCGTTAGCTGTTTTTACAGAAGGCTGAACAAGCTGTGACATAACTGTGGGATAACTGATATTTTTACACTTTGCATTAGTAAAACATTCAGAATTTATTAGATGTAGTGATCTGAACAGATTCTGGTGTCAAGCAGTATCAGTTTCCCCCTCGCTTCCACTTTTATGCTTAACTCCTAAAATATCAAACTATTCCTTTAAATTCAAAGCTGTGTAGACAGACCTGCTCCTCAGATAAACCTGCTGCACACCCACATGACGATTCCTGATGCTGTGTCACAGCCCATGTGACCTCAACACTACTCTGCCGATGTTTGTGCACTTCTGTCACCTTGTGCTGTTGAGACTCCCCCCTCTTATCAAAGCGTGACCTGTCGTCCGTGTAGTTCTTAAGTCTTATTTTTCCGCTTTTTGCATTGAGTGTGTTAAAGAGTAAATGTACCTCTTGAAAGCTGAGGTGTGTATGTGAGTGTGTATAAATGTCTGTGTGTGTGTACACGTCCTCTCTTGTAGGCCTTGGTTGCTTCGTTAACAGCTGCCTCAGGATCCTAGCCTGTGTGTCAGGGGGAGAAACCATTTATTTTATAAAGTTTTTATTTGTTTTTGTCAGTTGTAAGCTGACCAAAACGTGGGCGGGCGGGGGACGACACCAGCATCATATGTGTATATATACCTATTATATACATGTATGACAACCTTTAAAAGTATAGGAAGGAAAAAGAAGAATCGACTCCTGTATTTATTGTTGTAAATCCTCATGCAGTGCAAACTGGCAAAAATCCCAAACATGTTTTAAGTTGTCTAATAAAGAAAAAAAGAACCCTATGTTTAAATATTGCAAGTGATAATGGTAGATGATGAGCAATAATTACAAAATTCTGTAATCTTAATGAATAAAGATGTAAAAAATTGTAACCAGTGTGTGTTTTGTCTTGATTTCCACAAATATTTTCAACAGTTAATCACCTGCTTCGTCCTCATAAATGTTTAGTGTGTGTTCCAGTGTGTTGTAATAGTGGACTGATGTGTGTGTGTTCCAGGGGGTGGGGCATGTGTGCAGCTGCTGATGTCTGTCAGAGCCACAGTCACAGGAACGTCTCTGACATGCACAGATCAGCTGTGAGATGTTGTTTACTCCTCACACACAAATTGCATCAAAGGATTCAACAAAGTTTAAAGAACAAGATGTGAACATTTTATCATAAGCTCCATGTTTCTGTTTCTGCTTCTGCCCTGTAAAAGCTAAAAATGTCTAATTTACACCTCCATCAACACAATATACATTTTAAATCAATATTCAATCAGTTTTATTGGCTTTATATCTATGTCAGACTTGAGTCATCTGTGAATAATTATTCATCATGAGCTCCCCTGCTGTCCTGCCATGTGGTCACACTCAACCAGGAGCTCCTGCCCACATTCAACTGTACAATCCAATCATGTCATCTTAAGTGGTTTGCACTGTGTGTGTGTGTGTGTGTGTGTGTGTTGCAGCCAACCCCCACCTCCTTGTATCAAAAATTCACTGGCTCCAGAGAAGGGAGTGTGACAGGAGGTGAAGCAGGTGCATCTAATGGTCGATCCGCTCCTGTTCACCAGATCTGGGCCACAAGTAAGTAGCAAAACATCCTGTCAATCAAAGGTGGCCCAAATTAGTTTGGCGCTATATGAGCCATATTCACTATTTGCCACATGGGACACTTAAGGGTCTCACATCCAGATTACACCTTGTCTAGAGCACCGCGTGTTTGCCATAAAAGGCCCACATTTGTTTTGTGCTACTTGGAGCACATTTGCTATTTTACAAGTGGGCCAATTCAGGCTGGCGTCCATTTTGTCCAGGCCACAATAAGGCCAGAGGTGCCACACGACTGCCTGAAGTGGCCCACATCTGTAAGCTGTCCGGGTTAGAGTTTTGTGAAATTTGTATTTTTTTGTTATAGAATTTGTTGCTGTATAAACTGAGGTCACATTACTATTTAGACAAATTATTACATTCAATGAACTCTGATTTGATTATTGTTCCTTTTAATGTCATTGATGTATTGGCACATGAATATTTTTTCAATCAATGGTTAAATATTGTTCATAAAATCACATCAAATCAAATTTTATTTGTATAGCCCAGTTTCACAAATTTCAATTTGCCTTATAGAACTAAACAAGGTGTGACATGACGCCCTTATTCCTTGAGACACAAGTGAGGAAAACAACTTTTAACTATGAAAAAATGTAGAAACTTCTTGAAAACTGGGTATATTAAAAAGTAAGTAAATGAAAGGGTTAGGATCAAATTCTATTTCTAATATTTTGTGAGATTTCTTTTAACAGGTCACAGGTAACAAAACATAGAATTAAATATTGTTTAAATGATACAATAAAATAATTAGTTATCAATATATATCAGGATCAATTTATTGACTGATTATCAGCCCTCTGTACAATCTCCATTCACTGTGATGTGATCAGCTGATCAGCTCTCTCTCTCTCTCTCTCTCTCTCTCTCTCTCTCTCTCTCTCTCTCTCTAACCCCGCCCTCTCGGGGCGCGCAGGGACAGTGAATCAAACACACTTGGCTGGTGTGCCGGAGGAGGAGAATCAGACCCTGAACTTGTTCTCCGGACCGAGTCGCTCGGTGTGTGGGTGTGTGTGTCCGCGGAGCTCCCTCCTGGTGCGGCGCAGCGTCAGCAGCTCTCCACGCCGGCCCGGCATGCACCAGCCGCGGGGGACGAGGAGGCAGTGAGCCTTGGAGACCCGGAGAGATGCAGGCGGAGGACATGGAGGTGCCGATCATCCATAACCTGAACGATACCGGAGACAGACTGAGGCCGAGGGGGAAAGATGTGTTCAAGGAGCAGCAGAAGGAGTCGGAGGTAAATCCGAGAGGCGTTTGTGTACAGTGGGAGAAGGCAGCGTGTGGTGTTGGGGCGCACTGGAGGTGTGTGTGTGTTTGTGTGTGTGGGTGTGAGGGAGAGAGAGAGAGAGAGAGTGTGTTTGTGTGTGTGTGTGTGGGGGGCAGAGTGTGTGTGTGTGTGTGTGTGTGTGTGTGTGTGTGTGTGTTAAGAGAGAGAGAGAGACAGAGTGAGTGTGTATATATGTGTGAGAGAGAGAGTGTGTGTGTGTGTGAGTGAGTGTGTGAGTGTGTGTGAGAGACAGAGAGAGAGAGACAGAGTGAGTGTGTGTAGTTGTTGCTGGGGAGTTTTCAGACTCAGCTCTCCATGCAGTGTGTGTGTGTGTGTATGTTTGTGTTTGTTTGTGTGTGTGTGTGTTCTGAAGCATACACACATGCAGACAGACAGGCTCACAGACACCAAGGTGCTATTTTGGCACCGGCTCCTATAAATAACCCAGCAGTAATCCTACAGTGGTGCTCAGTGAGGAGGAGGAAGGTGGGGAGAGGTGACTGCTGCTGTCAGGACCTCCACCTCTACCACCACCACCAGACCCACTAATACCACTAAACCTCCCACTACTACCACCAGACCCACTACCATCAGCACCCCTAAATCCACCACTAACACCTCTTCCACTACCACCACCACCACCAGATCCACTACCACCACTAGACCCACCACCAACACCACCACTACCACCAGATTCACTGCCACCACTAAACCCACCACCACCACTACCACCAGAACCAGACCCACTAACATCACCAACAGACACACTAACACCACCACCAGACCAACTTCCACCACCACCAGATCCACTACAACCACCAACAGACCCACTAACATCACCAAACCCACTATCACCACGACCAGACCCCCTACCACCAGCACCAGACCCATCACCACCATCACCAGACTACCACCACCACCCATAAACCCACCACTACCACTTAACCCACCAACACCAAACACACCATCATCAAGCACAATGCATAAGCTTTATATCCATATTGAACTAATACAAGACTTTACTTTGGCCTGTGGTAATGTGATCATCATTATTTTAAACATGAATTCTTCCAAACAGATAACAATGACAAGCTGTGACCCTCTTGGATTTATTATTATTCTCACTATTGTTTATAATCTACTGTTTACTCAGTAGATCTACTGTTCTCACGGTCCAATGTGACTGATTCAAATATCTAATCTTATTTGACCAAATTTAAAACTAAAAGATCTAGTTTGATAACATACATGAAAGAAAAGCAGCATCTTTTTTTACTTGAAAAATAACTAAACTGATTGATTGTTTTAAACAGGCAAATTCTATTGACGGACAAACCAAGTTATTGACTAATTAGCTTGTCAGCTATTAATGAAAGTGTTTAGACTCAGATTTATAACCTTTGCAAAATACACAACTGACAATAAGCTAAATCAGAGCTTAAATTAGTAATCGACCAGGAGATTGAAGTTAGATGAACTGGCAACAATTTAGATAATCAGTATGATCATTATAGTAATTTATCAGGCAGTAAATAATTCTTCGAAAAAGGTTTTCTCTCTTTTAGTGTAAATTGTAAAAAAATCTGAGTTTGGAGTGTTGGTCCGTTTGTGCACAACAAAAAATCTAAATAATCAAAATCGTCATCATGTTTGAATAACGTCTCCAAGCACAAAAACAATGGAAACCATAACTCTTCAAAAATGTGCCCATAATTGTGTTAATTTCAATTAACAATTCATCTTTATCCAATCAAAAAGGCAATTTGCAATAAATTTTATGAGTGTTTGGAGTCGCCCTCTGAAATATGGACCTGTAAGTCTCCTCTGGTTTTGTAGAAATGAATCCCACGTGGTTTACGATTAATCTGATGGGGGCTGTTCAGCTTTTATTCACATCTTGTGGTAAAATGACAAGATGGGTTCATATTTGTGGGTTTCTCAGCCCCTAAACAGATGTCATCATCCAGGGCCAACACCCTCCACCTATTGTGTGATTTCAGTGAATGTTTTTTGAGGGAATTGGAGCATATTCATGTCCTACTGTTCTGGGAGGAGGAGGGGGGGGCGCGTCACTGATAGTGTATTGGATGAATGACAGAGACATCGAAAGCACTTTTCAGAGCCGTGGGCTGATGCTGATGCTTCCTGGCCTCAGTGCACCAGAGACCCGGCGTCTGTGATGTTAACCTCAAATGTGAGTCGCTCACGTGTGTGCGTTGACCGTGAAGCAGTCATGTGTTGTCCGTGTGGTAAATGTTGGTCAGAGTGGGGGTGTTGACGTCGTGCCTGGTGTTAGCACGCTGATGTGGTGCAGGGTGTGTGGCCGTGCCAGGTTGGCGTGGGGACGGATTTCGCTGTCAGCTGGCGGCAGAGAGAGGGGGGAGTGCTGGAGTACGAGCCAGTGAGTGAGAGAGGGTGAGGAGGAGTGACTGACTGAAGGGAGAGAGAGGGAGAGAGGGTTGTCTGTGTTGCTGCTCGAGGGATTGAAGAGAAATCTCAGTTGGCTTTGAAAAGAGCAGTCAGTCACTTTTACATCCTCAGGTGACAGTGGGCTCTTTAGTAAACACCTCAAGGACGGGTCCAAATTAATCTTCAGTCTTTATAGGGACATTGGTTGGTTCCAGCTTTGTAAATGAGAGGATTTGCTGTTTTTCTCAGTTTGATACTGTTGCAGATCAAGAATCATTTGGTTTTGAATTTGTGTCAAAATAGGAGACAATTTGAACGTGTGCGCCAACAAATTGTGACAGGTATTTTATATAATTGTGACACATCATAGTAAATAGCTTATTGATTAAATTAAATAGTAACTGAAGGTTTAAAGTGAAAATCATTGTAAGTTTAGCTTCACACTTTATATCACTAATTTACAATCTTTGGATTTCGGACTCCTTTCCTTTCTTTTTAAAAAAACACTATTTTCTTTTCATTCTTTTTTTTTACATTGATATTAGTTTAATTATTTCGAAGGCGTTTGAGGGTTATTTAATTTAAGGGCTACTCCAGCAATTCACTAGTGCACTTCCATGAATGGGATTCACAAGAAGCAGATTTAAAAAGAACATGGGATAGTGTCAATTTAAGTCCTCAGCAACAAGCCCAAAAAAGATCCTACACTTACTGTAATATGCAACTATTATAATCTTGAGCCCTGGCTGCACCCACACCTCCAAGCTGGGACACTTATTTGTAAGTGCATCTTTAAAAAGGAAACTTGAGTCATGGGTCCTCCATTTACTTTGGATGATCTGTTGATTGGACAAAACATAAATATTTTAAGACGTCCCTTTGACCTTGTGGACTGAACTGATCATAAAAATGTTTGTTCATAATCATAAAAATATGAGACGCATTTTTCAGTAATATAAAAACTTGTGAAGGGACTGTACAGTGGCAGCAGTGGATGAATGTTGGTGTATGGATTTTTTTTTTACAATTTTGAAATTTAACTTTGTATCATTTAAGCAGCAACCACAAAATCAGCAACATGTTGTTTTCTAATGCTGCAAAAACTATGCACCTCTTTGAATTTCCAAATATGTGATCAAGCTATTAAAAAACTACAAGTATTCATCCATAAGATTATGATCTAACGACACGGTCACACAAGCTCGAATGCAGGCAAATGTTGAGGGTCAAAGTTCCGAAATGGATCTCCACAGGAAGCCTCACCGCAGGAAGTAATGGTTTTATTCGGCCCCTCGCTTGCAAAGATTAGAGGAGAACAGGAGGTTCGCTACAGATATATATTCAAGTATTTGTGACCGTACCCTAATAATAATTTCTGCACATTATCATCTGAGAGCTAGCAGTGAAATTGCTGTTCCTAATTGGCCCCTTGCAGCTTGATCACTACTGAGCAGTTACATACAGGTGATATTATGTCGTTTACATTAATTTGTAGTGTAGGAAGCTAAAGATGAGACCAAAGATGTGGGCATAGTTTCTGCTTGTCAGTCAGCATTTTGGTCTCAAAGCCGCCGCCGCCCTCAGACTTGTGGGTAATTTTCGGTAAATCATCCGTGCTCCCAAGCCGTTTTTCATTTCCTGGTTTACAAGTGCAGTAATGACATCAAACCACATTACTGCGGCTCGATGTCATAAACAAACCGGTGGCTGACGTGCTGCTGTGTATTTCAGTTGGTGCTGACTCGGAAGCAGCAGGTATTTATACATGACAGCACACAGCAGTTATTTAACCAGGACTGTTGACTCAGAGCACATCCTTATTTACAGTCGTGGGCTGGTCCGGGCCTCAGGGCGGCTCTCACAGGGTTTAACACGTCTGGTGCTCGGGGCCTGGAGGCCTGCCATTGATGTCCTTTAAATCTCATTAACATGACATGAATCTGTAATCATCCTTGTAGGGAAATTTCTTCAGTTCAAGTCTCACACCCAAAAGATAAACAGAGAAAAACCAATAATGTTCCTGTCGCCAGCTTGATTCTCTTACTTCTGTTTCCCTGCTGTTCGTCCCAGGAGGTGATCTCACACATGTATCCTGGTTCTTTTATTTGATTCTTTTTTATCATATGGACTTATTGGAAATCCACTACCTGGTTTGTATGGCTACATGCTTTTTTTCATTGTGCAGTATTAGCCTGCTTTTATTGAGGTGTGACTATATATGTGTAATGAGGATGTGAACTCCTCTGTGAGCTTGTTTGCTTGTGTCACTGAAGTGTGTGTGTGTGTGTCTGTGTACATGTTAACTAGTTTTTCATCATTAGAAAGAATATGAGGTTGTATTATAGTCTGTATATAAAGATGGACGAAGCCGCCATCTTGCAGTTTTGACATCATTCAGAGCCAGAATCTGCGCAGTAATGATGGAGGCTTGGAGCCTTGGCATTGAGGTCCTGCCGATAAACAAGCTCGTCCAATCACAAGTTTGTCTCAGCTGTCAGTCACGACTTTTCAACCCATTTTTAGAGCATCAAATAACTATGGAAACATGGTTTATAACCTTTACTGCAGCCAGCCACCAGGGGGGTGATCAGCATGATTTGGCTTCACTTTTGAAGCTGTCATGTCGCCCATCATTGTAGTCTATGGGTTGTACTGTGCTTTGAGACGATCAACAACATAACCCACTCAAAAGCTTCAGATTTACTTATCCGCTGCTATATTTATTCTATTACTCACCTGCTGTATTATATTTATCCATATGTTGCTACCTGGTCCTGTACATATATACTTCATTCACATTAACTGTACATAATTTATGTCTGTATTACTGCGATCACTTTAATCATTCAGTATTTATCCACCTTCTTACAATCAGTTTTCACAGCCGTTATCCTGTTCACCATCCTTTTACACTCATACACACTACTCTCACTTGTTGTTTTGAATTGGAATTTGAATGCTCTTCTGAGTAAGATGTTATTTTGTAAAAAAAGTATTTAGTAAAGAGACTTACACAAGCGTATTCCATAGTTATCAGCAGCGGTTTGGATATTTCAGTCTGGATCACAGTGGTGGACTGACATCGCCATCCCTGGAGCCGCTATCTTTTTTCATTCCTGAAAGCTTGGACACGTGCTAATCACAGGGTGAGGCTGAAGTCAGATCTGAGAGAAAGACCCAAGCCTGGACACAGCAGCTAATCTGCTCTGCAACAGGGGCCATGTCCACTCCTGCGTCCTCTCTTTCCTGCGGTTTATTGCTTCACTGGTGCAGCAGGACGGACGAGAACCTCCTGTGACTGTTCAGTCTTTCTGATTAAAGCGGCGCTGTAGCTGAGTGTGCCCATTGAGAGCACCTGTAATTGTGAGTGGCTCCGGATAAGGGGAAGTGAGAGGGAAAATTATGTAAATTACTCATCAGCAGCGTGTGGAGATCCAGCAGATAACAAACACACACACACACACACACACATCAGGCGAAACTACGAGCCTAAAGCGTGTGTGTGGGTGATGTGTAGAGCTGAAGTGTGTACGAAGGCAAATGGAGTGCAGAGTAGTGGTAGCTGTTGCAAAGTGTGAATAGCCTGCAGTGTGTTTGCGTGTCTGTTTGTATGTGGGTGTGAGGGCATCTGTGATTGGCCGAGTTCAGTGTTACACTACTGCACAAGCTCATGTGTGTTTTCTTGTGTTCACAGAGCTCCATGGACTCTCCCAACCTGGAGTTCGAGTATGGAGACACGGACACAGTCACCGCTGAGCTCTCAGGTCAGACTCCTCCACAACTCACAGTGAAATGTTTTAAAATTATGTTTTTTTTTTTTAGTGAATGAATATTTGTGCACAGCTCCATTTGCAAACACACTTTTTCTCCATTTTATTGTTTTCATGTCTGATGTGCTGCTGAAGTCATGAATGGTTGTCATGTGTGACACAAAATCTCACCCACACAATCCTCTGGTTTCTACTCAGCATGCAAATTACTGTGTGCTAATGATTGGAAAAATAATCCTGCATCTGCACTCCTCTGAACAAAACCGTAATCATATATTTAAGTGTTATTCATAAAAAGAACAACTAGAAAGGCACTCAGTAGAGCGCATACCTCTGCCAAAGCCCTTGAATTCAATCAAGCCGCCAAGATTCATGAAACACTATAGTGCAGTGCCTGTTCTAAACCGGCCAGTTTGGAAAGGGCTGTTTGTTTGGCCTGTGGTGATGCTGGTCGCAGTTTTCTTTCTGAAACTGTAAAAGTGTCCTGCAGTAATTGAGCCGTGACAAAGTAAAGACCGGCTGCTGGAGTCAGTCCACAGAACCCTGTTTATTCAAAGTTCAGTGAAGCTCGACTCTGTACGCAGAACCCCCGAACTGGAGAATCAGTTATTAATATTGAACGTGTCACACCAAGTTCAACACTGCACTTCCTTGGGCCCTTAACAATACAAAAGCCAAATGTGAAGATAATATGATGAAAAGTTCTGGAGGAATATGAGCCACACACAGAGGGACAGAGATTTGGGGGATTATTAGATTAGATAGATTCCCTGGGAAATTGGTGAAATATCCAATGGCAATGTCATAAAACTTGAAAATTAACGTCAAGGATTTGTCCCATTGTCCAAATCTGCGCCTTAATTTAATGTCTCTCTCTTGGTCAATGTCCCATACTTTCACCAAGTTTTGTGGAACTCTGTTCAGTAGATTTTGGGTAATTCTGCTGACAAGTCAACAAACCAACACACAAACCAATGGACAGGGCTGAAAACATGGTGGAGGTGATAACCTGACACGTTGTAAAAAGCTGAGAACCAAATGTTCTGGTCCTGACATGTTTTTCAGACACAATCCTTATGTGTATGACTAATGTTATGAGTAATCATGAACACTGATTATACATTCAGGCTCCAGTATCTGTGTATCTGGTAACACTTCATGTGCATCCTGGTTTATAAATCCCAAAAGAGGCATAAATGACAGGCAACAATGCTGACTGACATGTCTTATTGTACTCTAATACAAGTAGTTTATTCCCATGTATTATTCAGATTCCTCTCCTCTACAGTATTACCTGTTTTTTGGGGGGATGCCAGTAGATGTGTATGAGAGAAACGTTTAATAACAGCATTGATTTAAAGTCAAAGTGATTGTTCTCCTGGTGGGTGATTTGCCAAGAGTGTTGGTGAAGCACATAGACAGTGGCGGCGATTTTCCAGCGACAGCTTCTCGTGTCGGAGGAATGACGACAGATTTCCGAGCAGGACGAGATGCACAACACAGTGAACAGTTGTTAGACGGAGCATGAAACAGATCAGACTCACACTGAGGAGACAGGAGCTCAGAGCGTGTCCTGTTTGTTTTTGTGGGTTGGTACATTTTACCTGCAGGAGCTTTTATGTGTCGGCTTTATTTTCTGTACTATTTTTTTATTGCTGTTTTCTATTCTACTCTTAAATATCGTTCACTTAAACCAAGACATTAACAATAAATAGAAACACAAAATATAGACAGAAGTATAGAATTACGATATTGTAAAAATACACTACATACTTTAGGCAGCTCATATCTATGAGTGTGTGTAATTTGTTGCAGCTTGATTAAATTTAACTGGACTGTTTGGCCTTGACGGATGTGGGCTTTGGCTATAATTCTATATTATTGTGTTCACAGAGCTCTACAGTTACACAGAGGAGCCGGAGTTCGCCCTCAACAGAGACTACTTTGAGGAGGACTTCAGGAGCCATGGTACTGTGTGTGTGTCTGTCTGTCTGTCTGTCTGTGTGTGTGTGTGTGTGTGTGTGTGTGTGTGTGTAGCCTGATTGCGTTGTCAGGTTAAGTTCACCCAGATATCAGAAAGATTTCCTGGGTATGTTGAACTCACTTTGTAGTAGAGGCCACAGGTGTGACTGTCAATGCCACTTACGTACAAAAACGTTAACACAAAACAGGTTCACAAACACACACACTCAACCAACACGTATCAAACACACACAAGTCCACAGCCAGCAGACCAGTGATGCGGCTGCTGCGGCTGCGGCTGCTGTTGTTACTTGTTTATCACAGAGACCTTGACGGCTCCTCCGACTGTGTGGCTTGTGTTGACTGACACAACAAGACTGAGTCCCTTTGTGTAGCTCTGAATGCCCCGACTGGCTCCAGTTTGCTGCCAGATAACAGCGTCCCTAAGTGAAAGGTTGAAGGTTTACAAAATGTTCCCATGCAGCATTGTTCTGCTTTCTCAACACGGTAAGCACAATACAATTTATGTAATTACAAGAAATAACTACATTTCAGATTGACCGACTATAATTATTCTATTGTAAGTCCATTTCTTTTGTTTCTTTCCTTTTGTGCATTTCTCAGCTTCACACCAAAAGCTGTGAAAGCTCAGTTTTCTCACGTCAGACGTCCAACGTGAGCCAGAGCTGCTCTTCACTGTGTGTCTGTGGGTTTTTATTTTTAAGCCGAGTGGTGTGAGGCGAGGGTGACCAGGAACATCAAAGCTCTGCTCTTTTAATCTGTTCAAAGGCTGAATATCCCCACAGATACTGATGGGAGGGGCCCCATCCCAACTATGCGATTAATGTAGAACAAAGCGGATTTTCCGACGTGAACTTTGACATTTTTGCCAGTTTGACAAAGAGATCAAGCTTTAATACAGTGTTTCTTTACTTGATGTGCAAAATAATATTGATGCAATGCATTTGCTGGAAAAATTCGTACTTCAACATACAATTGTGATTGGAATTTCTTAAAATGACAGAAACCATCTCTGAGACTCATCTCTCTGACGTGCAAGCTTTTGTGCGGCCTAAGTCCCATCCATTAACATGGAGGAGGAAGGGTTTATGACCTATACTGCAGCCAGCCACCTGGGGGCGAATGAGATGATTTGGATGTACAGATATATACAGAGAAATATCCTCCAACAGTTCCCCTCAGCTCTAAGGGGTGTTTTAGCCTCTTTTACATCATTGTTTTGGTTTATATACAGCCTATGGTTTATTTTCAGTTTCTCCTATTTGGTGCTAATCATTTCAGTAACAACCCATTTCTTTGGAATGAAGGACCAATAATGTTGAAAACATTGTGTCACACGAAGACCATAGTGAGAATAAACAAGACGCCACAAAGGTCCCAAGGCTCTGTGAGCATAGACAAAACAAAAGCATCTTTCCCTTTGGACTAGAGCGAGAGAGCCGGATGATCTGTGTCCTCCTCTAACTCACAAGTCCTCTCCTCTCCGGGTGCAGATGAATAGCAGGATTAGATGAGAGCTCCGGCTGCTGTTTTACAGAGATAGAGCCCGGAGCTGCCTCTTTGCATTACAGGCTTTTCATTAGTGTGTCTGTGTTTGTGTGAGCGCTGCATGTGAGCTGTCAAAGGCTGGTTTACTGATTGGCTTGTGCTCTTTGTGTGAGTGTGAGTGTGTGTACATCACGTCCACTGACAGTTTACTCATCTGTGTTTTTCGCATCTAGCTTTAAATTCTCAGTCATTCACATGACTAACATGTCTAATATCTCTAAGATGTGAGTTGACAGTGTAAGTCAGAGTCTCCTAAGTAGAAGATCCCTGCTCCTCTGATCATGATGATCATCATGACTCTTAAGCTGATTACTGTCTACTTAATCGAATTCTCTATCCAGAGAAGGCCTGCTTGTCATTTAAGTTGTGTGTCTTTTTTGTAGTAGTGTAAGATCTGCTTTACATAAGACTAAGTTTATGCTAGTGCTAATAATCCTTTTTATACGTCTGCGACAGCCAATGGTCTGAGGCATTATGAATTTCCTAAATTTGGTACTAATATTCATTTGGACTCAAGGAAGAACTGATTGATCAGTTGTCACTTGTACACAGATAAAGTGTTTCAGTGGTCAAAGGTTAACCCCTTCTATTTCTATGGGAGTTTTCCCGGTCACTTTTTAATAAAAAGATAGCATAAAGAAAAAAGAATCCATCCTTGAACTCTGTGTTGTCTTCTAGGCAGGAGGTGGATCGAGCTGGCGGTGGAGGAGCAGAGGACGTACGTGATGAGGCTGCTGGACGCACTGGAGGTGACGGACAGAGACAAGAGGCTGAAGGTGGCCCGAGCCATCCTCTACCTGGCCCAGGGTACGTGGACCTAGCACAGCACAGCCAGCAACTTTCACAGCAAACCCACCGTGTCTTTATAGAAGGAAAAATACAGCTGTCACTAATATAATTAAATTAGTGGTTCCATTCTATTTTCGGGTCCTATAAGTCATGACATTGGGCTAGCATGCCTAGTAGCAGAACTAAATGGAATTCAGTCATTATTTATTTTATTATCTTTATCTGTGCGCTTCCTACTTTGGCATGCCAAAATATCTTAAATGAAGATTAACATTTCACTACTACACTATGTTACTATACTATACTCTACAATATATTGCAACACTATATTAACAACAAGGTCAAACTCAAGAAGAAGCGCTGAAGGTCATTGAGAAAGGATCATTCCCAACAGTTTATGGGATACATAGTTCCGTCACTCTTGAAATAATTATGTTCACAGTCTTGGTCCTAACTTGATTATTTTGCTCTGAATCAAATGTTTAATGGTCACCATTCATCTCGTTGCTGGTCGGCTTTTTTTTGGTCAGGATTTTCTGAAAGGTCAATAGAGAAAATGAATGGGAAATCTTCTCTTGTCTTTCTAAAAGTTGGTGGTCAATGTTAGGCTGTGTAGCACATATTTTATGTTGTGTGATGTTTACAGTTTGAAACTCTTTATGTGAGAGAGAATAATGTGTTATGGATCTGGGAATAACAAAAAAAATAATCACACACCAAAAAAAACCAACACGCTTTGTGTCCTATTTTCCTCGCACCTTTACCCAGGAGTGTTTGATGAGTGCGACACTGAGGTGGACGTGCTCCACTGGTCCAGACACAATGTCTTTCTGCTCTACGACATGGGCATCTTCACGGCACTGCTGGAGCTGCTCAGCATGGAGATAGAGTGAGTAGGCTGCACCGAACATGCTGGGGATATATGAGTCATTAAAAACTTTTATTTGCTTCTATAATAGAAAAAACTGCCAGATCATCAGTTACTAAGAAAGATCAATAGCATCATTCTTAGTGAGGTGCAAAACAGCTCTTTTTAAATGTACAGTGCCTTGCATAAGTATTCACCCCTTTGACTTTTCTACATTTTGTCATGGTATAACCACAGATTAAAATTTATTTCATCGTGAGTTTATGTAATGGACCAACACAAAATAGTGCATCATTTGGAAGTGGGGGAAATATTACATGGATTTCACAATTATTTACAAATAAAAATCTGAAAAGTGTTGAGTGCATATGTATTCACCCCTTTACTGTGAAACCCTAACAAAGATCTGGTGCGACCAATTGCATTCACAAGTCACATTTGCAAGTCACATAATTAGTAAATAGGGTCCACCTGTCTGCAATTTAATCTCAGTATAAATACACCTGTTCTGTGACGGACTCAGAGTTTGTTGGAGATCATTACTGAACAAACAGCATCATGAAGACCAAGGAGCTCACCAAACAGGTCAGGATAAAGTTGTGGAGAAATATGAAGCAGGGTTAGGTTATAAAAAATATCCAGAGCTTTGAACATCTCTCTGAGCACCATAAAATCCATCATAAGAAAATGGAAAGAATATGGCACAACCGCAAACCTACTAAGAGGAGGCGCCCACCCAAACTGAAGAGTCGGACAAGGAGAAAATTAATCAGAGAAGCAACCAGGAGGCCCATGGTTACTCTGGAGGAGTTGCAGAGATCCACAGCTGAGGTGGGAGAATCTGTCCACAGGACAACTATTAGTCGTCTACTCCACAAATCTGGCCTTTATGGAAGAGTGGCAAGAAGAAAGCCATTGTTGAAAGGGATCCATAAAAATCCCGTTTGAGTTTGCCAGAAGCCATGTGGGAGACACAGCAAACATGTGGAAGAAGGTGTTTGGTCAGATGAGACCAAAATTGAACTTTTGGCCTCAATGCAAAACGCTATGTGTGGCGAAACTAACACTGCCCATCACCCTGAGCACACCATCCCAACAGTGAAACATGGTGGTGGTAGCATCATGCTGTGGGGATGCTTTCTTCAGCAGGTACAGGGAAACTGGTCAGAATAGAGGGAAAGATGGATGGAGCCAAATACAGGAAATCCTTGAAGAAAATCTGATGCAGTCTGCAAAAGACTTGAGACTGGGGCGGAGGTTCATCTTCCAGCAGGACAATGACCCTAAACATACAGCCAGAGCTACAAAGGAATGGTTTGGATTAAAGAATGTTAATGTCTTAAATGGCCCAGTCAAAGCCCAGACCTCAATCCAATAGAGAATCTATGGCAAGACTTGAAGATTGCGGTTCACAGACGGTCTCCATCCAATCTGACTGAGCTTCATCTTTTTGCCAAGAAGAATGGACAAACCTTTCCATCTCTAGATGTGCAAAGCTGGTAGAGACATACCCCAAAAGACTTGCAGCTGTAATTGCAGCGAAAGGGGGTTCTACCAAGTATTGACACAGGGGTGAATACTTATGCACCCAACAGATGTCAACTTTTTGTTCTCATTATTGTTTGTGTCACAATAAAATTTATTTTGCACCTCCAAAGTACTATGCATGTTTTGTTGATCAAACGGGAAAAAGTTTATTTAAGTCTATTTGAATTCCAGTTAGTAACAGTACATAATGGGGAAAAAGTCCAAGGGGGGTGAATACTTATGCAAGGCACTGTATTTCCCTTGCAAGGACCTGCAGCAATAAAGGAATGGGGAGGGCTGTAGTATCGATTATGCGATTATGATTTCTTACCTTGAGGTCTTTCATTGAGTGGGCGGCAGGTTTCACACCTCCAAAAGGTCATAGGTTCAATGCCAGTAAGAGTCGACATGTTTTTTGTCTCGTTACAAGATCAAAGCTCTCCCAGAATCCTCCCATCTCTGAAGCTCGGGTTCCCCCCACATGCTTTGTCCCCTCCCAAATCCCCCATCTCCTTTTTAACAGCTCACTCAAATGACAGCAGAGGAGGTTTGTGGGCTTAGAAATACACACAGAGAGAAACTGAAATGCAGAAACACAGGAAACACGCCGTCTGTGATCCACACTTCAAACCATCCGGTGAGGACTTGGCATGGCAGCGCCTCCTTGAAGTCAGCTTTGCTGCTGCTGGTATCAGTCTCAGTTGGGATCCAGCGTTTCTTTGCGGTTACATAAGCTGCTCTTAGGCATCATGGCACAGTCTGTGCTATCGCCAGGCTGCACAGCAAAGCATTGTAAGCAAAGCAATCAGGAAAATGCACACATGGGGCTCTGCAGGTCATGGCTGGTTATACAAAAAAAAAGAAAGAAGAAGGCATTAAATGGAAAATGAGAGTGGGTTTGATCTACACAACATATCATTATTATGTGGTGGTCATACAGATTTGTATATTCTCACCTGTTCTCTATTTGATTCCTTTAATGTGCAGTCTGGCTTATCATTTACTATTAAACGAGTAAAATAATGTAATTGTTTACTTGTGTGTGTGTGTGAAGCAACAGCCAGGCGTGCAGCAGTGCAGTGAGGAAACCTGCCATCTCTCTTGCAGACAGCACAGAGCTCAGGTGAGGAGTATAACCACAACACTCCACATTCTTAACATAAGGACAAAGCCCATAAGTCATATGCAAAAATATTTATTTGTTTTTATATTGTATTTTCCTATTTCTCAGTTTTATGTTTCCTCTCTTGCTGTTTACCCTTGTGTTGTTCGGCCTCATGTATAAACAGATGTGCAGACTTACCTGCATGAACATGTACCCATCTAATCCCCAAAATGTAATTATCTTCTGTGCTGCTCACATTCATTTTCAATCTTTGCTTCCACTTAATGGGATTGATTTTTGAGCAAAATTGGCTAAACGCTCCTTTACACACACACACACACACACACACACACACACACACACACACACACACACACACACACACACACACACACACACAAAGCTCCCCTGTGCATCCCCCGGATGAACACTTACATATAATTACAGGCAAGAGGAGTAGATTTGCAGCTAATTACAGCCGCAAGATTGAAAACCGTTGTAGTTAGTTTGAAAAAAGTGAAGCGCATAAAACCCATCAGGTGAATGTGGATGGATGCTGCATTATTCATCTGGCAGAGCCCAGGAATCTTTTCCTCCCATTTTTATAGGCAAAAGCAGACTACAAATACCCAGTGTTTTTTTTTATTCGCCATTTTAGTTTTTTTGACATGGAGATCCCTTGTAAGCCTATTGATGCTGTTTAGGGCACCAGTTACATGCCTCACACACAGACACACACACACACACGGTCAAACTCACCTGTGTGCATGTTTCTTTTCTTTGCAGAGTGTTACTGAGCATCATGTATTTGATGGTGGAGACCATTAGAGTTCAAACAGAGGATGACCGACCTGAGTGGATCGCAGCCAGAGAGGCCTTCAAGAATGAGTTGGGTATGTGTCATTCACTCCTGGAACCACACAATGCTATGTTCTGAGAGAGATATTCATATATCCATACACACAATCCAAACACATTGGCTTTGACCTTTGTCTCTTTAGGTTCACCTCTGTACAACGGAGAACCCTTTGCCCTGCTCCTCTTCACTATGGTGACCAAGTTCTGCAGCATGAACGCCCCACACTTCCCCATGAAGAAAGTCCTCCTGCTGCTCTGGAAGACGATACTGGTTAGTACGTCACAACCAGTCATACATCATCCACATAAGGCACAAACATGTGGGGACGGAAGATAAGAGAAAATCAAAATATAAAGTATTGCTCCACTATTTATTTTATCAGTTTATCTATTAGTGGGTTGTATTGTATTTTAGATGTGTAAAGACTATTTCAGATATGTGTTGAATCTAAATTGTATCAGCTGAAGTGCTAACAAGTCACAGACATTTTAAACTTAACATCAGGGGTCACAAGTAGATGTTATTTCATTTTAGGGTCCACGACAGGTAGTGAAACTTTATTAATAACAAAAATGATGTGTATTATGTTGTATTTATGCAAATTACCTACAAAATGCACAAACCACATGTATAGATTTATATATATATATACTGTGTATAGCATTACATTTCCCAACGCTGTCTTACTGTCGGTCCATCCTTCTGTCCAGTTCACCTTGGGGGGTTTCTTGGAGCTCCAGCAGATGAAGGTGCGAGGCCGGGAGCGCCTCAACCTGCCTCCTCTACCGGAGGACAGCATCAAGGTGGTCAGGGCGATGAGAGCGGCCTCGCCCCCGGCCTCGGCCATGGAGCTCATCGAGCAGCAGCAGCAGCAGAAGAGGGGCCGCCGCAGCCGCAGGGTACAAGACCTCCCTCATCCTCCACACACAAAATCAAAATTCATGAATAATTCCCTGGGAAATCTGTGAGAATGTCTAAAATGTCGCAATTAATAACAAATTACTTGATTTGCACGGATCTACACCAAAATTAAATGGGTTCTTTTCCGGCCCATGTCCCATCTTTTCACCAAGTTTCATGGAAATCCGTTCTGTAGTTTTTTTATAATCATGCTGACAAAGGAACAGGAACATAACGTCCTTGATGGAGGTAAAAATATCAGCACTTTAGTTTCTTCACAATATTTTAAAAGACACTTGGTGTTTAACCAGCTGTTAATTTATCTCAGTAACAGAAGACAAAAGTGTGTTTGATACCTTTTAACTCTACAACATAACTATATTACTAACTTCACATTATAAAAGCTAACCAAGACTCATCTCTCCATAATTTGCCCTTTATATTGTTGGACAGCTCCATCCGTTTCAGGTAAATTTGATTTGTTAAATTCCCTCTGTACCTCTTCTTTCCAAAAGTCCAACATCATCAGTTCCCTGTTGTAAGTCAGTGACCACAGATGATCTCGGTGCTGGTGTCGGGGAATCTCAGCCCCTTGTATTTCTCGTAGAGCTTTGACCCGACAGCCTCTTTCTCTCTCTCTTTCTAACTGTCTTATGGTTTCTCATTGCCCGTCTCCCTTGTGTCCCCACAGAGTGCCTTTGTTGATAGCTTGGAAGGAGACAGTCCCTTTCCCAAGAAGCAGGTCTTTACCCACAAATTCCCTCGTTTTCCTTCTGCATTTTCCTCTCTGCATCGAGCTGGACCTTTTTGCACTCCTCTCCCACGTCCTTGCAATCTCCTCTTTCTATTTCCCTCCTCTATCTGCCCCCTGCCTTTCTTCCTCCTTCTTCCTAATTTTTCTGTCCTTACCTGATCTTCCTCCTCCTGTCATTTAACCTTATCCAAGCTTGTTGGTGTTTGCCCCAGTTTTCCCCTCGCATGTTGATTTAGATTTGATCTGTGTCAAGAAAGAAATGGATCGGAAACTCAAAAGTTTAAAGCTCTTGAGTCATTGTGGTGTTACCGTGCTCTCTGCCTCTCTTCATTTTCTCCACCTGCATATTTTTCACTTTCCCTCTCGTGTCTCTTATTTCCCTCTGTCCTTCGCTTATCTTCCTTTAATGCTTTATGTTTTATTTATAATCCCCACCTGTCTCCTCCATTCCCATGTACACTTTTTCAATCTTACTTTTACCTTGCTTACGTCCCTCACTTCCTCCTCTGCTCTTTCTCCTCCCCGTCCTTCCTGTCCTCCCACTTCCATCCTGTGCTTTTCCCTCTGTCTTCACCTCTCCCTCCTTATCTGCCATCATACTGTCCTCCCCTCCTTTCCTTACCATATTTCTTCCTCCTCTGCTCTCCCACCTTTTCTTATCCCTGTTCCTATTTCTCTCTCCATTTCCCCTTCATCCTCTTACTGCTTCTCTGCTCTTCCTCGCACTTTCCTTCCTCCTTACTGTGCCCGTTACCTCCCTCTCCAACACCATACTGTCCCTTGTCCTCCTCTCCTTACCTTATTTCTTCCTCCTCTCTCCTCCTCCACCTCTTCCTCCTCCACCTCTTCCTCTTCCTCCACTGTGGCCTGCTCAGTACATGGGTATGGGGGTTTGAGAGATAGGGCTGACTTGCTGGCTGTTATCATTGGCACTGGAACGTTCACTGTATCCACTGTCCCCATAAAGACGGTCACCTCAGACATCTGCAGTAGTAGCACCCCCCCCTGTGTAGTTTTCATCACATTGCTACTGGGTTTGGCCTCAAAAGAAATCACCTTGCACTGTGGACTCTGGACTAGGGGTCAATGTCATGAAAATGCATTCATGGAGGAGGTGAAGCGAGATCATTACGAGCACTGTTTTACCTCCGCAGGTGTTTGGGTTTCACTTGACCTCTCTCTGAAATGGATGTCATTGGAAGCGGCTGTCCCCTAACCCCGATGGAAACAACATTTAGCTTGACCTCACAGAATGGCTTCTCCATAGAGAATGATTCACGACACTGTTTCTCCTCCTCTCCTCCTTCCTCCCTCTCCACCATACACTCCTCACTTAGCATTGACATTAGCATTAGCACTGTCACTGGCGCACCATACATCGACTGCACTATCTCAACTTATGTCTAGTCCGCTGACTCATATGCCTGATGCTTGCACTATTGCCACACTCATTCATTAGAGAATTTGATACTGTGTGCGTGTGCGTGTTTAACACTTGAACTAAAATGGAATTGTTTGTTGATGAGAGCTTAATATACAGTTTTAGTCATACGGGCCTTGCTTGCATTTTTTTGCTGTTTTGGTTTTAAACGTGTGGTAAGTCTAATCACTAATGTTGCTTGAAGTTGCTGTGGAAACTAAAGATAAATGTGACATTGATTTTTTTTTTTTTAAATGGTATTTTTTTTACACGACGGGACTGAGGTCAGTGTAAATTTATATGATTTTTCCAGTCCATTGGGACGTCTTACCATCTGCAAACTACAAACACACTCCAAACAATACAGATTTTATTACTTTTCAGATTAGCCCGATCAGCAGATGGAAACAGTTCGCACACACATTCGATTTGTTTCGATGAAACTGGCATGAATCTGAACTGAAAATGCCTGGTTAAGTTCTTTTCTTTGTGTTCCTTGTGTTACCTACCTGAGGGAATGAAAATCCTGTTTGTAAGTTTACCTGCAGTGCATTTACATTATTCATACAGTCATTTGGGAGACACCAAACATTAAGGGGTGAATAAGGGAAAAGATATCATCCAATAGCCATTAATCCAAAACAACTTTAGTTCTCTCCTAAACTTCACCTCTTCAAAATAATGGCATAGTGGCAAAGCATCAGTAATGTAATATTTAAAGCTTCCCATGAACTTTAACCTCTTAACTTTAACTGCTTTACTTTGCTGTTTTCAAATGTAGGTTTTAAGTTGTTCAACTGAATTTAGTCCATGTTGTTTGACAGTATCACACAGTATATACAGTATTCTGATCAGCTTATTCCAACTCTTCATTGAAGCTATATCAAGCATAAATGGCAACACAATGGAATCATCATTTTATTACCATTTCCAGAAAGGTCAGGCTGGTGTATTAGTTTTTATTTTATATTTTGGAAATACTTGATTTACAGGAGAATATAAAATAAAGGTAAAAGGTTATGCCATCAGGTAAAGTGTGTGTAGTGGTTTTGGGTCAAGTCATTATGCAGTTGTATGATTTTGCTGCTGGTTTAATGGAAATGTCAAAATTATTGGCTGGATTTGTTACTCAGTCTCATTCTAACCACCCGTCCTCTCTCTCCCAGCCCCTGGTCAAACAGGACAGCCTGGACACGTACAACGAGCGGGACCCCTTCAAGAACGACGACGCCCGGGACGAGGAGGAGGACCCCGAGGACACGGACAGCGGCATCGAGGGCGAGGTGGACCCTCTGGACCGCGACGTCATCATCCAGCCTCCGCCGCCACCGCCTCCTCTGAGACCTCCTACGGAGAGGGTCAACTTCCCCAAGGGCCTCCCCTGGGCCCCTAAAGTCAGGTTAACTGCTCAGGTTTTTTGTTTCGGATTCAGCTTTCGGCTTTGTTAGTAAAGTAAGATAAGGTGCTGTACACTTTAATTTCTCCCATACTTGGAAATGATATACAAACACTATGCTTAACTTCAGCAAGCTGTGTTACAAACAGCTTATGTGAAAGCTATCTATGGAAAATAACACAGGCATTAATTACTTGACCTCCTAAAATGATCCCCAGCAGACGTTTTAGTCTTCTAACAGCACTTACATAATAAAACCTCCCAAGTTATGGTTGGCCACCTTCCATTTTAACCACTACATCAGAGAAACCTTGGCTGGACAACCAGGACTGAACGCCATTATCTTTCTGGAAGCTCTGAGAAATTAAAGCTAAATATATGAAATCGTCTCTCCTCGCTCTCTCATCCAGCAATATGTTCTCCATCTGTGTTTTCCAGACAGTAGCCTGTGTGTCTCCGCAGGGTGCAGGCTCGCTGCTGCTTTGAGGACATGAATAATGCATCTCAGAGAGGACACTTTTATATTATTTATCATGCCACAATATCTGCAAACCGAAATATCTGCAGACCTAAAGTGTGTTTATGTCCATGTCTGCAACACACAGGCCTGATCAGTGGCAGCTTCTGAACCCACTGCACAGAGAGCAGCAGCCGATAGTGTGACTGATGAGATTTGAGAATGCTTGCGTGTGTTTGTGTGGGTGTTTGCTTGCCTTGAAAATCCTGCGATTAGTTGCCTGTTCGGATACATAATTGTAGCAGCAGGCGTTCAGAGATGGATCTAAAATCTGACTGCAGCCCGTCTGTGTGTCCACAGGGAGAAAGACATCGAGCACTTCCTGGAAACCAGTAGAAACAAGTTCATCGGCTTTACTCTGGGAAAGTGGGTATTTCTTCTGAGACGTCCTCGTATTATTCTTTCAAACTTTCCTCTCAGAGTCGGGTCTAACTGATGGTTGTTTTGCAGTGACACAGAGACCTTGGTGGGCTTACCCAGACCCATCCACGAGAGTGTCAAGACTCTAAAGCAGGTGAGCGTCTCATTCTCTCTGTAGTTTTAACTAATTTAAGAGCAAATCTCCTTCTCCTTGGTCTTTTTCTTCTTTTCTTTGGCTCATTACAATCTCCTAATCAATACGCCCTCGCTGCTGAATCCCCTGACACTGGCACCCCACTTAAAAATCCATACGTCCTGTTTACACAGACTGAGAAGTGTAGTTACACAGATTAATGCGCCTCTGGTTGTCAGTCAGCAATGCTAATTAACACTTTTACTTTGATTTACTGTTGTTTTTGTTTTTCAGCACAAATATGTGTCTATTGCTGAGGTCCAGATCAAGAGGGAGGACGAGCTGCAACAGTGTCCGCTGACTCTGGTCAGTTATCTTTTATATATTTTTTAACTTAGGAATTTGATGCTTTTCTCAAAATCTTTGAAGACCACACATGAGATGAATGGAATTTTTAAAGTGATGACTACTTGAAATGTCGTGTATTGTGTTGTTCAGGGGGAGGAGGATGTGGAGGAGACTTCAGCAGAGATCCTGTACCTGGGTATGCTTCCTAACCTCTCCCAGTATGTGGTGAGTAGCTGATAATACTACATACATACACTTCTATTGTTCTTTGTTTGATGTGGTCGTCAACAAGAAAAGCAAATGGAATTTCCCATAATGCTTCTTTGATTTTTTTCTTTGCCTTGAAAACACACAACATCAAACTTTTCTGCTCTAAAATATGTTGTTATAAGTTAAAGATATGTCTTTTTTACATATACACATAATGTAAGTCACGTTTTTTTGGTGGCTGCAAACCTTTATGTGGATATACAGTAATTATCAGATGTATTGAGGTACAGCATATGGAGTTCAGGGGAGATTGTCTCTATAATCAGATGGAGTAACCATTTTCCTTTGAGTATCACAGATCTGTTGATGTGTGAGAAGCAATTTAAAGGTCTGGAACTCGGCTAAATTCACCCTGCGCTAAGATGATGAATGTGTCAAGCTGTTTCTTGTGATGTTTTTTTCAGTTATTTTTTTCCTGTGACAGATTGCCCTCCTGAAGCTGCTGCTGGCCGCAGCTCCCACCTCCAAAGCCAAAACGGACTCTATCAACATCCTGGCTGACGTGCTGCCTGAGGAGATGCCGTAAGTCCTCTCCCAGACTGCTGTTTTCATGCAGCCACAGACATACAGAGCCACATATACAGTGGCTGTTTGTTGAGCATTTTAGCACTCGAGTCACAAATGTTCATAAAACTCGAGCAATCTCTTTACTTTTCTTCTCTTTATTTGTATAAACATAGGCAAGAAAAGTTCCGTTTTTATAACGTTTAGATTTTTGATGGAAAACTATCAGAAATATGGTTTGTCTGGGTTGTTTTTCTACAGGTGACTCACTGACACTGAAAGGTTACCTATTTCGAAAAAACGGCTTTAAAAATTCACAACCCAGTCTCATATTTTTATCGCTGAAATCCTTTCAGCTTGACATCGATGGAAAACTCTGAACTGAAAATATACTTGTTTTCAAAGAGGAATGAGCTGTCAGTCTTCTAATGCTTTTTTTTTCTTTTATGGAGATAAAGCTGTATTATTATAGACTTGAAGGCCTCACAGTCTGTGTGTGTGTGTGTGTGTGTGTGTGTGTGTGTGTGTCGTGTCCTCCAGTATCACAGTCCTTCAGAGCATGAAGCTGGGAATTGACGTGAACCGTCACAAGGAAATCATAGTGAAGGCCATCTCTGCTCTGCTGCTGCTGCTCCTCAAGCACTTCAAACTCAACCATATCTATCAGGTAACACACACACACACACACACACACACACACACACACACACACATATAACCGTGCACAATACACAACTACAGGCAGCTCACATTAACATCTATTTCTCTCTATCCATCACACATGCACAAATAACGCTGCACCTCCCCCAGTGCCACCTACACCATCCTCCACCTGATTATCCGGTCAAGCGTTCCCATTTTCTCCCCTCTTTTCATCTTCGTCTCCTCCCCCCACCTTTGGACCTACAGCCCCCCACGTGCCAGCCTCCATCTCAGACTGACAGTCGGAGCCCTGTTCATCTCAATGACAACAGAAAACAGATTGAAAGAGAGAATGTGGCCGAGAAACTGCTCCTAATTATAATAATATAATATAATTTAGCAAAATATTTGGTTTTATTTTTTTTTTTCATCTGCAGCGCATGCAGATATTTTCTGTTGCTAGGAAGGGACATTCCTCCACTGTGTTGTAATTGGCTGCTCCTCCCAGTTATGGTGGTGGCGCCCTCTGATGCCACAAAGAGAGATTACACTAGCAGAGTGCAGCTGATGTGGGGAGTCGTATCGATTCGTCTTATTTGACCACCACACAAACACTGTATTATAACATTGGACAAATCATTGAATGCAGTAAAATAAAGCAGAATCTAGCACATTTTCAACGACCACTCAATAAAATACTGTAATATGAGCTGATGATTTTCAGAAGCAGAGTCGCTCCTGTTTTTCATCTTTGTAAATCTCCTTGTGTGAGGTGAAGGACTTTCATTCAGCTGCCACACAATGATAAAAAATCCACTGGTTCTTGACCTGTTCTCCACACAGCAAACTCATCAATGGGTTATTGGTTACAGGATTTTTTCTATCTATTCATCTGTCCTTTTCTATTACAACATCTAAAAAGTGGTATATGAGTTTAACATGAAATAATTTTCTATAAGGCCAAATTATAACAAAAATCAGTCTAGTGAATTTCTTCTTTGTGTAAATTTGAATTTATTAAAAAAGTGCTATACAAATAAAGCTGATCATATTATTATTATTATTATTATCATTATAATTATTATTGTTGTCAGTTGTTGCTCTTTTCCTGTCTAACTCTTCCACACTGACGCCTTCTCTGTTTCTGCAGTTTGAGATCGTCTCCCAGCACCTGGTGTTCGCCAACTGTATCCCACTCATCCTCAAGTTCTTCAACCAGAACATCATGTCCTATATCAGTGCCAAAAACAGGTAGGATCCTGTTCTCTTTCACTCCTTTACACTGGTGATGTCTCTGAACAGCACAGTTTATCTCTCTATATCCCACCAAAAAGAGCAAAACTGAAGCGAGAATTGGACCCTTTGTTTTTTGTGTGTTTTCACTTCAGCATCTGCGTGCTGGACTTTCCTCACTGTGTGGTCCATGAGATGCCTGAGCTCACAGCTGAGAGCCTGGTGAGTCACAACACACCCGACGCATCATAACTGCATAAAGGTCAAGTATGAATATGCTCTTCCAGAACTTACCATGACCTGAGTCTGTGTGTTCTTTCAGGAAGCAGGAGACAGCAACCAATTCTGCTGGAGGAACCTGTTCTCGTGCATCAACCTGCTGAGGATCCTGAACAAACTGACCAAGTGGAAACACTCCAGGACCATGGTGAGGAAATCTGAATCACAGCAGAGTCTGGAGATGTGACATGATACATGTAAAATCTAAATTTCTAAATAAATGCATCTCTTGCTGTCATCTGTGTCCTATCAGCATCTGACATAGACTAAACACTAATATGTAATTTTACTCGGATCCAGGGCTCGATCAGTTTGAAGAGAAAAACTAAGGAGTGCTACAGAACACATTTTCCAGCCATGGATTAATATTTAGATTGTAAAACACCAGTTCTGCTCTTCTCTTTATCCCGATAATAACCTTTAACAGATGTTGGTGGTGTTCAAGTCGGCCCCCATCCTGAAGAGAGCTCTGAAGGTGAAACAGGCCATGATGCAGCTCTACGTCCTCAAGTTGCTCAAGATCCAGACCAAGTACCTGGGCCGCCAGTGGAGGAAGAGCAACATGAAAACCATGTCAGCCATTTACCAGAAAGTCCGCCACAGGCTCAATGACGACTGGGCGTACGGAAACGGTAAAGAAGAGTCTGGGGAACCAGATTCATCAACTGTTTAAACTGTTCACTTTGAGCAAAGCTGAGCTGGTAAAGAGAGAGAGTTTAAAGCCAAAATGAGCCAGATTGTTCACATTGTATTGCAGATAATTTAGAACTTAATATTTTTATACATAACTTATAGAATTTTCTCAAATATAGTTTCTGTCGTTATAGTTTGTTCTTATGTTTCATAAGAACAATTTATTATGTTTGAGCAAGAACTTTTCCACTTGGTTTTCATTAGTTGAGGGAGGAAGGGGAGAGATTTTGTCCATCTTTATTTACTTATTCAGGAAGGAAAGGCAACATCGTAAATATTTGAATGATAAAATACACATGAATTAGTAAATAAATACATTTTGAGTATATTTTTTTTGGTCTTTTTTTTGTCTCTTTTTTTTGTCTCTTTTGCAACCTTTCTTTATCATCATTCCATCTATCTTTTATCACCAGTGTGGACATTTGACATGTATTCTATAGTAAAAAAATGTGCAGCCTCTGTAAAAGACGTTTATAGTCCTCAGGAACGTTAGATCCTAAAACAATCTGCAGCGTTCATTATCAGAGCACGCTGTGACTCGTATTCGTCATTCTTCTGGAGCTGTGGCTCGGTTTAACCTCTCAGATCCTCATAGATGAAGCCGTCACAGTGATAATTAGTCCCAGTTGTCCTCCTCCACCCTTACATGCAGCTGATGAATAGAACAAATCCTGCAGAGTAAAAATGCATTCACTCAAAGCTGTGTGATGATTTCAGGTTAGTAAATGCTAATTGTATAATTAATGCTGCGTTTATGTCTCTGCCTGTATGGTAACTGTATGTTCCAATATGTGAGATCTACAATGGTACGACAGCCTCTGGCGACTGGGGTTGCGTTGCCATGGCAACAGAGAGACGGGGGACTTTTCAGGGTCACAGTCCCTTTGTGGAAGAGCAAGTGATCTGTCAGCATTGGTGTTAGAATGAATAGATGGATCAAAGGAAAATAAGGGAGAGCATGAAAAGAGAGATAAAAAAAATACAGAGAAAAGATCTGAACATTCATATGTATATTTTAAAGAATTTTTCCTCCTCTCTTCCCAGATATCGATGCACGGCCCTGGGACTTCCAGGCGGAGGAGTGCGCCCTGCGTGAGAGCATCGAGAAGTTCAACAGCCGCCGCTACGACAAGAACAAGAACGGCGACTTCATGCCCGTGGACAACTGCCTGCAGAGTGTGCTGGGCCAGCGCGTGGACCTGCCCGAGGACTTCCACTACAGCTACGAGATGTGGCTGGAGAGGGAGGTGTTCTCGCAGCCAATCCAGTGGGAGGGGCTGCTGCAGAATCCGTGATGGAGATGAGAGAGCGAGGGGGGTGGGGTGAGAGGCGGTGGAGTCAAAGGTCACACACACACACAAGCCTGTCAGTTTGGTTGTAGGGGTGCTACAGGCGTTGCTGCAGAAAACGGAGCCCAAGGAGAAGAGGAGTGAGGAAGGGAATATTAATCTGCACATCAGTGATGTGGAGGAGAGGAGTTGGAGAAGTCGCCTCTCGGGCCCGGATGAGAGGAGATGGAGGAGAAGAGGTGACAAGCAGACGGAGCTTCCTGCGGCGAGCTCAGCAAAAACAGACGCCACACGCATGCACACACACTTGACGCTAACATGTGCCTATGACTACTATGAACACACATGGACGTGACAGGTGAGAAGAGAGGTAGCAGTTCACAACAAACATCTGATATGACTGTAGCAGGAGACAGTTCTGGCCACTTTACTGCCCCTTAGTGTTACATTACAACAGAAACTCTTCTGTCCCCTCTTTCTAAAATGTTGGTGCTTTTTTAACTTACTGATATTTCTTTTCTTTTGTAGCAATACGATTAGTTAAACGTTTTATGACACACAATTTTTTTTCAAAAGAAGATGTAAATTTAAATGATTTCTATTCAGTTGATGCCTTTTTTTTATTTTGACACGGAGCCTATTGGCTTGTAGTTTCTCGGTGATGGATCAAGTTTTTCTTATGTATTTTGTAGAAGAAAAATGCCTTTTGGAAGCAAACCACAGGGTCATTTTGATAGTCCAAATAAGTACCAGTTCTCTGAGCTATTTCCTCCAAAAAAGAAGGCACCAAAAATATACAAATATATATATATATATATATACCAGCTGTAAGTGTACGGTTTGTTTGTGGATGTTCTAAGTATTTAAAAAAAATGCAGAGGATGGTTATTTGGGCACAAAGCAAACAGAATCTGCTTGAAGATACTGCATTTTGAGGTAGGTTTTATTTACCTATTTGATCTATTTTAAACTGAAAATCAACTATACACTAGAATCCTTGTTATTCCAGAAAAGCTCAGTATCTTTGACATCACAGAATCAGATCTGTAATCACTCACATCCTCCAGGATTCATTCGTGTGCATGATTAAAACCCCAGCCATGATCAGAGTAGAAGGAATTCTGTTTGTAGGTAAATTTCGACTGCGCGCTTCAACCTGCTGACTTGCTCTCCACCTGTCTGACAACAGCACAACACGTAAAACCACTAAATATTAAACCAGCTCCCCGGTGGCGGCCATTGCCTCTCTTGTTTGAAAGAACACAAAAAAACACATGGTGCTGTTTTTCTAGTTCGTCTTCAACGGAACCTTATTATTCGACTACCTACCACCTGAGTTGAGAGCTTTCTGTACTTGAAGCACATTCACGAGCACAGAGGCCAAATAAGCATGACCACCTTTTTTTCCACGTCACTGGTTCAGATTGTTATCGACTTGTGTTGACGGGTCAGGAGCCGTCATGTATTATCTGTGTATAGAAGAATCTTCTCTGTGGGAATGTGCATGGCCACTGTGTAGTTTTGAGTATCTGTTCACACTTAAATAACTGTATGTGGAATGTCCTTTATTTGTCTAATGATGTATCCAGCACAATTAGAAGTGTAGTTTTTTAATCCTAAAGCCACAGTGTGCTGCTTTACGAGGGGTTTTATTTTGCTTTTCTTCTTCAGGAAGGTGACATGTTTGAAAAAAAACTATAACAGATTCTCAGGTTTATGGAGATAATATATTGCAACAGTTTTACAAGCTTCTGTCTCATTGTCTAGCTCACGACATCTAGTGATGAATACACATTTGTCAGATACTAAAATAACACCTCAAGCGCTTGTCCATGGACTGTTTATAAATATCGATGACACCTGTTCACTTCCTTCCACTATCCAGAAATGAAGCTAAAATATCCCGGATACGAACACTGCTATCTTGTGCATTTGGAGTCAGTCTACGCAGTAACGACCAAGGGATGGAGCTGTGGTAGCGAGGTCCTGTCGCTACACATGCTCGACCAATTACAAGTCAATTTCACAAATTAAAACCAAATTGGCGCTTGAGCAAACATCAGTGTGATGAGAACTACCTAAAGTGACAAAAAACATCTTTGAAAGAAATATATTTGATGTGTACCATCTGCTTACAGGTGGAAGGATTTATGACCTAAACTACAGCCAACCACTAGAGGGCGATCAAGATGCTTTGGCTTCACTGTTATGTCATCCATCTTTATATACAGTCTATGATCGAAACATTTACTGAGTAGGCAAAGACAATAACTAGTTGTTGGTTAGTATTTATGTATTTTTTGTATCTTGTGCCAAATTAGTGTGCCATTTTCTCTTTTTATTTAATTATTGTTGCCTCCATGACGATATGTACGTTATTTTTATTTATCACCACTAAGGTTTGCAATACAGAAATGTTATTTTCTACCTGAAAATTGTACAATCAATGAAAGTGCTGTTTTCTTGTATCTGGTACAGTATCTTACCAGACGTGTTTAGCATTGTTTGGATATTACTACAGTATTTGTGTTTTTTCTTACATGCATTAACATATCTGTATCGTATAGATGAATACTCAATACTGAATTTTATTCAGGGTATGTGCAATTACAGATCTATAGAGGCATTATCGAATAGAATGATGAATAACAATATCAAAGTTGCTTATTAAACAATGTTGAACAATTGTGATTGTTGGGGAAATAATTATTTGTCAGTTGAGGGAGTCGTGCAGGGTGACAGCGAGTGGGAGAGCTGGGTTACACACACGCACACAGTGAAGGTCACACTGACCACTCACTCGCATCACACACTTCCTCGGGCCAATGTTCCAACAGTTCGGGTACAGCTGCTGCGAATGGGGTTGTGAGCATATGCCCCCCTGTGATGTAAAACGGCCCTGTGCTTGTCGTTCAGCCTCAGAGTCAAGATACAGTGTATAACCAGGGAAAGATGATTCAAATGTTGATGTTTTACTCACGCATAGTTAGTCAAAACTAAAGTGGGGTCGAAGCAACTAAACAAAAAGTTTGCAAAGAAATAACTTGACAGAAAATTTAATTTGACAAATTTGATTTATTTGAGTCGTACAGCTAATGCACTTTTTCTCTCACAGCTACATAAAAGTGAATTATGGTAAGAAAAAATAACCCCTGAGTGATATTCCCTGCTCACACAAACACACACTCTTGTCTGAGCAACACAACCAGTAGAGCAGGATACAGAGCTGAGAGCGTGACTCAGGGGGAAGATACATGACTCACTGGTTGCATGGCTATTTAAGAACAAATACACACAAACACATGGATGTGATCATCAGTCAGTATTTAATTCACAAATCTGTAGAATATAATTCCTACATGGAAAAAATATTTTCTGATTCACAATATAAATTATTGTACAATATTTTGTACACAGCAGAACGATAATGTTGGGCTCTTGCCTAAACATTGTGGTGCATCATCAGGCCCAGAGCTGCTTTGACGTGAAACTCTCCTGTCCAAACCAGGCCTTGTGTGTTAGTGAAAGCTCCATCTCCCTTCAACCTAGAAACACACATCAGTTCAATCATCCGTAAGATATTAAGACATCGATAAGAAAAAGAAAAAAATCGAAAGAGTTTGGAGGAAAATGTTTTATTTAACTTTGAAAATCAATACCAGAAACATGGCTGGTGCTGTCTTAAAATAATGTCCTGTCTCTGAACCATATATGGGGGATAATAGTGGGGAAGTATACAAGGGCTGCATCTAATAATTACTGTCGTTATCAATTAACTGATTATTTTTCTCGATAAATATTAAGAAATGCTTATCCCATGTTCAAGCAACAGTGCAAAACCCAAATGTTCTGATTTACTTACTTATTGCATAAGACAAAGAAAAAATCACAGGCAGCACAAAATAACATTGCAAAATTGATTAGTAAACAAACAGTGATTATTTATCTGCCAATTGACTGTTAATCGACTGATATGGAACAGGAGCCTTACAGCTGCTGTTGTATTATAACCCTCAACTACAGTATATTAATGTGAAAACTCAAAAAAACACAATGGGTGTCTAAACGGACTTCTTCTTACCTGTTCTTGTGAAATTGACCTTTGTAAGTGGAGCCATCTGTGAAAGTATATGTCCCCGTGCCGTGGAACATGTTGTCTTTGAATTCTCCTTCGTACATGACTCCAGAGGGAAACTGCAGGGTCCCTCTGCCGTGCATCTGTGGGGTTTGTGGGGAGAAGGACAGAGAACAAGCGTGACTCACCCCAGAGAAAACACAAGCATCCAGGCTTGAGTCACAGATGCCCGCGGGCCATTGAGACATGTAGTTGTTGCATTACCTTGTCCTCATGCCACTCTCCAGTGTATACAATCCAATTTGCTGTGGTCTGTTTACCAACACCAGTTCTCACCATTACTCCGGAGGCAGACTTGAAGGACTCCCCCTCTGTGGGAGGTAGAGAAGTTAAAAAAAGACCCGTGCAATGTAACTGTCTTACTTGATCATCAAATACTCACCATATCTGTCTCCATTTGGAAAGATGAAGGAAACCTTGATCACCTCTTCCCCTGCAAACAAACACACACATATTTACTTTAACTGTCAGATTTTCTATTTCTATGTTTGAAACTTGGATATTTATCATGATTTAAAGGATCACTTTCCTTCTTTTTCTGATAGTGAAAAGAAATGAAATTAGGCATGTGTGTGCGTTTTTTTTTCTGGTACAAACACTGAGGTTATGGGAAAGATGTGAATTGTAGATAGGTTAAGAGTATAGGTTTAAGTTAATGTCAGGTTAAGAGTATAGGTTTAAGTTAATGTTAGGTCAAGGGTTAGGGTTAAGCAAGTAGAAAGTAAGCTTGATGTTATAGTAGGAAATCAATGTAAGTCAATAAAATGTGTGTGTGTGTGTGTGTGTGTGTGTGCGTGTGTGTTGTGTTGTCACCCTACCAGACATCTGTGGTTCTTTCTCTCAGCTGGCAGGTCTCCCTCTCTCTCTCTCTCTCTCTCTCTCTCTCTCTCTCTCTCTCTGGATCAGCACCGACAGGAAACGCGGTGTAAACCTGGTAATTTCTGTCAAATGACCAATTGAAAAGTTGTGGAGTAAAATATATTGCTTCGTTTACTAAATTACCCTCAAATAACATAAACAAAATAAGAGATAAAGAGCTCATCTGTCTGTGTTGCTGCTGCTCGACACAAACTGCTGTTACCGTGGTGACGGGTTTGCCAGGGTTATAGAAAAGTTATTTTTTTAAACAGCGTCACTTAAATCAACACATGTCAATACAACAACATCCAAATTTGTTCTTAATTCACATATTTAAAAAGGGTTTTATATATCCTCGCTCCCACGGACACCGGAAGTGAAACTTTAAACCCCCGAGTTTGGACCAATCAAAGAGCTGCGGGCTGCCGGTGATTCAACAGCTGATCACAGGTCTGTCTCCACTTGTTGTGAACTTGTTATTAATGTTACTCTTTCAACTGGACTTGTGAGGCTGTACCTCTCAGCTATCTTATGATAGTAAATACAACTGTAAATGGTTTATATGCAATTGGAAAGTAACATTTTGTGCGTCTCTCTTTGCTGTCTTGTAACACAAAAACACTGAATCTTTTATTCAGCCTAGAGAGAATAAATATAAATGGAAAGTGTGCCTGGTCCTACCGTTACTGAAAACTTTGTTCCTTTGTGGTATTTCTATCAACTTTGGTACAGTTGTAGTCAATATATTGCTAAAGAGCAGTTGCATCTCTGTGCATCATTGCTTTCGTGGAGTTATTCGCCATCTTATGTAGAATTTAAGGCAAGGATAAACATTAAAATGTTTCCTTTGTTTTATCACAGTTTACTCAGGCACAGTATCAGCGACAGTGATACCCAGCAAAGGCTGCTGCCTTTGATGCCTTTGATGCTACACTGGTATCAAAGGCAGCAAAGACATCAGTGGCAGTTTCTGTTGACACCGGAAGTGCCTCTACGACCTACCGCTGCCACGATTTGAGCTGGCTGCTCGAGACAAACTGCTGTTACCATGGTGACGGGTTTGCCAGGGTTTTATAAAATGCATTTTTTTAAACAGCGTCACGTTTTTAACTCAACACATGTCAAATTTAGTTTAGTAAAGCAACATCCACATTTTTTTTTAATTCAGATATTTAATAAAGTTTTTAATACATCCTCGCTCCCATGGACACCGGAAGTGAAACTTTGAACTCCGAGTTTGGACCAATCAAAGAGCTGCAGGGTGCCGGTGTTTCCACAGCTGATCACAGGTCTGTCTCCACTTGTGCTGAACTTAGTTTTTTAAAGAACTGTATCTGTTGTAATGCATCTAAATATATGTTTATAGTGTTCTTAAGCATGTTACTCTTTCAACTGGACTTGTGAGGCCGCTCCTCTCAGCTGTGCTAACGCTAGCTCGTTAACCCAAAAGTGAGGAGTGTAGCCTGCTAGCTAGCTAAAGCGTGACACTTGAAACTAACTCGACCACACGTCTGAATCCCCGAAAACGAGGTGTGCCCTGCTCTTGTGTATCTTAAGCTAATAAAACCCACTGAGAGTTTGCCGAGGGTGGAGTTAAAAGGCCATCGCTTCTCTGTGGGGTTGTCACGGGCTGCGTGCTCGGTTTGTGTTGTATAACAGTAGCCACCGGCGCTGCGTGTCAGCCACCAGCTCGCTGCTCGTACTAGAGTCCCAGAGAGGAGAGAGCCACCTCACAGTCAGGCGCTGCGCTGGGTGATGTACAGTAGCTGCTCAGCCCAAAACTAGCAGCTCATCTAAACACACCTGCTGCCTCTCTTCACAGATTGTTGGCTTCTATGAGGGGACACTGATCTCAGGTGAGTTTTCTTTGGTTTGTCAGTAGTGTGTTTTCAGTAGCCCATAGTTTTTTAGTCCATAACGTGTTGTTGCCTGTGATCTGACTGCTGCATTCATGTTTTCACAGAGAAATGAGTGCGAGGAGAAGAGGCGGGAAGCCAAACAGAGGGGGGGGCAAATTTAACAAGCCAAGAGGAGGTGGTGGAGGTCGTGGAGGTGGTGGAGGTGGAGGTGGCGGTGGCGGTGGAGGTGGTGGTGCTGGTAGGAAAGGTGGAGCTGGTCGATGGGACGATGACGACGATGATGATTTTAGCCTTGATTTTGGACCTTCTCATTCCAGCAGGTATGAATGGATTTAGGAAGAAATCATTTATATCATATTCATATCAGATTCTAAATGATCACATTCTTGTGTTTGTTTTGTTCCCATTTGTGTTTTACTCAGTTGTGTTTATTTGTTTTGTCTTCTGTTGCAAAACAGCAAATCATTCATGAATCAGATGTTTAAAATAATTATCCTGATGTCCTCATTTCATCCTCTCCCCTTCATCTCTCTGTTTACCTGGCTCTATCTCCAGACCTCAGAAACAACGAGGCGGTGGCAGCCGTGCTGGTGGCAGCCGTGCTGGAGGCAGGGTTGGAGGCAGGGATGGAGGCAGGGATGGAGGCAGAGGAAGGGGAGGGAGGGGACGAAAGGATCTAAATGGCAGAAGTGATGGGAAAAGTAGGGGCTTTCCTAAAGCTCTCCCGAGCTCCCTGGCGAGAATCAGGATGAGCCCAAAACCAGTTGATAGCAGCAGGTTGGAGGTGAGCTCCATGCCCTTGCAAAGGATTTTCATGACCAATGAGAACCAAGAACAGCTCAAGGAGCTGCTGCGGGATCTGCAGACACAAGACTCTTATGATCCCTATGAGTAAGTACACTCTAGTAAATGTGCATGGAATAGGCTTGATCAAATTAACTGTTAAAAATGGCAAAAAACATTCAAATTAGTCTTTTTCAACAGATTAATATGATCTTACAGTTAGAAAGGAGCTTTTATGGGTGACTATAAGTCCACATGGTTTAACACCATCCTCTCTTCCTCAGTGAAGAAGGTTCAGATTATTCGGGGGGAGAAGCTGATGAGGAGGAATATGATGAGTTGGATCACCGTGATGAAGGCCAGTTTTGGACCACTAATGATGAGCCTGTGGAGAGAGCAGAGAGTCCATTGTATGACACAGAGTCTGATGATGAACGGCCTGCCCCTGAACCTATCATCTCTTTATTTGCCATAGGCAAACTCTGCAGGTAATGTTCAGACCTGTGTTTTCTCTTTTTGCAGATTTTGGATGTTTGAAGCTTTGACAATCATCTTGCTTTTGTGAAATTAATCTCTAGTTTCTCCCATTTCCTCTCTGTAGGTTTGGGTTTGACAGGGAACGCAGTAAGCTGGCTCTCGAATCTGGTGGGGGGGAATTTGGGGCCACTTTGGAACAGCTCCTCCACCAGGTCTTCAGTGAGCGCTACGGCCAGAAAGCAGTGTCCCCTGACAACCTCAAGGGAGTGCCTATGGATGAGTGTTTCAGCCAGAGGCAGGAGGAAGCTCTGGTTCTCACTGCAATTTTTGGTGACCGCTTCACTGAGCGCATTAGTAACGCAGTGTGGGTAGTGAGCCTGGACCTCTCATTTCTCCCAGTCAACAATGGCAAGAAGCGGGAGAGTCAAGGTGGTGGAAGACCTGTTCACATCCGTGACGTCTGCAGATTCTACATGAAAGGGCAAGGCTGCCGCTTTGGAGACAAATGCAAGTTCAAACACCAACTTCCTGACAAAGGGAGGTCTGGTTCCCCAGACCCAACGGGCCCAAGTCAGCCTGGATTCAGCAGCTCTTCTTCTCCCGAGTATGAACTGGAAATCCGTTTCCCCAAAGGAAATCGTTACCCATTTCAGGCACCGATAGTCGCCTTCAGCACCAACAATGAATCTATTGGAGCCCCAGGGAGGCTCAGCGTGACCGAGAGATTATTTGAAGAGGCACTCTCTTCGGCAAAGAGCAGCGAGCCTGTTGTTTACAATCTGACTACCTTGTGTGAAGATGAAGCTACCATGAAGGAGCTGCTGGCTGTCAGTCACCACAAATACAGCACGCCGCCGCCTGTTTTGTCGGTTCCTCCCCCCTCTCTCGCCGTAGCTAAGAGTAAGAGTGTGAGGAGCAGTACAGCAGAGGAAAGCAGGAGTAGTAGTACTAGTAGTAATAATCGCTCTCACAGCAGAAGGACTGCTCCACCCAACAACCAAAGACCCTTAGATTGTGAGTCAAAAAGTTGATTTACTAAATTTAGAGCCTGTTTTCATTTAATACAGCCGAGTATTGTGTTTATGTGCTTCTGTATTAAATCATTCACTGCCGTCTTTACAGTGAAAGAGACAGTGGAGGTAGAGGAGCTGGACGAGAGAGATGAAGATGAAGAAAACGAGGCTGTTCCTGTTGTTAGCGAGAGTTACGTCAATCTGAGGAAGAAGATGGTGACTAAGCACAACCCAAGGTTAGACAACGTACTGCAAGAAAACGGCAAACTGTGTCGAGAGTTCCACATGAAAAAGGTAAAAGAGAACTGCTTTGATTGGTTTATATATTCTTACTTTACATAATTTTCCTACTCTATCAATCTATTATAATGTATTGCTGTTCTCTCCTGCTTCTCTTCACCCAGTCATCCAGGCGCTTCAGGTCCATGCTGGAGCAGAGGAGGAACCTGCCGGCTTGGCAAGAAAAAGAGAACATCCTCGACATTTTGGACCGGTGTCAGGTGCTGGTGGTCAGCGGGATGACAGGGTGGGTCACACAGAGAAACAAGTATTTGCTTTCACAAAGATTCGTACAGAGGAAGTACTATTCATGCAATCTTTATTTGGATTGATTTAAGGAAAGATAAAACTGAAATGAGCCCAGAATTGCTGCTGCTCATTAGCATACTACATCATTAGATCCATTGGATATTAAAAAAAAAACCTGAGCATTTATTTAAAGTAACAGACAAAACATGCCCACTCATTCTATTCCACACTCTCTGTATGATTCTATTGAGTTTTATTTTGTATGTATCTCTCTGCAGGTGTGGTAAGACCACCCAGATCCCTCAGTTTATTCTGGACGCCTCATTAAGTGGTCCAGCTGGTCAGGTGGCCAACATTATCTGTACCCAACCACGCCGTATTTCTGCCATCTCTGTGGCCCAGAGAGTGGCACAGGAGCGAGCAGAGAAACTGGGCAACTCCGTGGGATATCAGATCCGTCTGGAGAGCGTCAGGGTATGAACTTATTCTGCATATACATCAAGTTTATAATATTATTAAGTTGGAATCAACAAATCAAATTCTGTAATGTCGTGAACATGACATTTTGAAATCACCAACAAAACATCAGTAACAAACAACTGGGTCATTCTGTGTCAAATCATCACACTTTTGGGACGCACGTCAAAGATTTTAATGCTGTCACATGATAAACCTATGGAATCAAATTTAACGTGTCATGGATCTAATTAAGGGAGATATGGGCTCATGGAGTTTGACCTTTTTGTGAGGACTGTGACTTTGGTCATATCTCCTTTTACTATAGGTCACAGAGTGAATAATTTGAAAGCTCTTTTTCAGTTTCATATTTATCTTAACAGTATATTGAGTGATTATAAAAATTTAATGTGAATTGCAAAAACCCATATATTTTAGAATTGGTCACCAAAGGTAGTTTTAAATTTAGTTAAGACCTCCAGAAAGATTGGTTTTGGGGTCATTGCTGAGATACATATCTGAAGTGGCATCACATAATTAACTCACGAAGTTGTTGAATAGCAGTTAGTGATCAATTTATTACAGAACTACACTTACATCACAGTTTGAATGTTGAGGCGCTAAAAAGCAGTGATTTGACCAAAATAAATGATCACTGGCTGGTCTTCTTTTCAGACGTCTGCCACCAGACTCCTGTACTGCACTACAGGTGTGTTACTGAGGAGACTCGAGGGAGAGGCCGACCTCACAGGCACCACGCACGTCATTGTGGATGAGGTGCACGAGCGCACGGAGGAGAGGTGAGACAGCGCAGATCACTTATACAGTACAGCACAGAACATGAGCATTCATACTCTCCATCATGCGTGTTTGGATCTTACTTCACATCTTTGGAAATGTATTCAATCCCTTCTAAAAATAAATATATTCACACACTTTTTAATGGCTGTTTTTCTTTCTTTTTTTATCAGTGACTTCCTGCTGTTGGTGCTCAAAGACCTGATTGTTCAGAGACCAGACTTGAAGATCATTCTCATGAGTGCCACACTTAATGCCAAACTCTTTTCTGAATACTTTTATGGCTGTCCCTCTATCCATATACCAGGTAATACATGCAGTGTCTATTGTACAACATAACCTGCATCATATTCCTCTCGCATGTCATTTTTCTGCTTTTTCCCCCCTAAATGAACATATATCTTGTTCCAGGGCGAACCTTTCCTGTCGACCAGTTTTATCTGGAAGATGCCTTGGCTAAAACTGGGTAAATAAATTCTCCTACATTTCAGTAAATTCAACTTGTAATCGTTTTAGAAAAACTGTAAGAACATAATTAATTATCTAGGACTTGTTCTGTCTCTGATACACTTTACTTTGATTTATTTTCCTAGTTATGTCATTGAGGATGGCAGCCCTTACATGCGCTCAGGGAAACACAATATGTCTTCTACTGGTGGACGAACGAGCAAAGTAGAGCCGAGGAACATGGTGGACGACTTGGGTGACGACATGTGGAACTGCATGTCCTTCAGTAAGAAGGACTTTGTCAAAGACTCAATCCCAGACCAGCAGCTCAGCCTGCAGGACCTTACGGTCAGATACAGAGGTGAGTTGAGAACAAACATCATAAATAGAATTGATGTTGTTTAGGGTCTCAAACTGCACATCCTGGGTCATATTCACATAAACTGCTCGTGCACATCCATGCATTAGCATCACATTTTGTTTTCGTTATTAATTCAGATACTAAGAAGTCTGTGCTGAAGACGATTTCTGCGATGGACCTGGACAAGATCAACATGGACCTGGTGGAGAGTCTGCTGGAGTGGATTGTAGATGGAAAACACAACTACCCTCCAGGTAAGAAATACAAAAAAAACCCCACACTGAATACTCAGTGTACTTGTCGCTTTGAATCCTGTGTTTAGTTTAGTTGTGTTTCTGTCTCCAGGTGCAGTGCTGGTGTTCTTGCCAGGCCTGGCTGAGATCAAGATGCTCTATGAACAGCTCCAGTCCAACAGAATGTTCAACAACAGGGGGACAACCAGGTCTGTGTTGAAATGTGTGAGAGTGTGTGCAGTAACTTGTTTGTTTTATTGTTCATTATTTACAGAGAGATATATCACATCCAAATTCATGTATTCTAGACTTTATTTACTTTGATCTTTTATTTCCTGAACACAAAAAATGACATTGGACTTACTTTCATATTTAAACTGAGAAATATCAGATGTCAGCAATCTATTTTGGTAAAATAATTTGTTGTACAGAATTATTTAGTGTCATTTCCAAAGTGAAGTAAAGTGGTAAATGAATAGTTACTAGCTACTAGTCAAATTGTAATGTGTGTGTGTCTTCACATCAGGTGTGTGGTGTACCCACTCCACTCAACCTTGTCCAACGAGGAGCAGGAGGCAGTTTTCAGTCGGCCACCTCAGGGCACCACAAAGATTATCATCTCCACCAACATCGCAGAGACCTCTGTAACCATTGACGACGTGGTTTATGTGATCGACTCTGGCAAGATGAAGGAGAAAAGGTGATCTAAAGTTTCACCTAAATTGAAAAGATATCATTTTGATGTATTGTATGTATATAATTTGACACTTAATTACATATGATATATTATATTTTATTCCGATTTTGGTTGTATTTTCAGGTATGATGCATCGAAAAGCATGGAGAGCCTTGAGGACTCATGGGTTTCACGGGCCAACGCGCTGCAGAGGAAGGGTCGAGCGGGTCGCGTGGCCTCAGGAGTCTGCTTCCACCTCTTCACCAGTCACTGCTTCCAACACCAGCTGTCGGAGCAACAGCTGCCGGAGATCCAGAGAGTGCCTCTGGAGCAGCTCTCCCTCAGGTACCTCCATCTGTTTGCTCTTTGCACACAATGCTAACCTGCTTTGTCGTCTCTTTTGATACAAATAGAGGTTTATGTACAATAGGGTATCAGGATTTATGATTTATGAAAATCTCACCTGAGAACATGGCTGGGACATGTTGGGCTTTGTCTAATCTGCCTGCTTCATGAGGCAATCTTTTCTTCTGCTAGGCCTTACCTGAGGTTTTGTCAAGAACATGCAAAACAGTTGTTACCCGTGCTAATATTTACTACCCTCTCTCTATGACAGGATCAAAATCCTGGACGTGTTTGCTGAGCAGAATTTGGAGTCGGTCTTCACTCGGCTCATCGAACCCCCGGCGATGGAAAGCTTGGAAGCAGCCAAGCAGCGCCTGCAGGACCTGGGAGCTTTAACTGCAGACGAGATGCTGACCCCGCTGGGCTACCACCTGGCCTGCCTTCCCGTTGACGTGCGTATTGGGAAACTGATTCTATTTGGCGCCATCTTCCGCTGCCTCGACCCGGCGCTCACCATCGCTGCCAGCCTGGCCTTCAAATCACCTTTTGTAAGGAAACTAAACATCATGATTATTATTGACCTGAATGTTTTTATGCTATAGAAATAGCCTCTATATTTTGTCCTCTCTCTTCCAGGTGTCTCCATGGGATAAGCGAGATGAAGCCAATGAGAGGAAATTGGCCTTCGCGTTGAACAACAGCGACCATCTTGCTTTGTTACAAGCATATAAGGTACCGACAGGGATTATTTAAAATTTAAAGCACAGTATTGATATGTAAAAATATTGGATGTAGCATGTGTTCCGATGTGATGGATTCTCCCTCTGTTGCAGGGATGGTGCTCCGCTGCAAAAAGTAGTAAAGGGGCCGGCTTTGCTTACTGCAGGGAAAACTTCCTGTCATGGCGAGGCTTACAGGTCAGACTGTGTGTGCTGTCTGAAGCTCACTTCTCTTCTACAGTAGTGTAATGCTGTTACTGTAGAGTTCCTGTTCGGCTAGCCGGGCTGTAGAGAACTGTTTATTTTACTGGATTTACCACATCTGCCAACAGTACTCAATTCTAAACCTCCCGTTATCTGAAAACTTAAGTTTTAGTAGATGTGAATCTTGCACTTCAGTTTAATTGTGTTTGAATATTTTTCCTTGTGCAGGAGATCGCCAGTCTGAAGAGGCAGTTTGCTGAGCTGCTGTCAGACATTGGCTTCATCAAGGAGGGACTGAGGGCCAGGTTTATAGAGCGCATGTGCTCTAATGGCTCTGATGGTGTTCTAGACGCCACTGGCCCTGAGGTAACACACACACATACTTTGTCTTTGTCTATTATTTATTTAATCTTGTGTCTTTGTTGCCATGAGAGGATGTTGGTGAGGGTTGGTTGTGAGTAGGGATTTGTTGGGTTGTGTTGTTACTTGCTAAATACCAATAAATAGAATATGTAAAAAAGGTGGCTGTCAAATGCGCAGATATTTTTTGACTCATTCTTGCCGTCGTGTTGAAGAGTACAGAAGATGCATAACGCTGCATGTCGTCCCTCCAGGCAAACCTGAACTCAGACAACATTCGCCTGATGTCTGCCATGCTGTGTGCTGCCCTCTATCCCAACGTGGTCCAGGTGGATTTTCATTATCGCTGTTAATTTAATGGAAAACTTAAATCCAGTAATATCCCCTACTTACCTTCACACTCCTGTGTTTGATGCTGTGATCCAGGTACGAGCTCCTCAGGGAAACTACAAGATGACCAGCAAAGGAGCGATGAAGATGCAGCCTAAAGCCAACGAGCTTCGCTTCATGACCAAGAACGACGGCTGCGTCCACATGCACCCCTCGTCTGTCAACTACTTGGTGAGATAGAAAAGCAAATTTAGAGGATTATATTCAATAGATAAAAAAGAGAAATAAGAACGAGCCCCGTGACTCTTTTTGGTCTTCCAGGTTCGTCACTACAACAGCCCCTACCTGGTTTACCATGAGAAGGTGAAAACGAGCCGCGTCTTCATCAGGGACTGCACCATGGTGTCCGTTTACCCGCTGGTGCTGTTTGGAGGCGGTCAGGTCAACATGGAGCTGTTCAAGGGAGAGTACATTATCTCCCTGGACGACGGATGGATCCGATTTGCTGCCTCTTCTCATCAGGTTAGGGATAAGAAAAAATAAATAAAACAACTTGAATCACTGAGTTGGAATTTCCCTTCTCCCTGAAAGGACCATTCCAATTTTTTTATTTTTTGTGAAAATTGGGAAACACAGTGATCTATTTATGATAAGCAAAACAAAATCCAATGCTCAGTTTAGAAGCTGTTTGTAAACTTTTTGTAATGTTCTTCCATGATTTGGAGTTTTACAGGGACTCCAAAGAATACTAACGACAGCCACATATATTTACATTTTAAAAGATTATTTAGTATGAGCATAATTCTAATGAAAATAGCTTTATAAATGAATTATAGTTTGTGTTAAGATAAATGCTTGTTTATGCAACCAGAAATTTACAGATGACCTTGGCTCTGCAACATGTGTTGTGTTTGTTGTACCCAGGTGGCCGAGTTGGTGAAGGAGCTGCGCATGGAGCTGGACCAGCTGCTCGAGGACAAGATCAGGAGCCCAAACATGGACCTGTGCAACTGCCCCCGCGGCTCCAGCATCATCCGCATGATTGTCAACCTCATCACCACACAGTAGCTCCACTCTTCATTAAACCCTTTTTGTCACTATCAAGGGCTAAGAATGCATGAAGTTCCAATGTCTTTGTGTTCCAGCAGCTCTGCTACATAACACATCTGAATATGTGGAATCGGGCTAAACAACCTCAACACTGGTAAAACTAGGATTATCATCATGCCTCTGTCAATCTACACATACATTTTCTTCCAGACTCGAATGAGGTCACCGTGACCTTTTGACCACTGAAATCAAATCAGTTCATCTTCGAGTCAAACTGATCAAAATTTGAAGAAGTTCCTGAAAGGCAAACTTTAAAAATCATGTTCAAAAGGCCAAAGACATGTTTTATTAGGCCACTGGGACCATCAAAATCGAATCGGTTCATCTGTTGGGACACATGGACTGACGTACACCCGGAAAACATAATGCCATTTTCTTTGTATTTTTTAGAGACAGATTATCTGGGCAGATTTTGTTCTTGATTGGAGGTCCTCTGCAGTAGTGGAAGAAGTATTCAAACATTTAACTTAAGGAAAAGTGCCATATTTAATTTTTACGAATGTAACATCATCATGGATAAGCCTCGGCTGTGTTTCTGCACCACTGATGCTGGCGCTGCAGGAGGTGGGGTCTAATGTTACCTGCCCAATCAGATTGGTCCATTTTTCTTCTCGATATTGATTACTGAAAGTGAAAAGTACTTAAATAAATCTACTGAAGTAAAGTACACATACTTTATTTATACATACATCATATACATACATTACATTTTGTGTGAGTCCCAAAATTACTGCTTATTTCTGCCACAATTCATAGTTATTAGAAAACTGTCAGGAAGCAAGGTTGTTACTTTTGGTGATAAAAGTTGAGATTCAAGAGCAGGTTCACAATCAAGTCTGGTTTAAAACGATGGTCAGGTGGCTGTATTTACATGGAAACAGCTTTTTCTTGCTGTAAACATGTCAAGTTGTCATGAAGAAATCCTCCTAATACATTTTCATTAAGTGATGAGGGACAAATTCACAGCCCTTCTCTGGAACACCCCGCGCAAATAATCTGAAGTACCACTTAACTACCACTTAACTGCTGGCGTCACAGTCACCACTTTATTTACCACCAAGTATCAGTTTACACAAAGGTTTTATTGTGATGCTTCACCAGAGGCTTTTTGAAGCAAATTCTGCCTTGAAAGAAAAACATGACTATGCAGGTGATCAACAAACCTCCAGCAGTGTTGTTGCAGTTTGTTCTGATACCAATAGAAAAAGAAAAGACACTTGTTTTCCATACCAACTACTGTTTGTGCAGTAAATCGGCACATTGATTGTTGAATTCAATGTCAGATACAGTTTGTAAACTGCATTTTTATTGGAGGTTGTGTGTTTTGCTCACAACTGAGAACTTCTTAGGTCCATATTGGACTTATTCTTACAGTAGGTGCACACTTGTTGTGGATATTTATTACATATATGTGATGCATGATGGACAGATCAAGAGCTTCTGCATGAGTTTTTACATTTGCTGAATGTATTTAAATGCTACAATAATGTCAGAACCACACTTTTACAATGTGAATACAAGTGTTTTTTTAAGTCAGGAGATTTAGGTGGGAGCGGCCAAAGAATCTGAAAAATTACTATCTTGACAAATGATTCAATTGACTGCACTAAAAATAAAAAAAATAAAGATACCCAAAGATGCTTTTTGATTTATTTTATCTGTAATTTCTAGTTAAGTTTAATGTTGTATTTGGAGACTCGCTTTGTCGTGGATGCAACGTAGGAGTTTACAGGCATGTGGACGAGGCCAACCCCCGTCATTCATGAGCGAGTCCACTCTGTCTCTATGACGACAGAATGTAAACAAATGGGTTATCACTGTCGAAGTTGAAGCCACTCAGTTGCCACTTACAACAGTGCCAAGTCCAGAGCTGGTAAGATACATGAATACACTCTTAATTTGTTTGTTACTAAAGCATCTTGTTTGTCTTAATGAGTTTTATTTGATTTCTTATTAGAGCATTCGAATAGTGTGCGTATTGTATTTTGCAGATGGGGAGAAAACCTCCTCACACTGGAAGTAGCCTTGACGTTTTTCACCATGGTAAAGTATATTTGGCACTTTTTTTTCTCCTTTTGTAATGTAATAGTTCAATGTGAACTATTCAATATGGTCTTTGTGAAGGATCCAAACTTAAGCTGAGTAAATTTCTTATGTTTTCTTCAAAGCCCACCAAATCCAGGAAATCGAGGTCCCACAGTTCTAGTCCTGCCAAAAAGACCGGCGGTCTAAAAACGCCTAAAAAGAGGTCGTCCAGTGCCAAGACCACCAAGACAGAGGGGGACATCTTCAGTCCAGCAGCCAGGGAGAACATCTACTACATCTCCCACAATGCAGTGGACTGTCTGGCATTCAGAGGCTTTGGGTGGCCAAATGCGAACAAAAAGAAGAAAGGGAAGAAGAAGGGAACCAAACGGAAGAAGAAAAAGTAGATCATAATTTTGCCAAAGCTGAAAAACTGTTTTTCTTTTCATTAAGATTATATTGATAGTTACATTTTTATACCTTGGTAATGGCACCATCTAGTGGACAAACTTGTACCCCAGCTGGAACTAGTAGTAATGTAGTGCATCATCAGTTCCTCACTAAAATCTTACCATTAAACAAAACTTATTCCACGAGGCAAAGACTTAATATTTTTATCATCAGATTTATTGTAAGATGACCGATTCAGAATTGTTAACTGAAACATCATAAAAAGTTTGGCAGCTGTTTTTGACAATTTGAAAGCTTTGTGAAAGAATCTCCTTAAATGTAGTCGAATACAACACAAAAGAGCAAATACACACTCATGTAATATAAATTATCTTACAAAAATAGGCTACAATGGGAATGTGCCTATAAAACTAATGGAAGCAAATACTGTTCCAGGCACTGTTGATATTATCATACATATTTTATCAGTCCTTTCAACAAATGTACACTCATATCACAACCCTGTCAAATAAATAGTTGCTCTGCAGAGTCGATCTGTTCTTGCTTCCCTCAAGGTGCAGCTTTGCTCACTCTGGAGGCTTCTTCTTGGCCTCCACGTCTTTCTTAAACGCATCAATTTTCTTGGCTATGTTTGGGACCTATGAAAGAAACAATATGGTTAGTATCAGTTCTCAGTTCCTTAGGTACACTGCTCTAAAACAATGCAAGAAATCATGAAGGGTATAATGTTTCAGTTTCTGTTGTAACAGTTTCAGAAAAAGTTTTACATTATACTGAGGTGTTACTAATATCTCCAATATGTTCAAGAAAGGGTGACACAGTGGTGGACACCTCAAAAATAATCCTGATTCGCTTTGCATGTTCTCCCTGAGTCTACATGGGTTTCCTCACGGTACTCCAGCTTCCTCCCTCAGTCCAAAAACATACATATTGTGATTAGGGTAATTGGAGATTATTAATTGACCGTAGGTAATAATGTGAGTCTCTAAATGTTGAATACACTGGCAACCTGTCCTGGGTGTATCCAGCCTCTTACTCATTGACAGCTGGGATTGGCTCCAGCCACACCCTTGACTGGATCTCTAAACAACACCTAACCACTAAAACACATACATCAATAACACTTGAAAGGATAAGATTTAATTCAGACTAGCAAGTATTCGTTCTAACTGGGTGTACCACAATAACTGGGGTGGGGTGAGGATGGCTGCAGGACCACATGTGACAGTGAGATAAGCAGAGCACCTATTTCACTTATTGACATGTAATTGTGAAGGTTTATGAATAAAGATAAAAATCCGACAAACTTACATCATAGTTCTGAGCGAGGTACATCCCCACAACATTCCCCAGAGTGAAGCCAGCCTGAGGATGAGGCAAAACAAATGTCATTAACGAGATCTAATGACGAACATCACCTTCACACGTATGTTCATCTTTAATCAACGTAGTAGTAAAGTGTTAACTTTGTGTTGGTTAATTTTAAACAGTTTATTGAAACTGACAACTTGAATTAGCATGATAATCAACGGTTAAGTCGACTGACACATAGTTCCCATTATGCTAACACATTAGCTAAGATAGCTTCGCTGACATCTTTCAAAAGACCTGACAAACATCGGTATTTTGACTGACGATGTTGATTTGACTCACCAGGAACTGTAACATGGTGGTTTAACGAAGTAGTTAACGAATTATCCACAGTTAAACAACCCGCTGACTGAAAAACAGACGGTGAGTTTAGAAGTTGGAGTGAAAACCGACCGAGCAGCTAGGCTAACCAGTTAGCCTGTCACCAACACTGCATGGACGCATGCGCGTGATAGCATACTATCGCGATATTTTCCATAGCCGCCTTTTGTAGTCTCTCCCTCTGTTTGAGCTGTAGCTCTCTGCCGCAGGAGAACTACACCTCCCAGGACCACACGGAGAAACAGCACCTGTCCTCCAGCCAGTGGGTGTTGCGGCAATGGTGGTGTCGGTGGGACATTGAATGACTTTGGCTCCATCACGAAGTTACCCGCTGTTTGTGAGTTATTTGGTGCAGCACAAACATGGAGGCTCTTATCCCGGTGATAAACAAGCTGCAGGACGTGTTCAACACGGTGGGGGCGGATATCATCCAGCTGCCGCAGATAGCAGTGGTCGGGACTCAGGTAAGACGCTGGCTGTGTGTGCATTCAGTCATTTAGCTGTCATGCTAGCTAGATAAGCTATCTTTAATGACGTGTGAATGAAGGTAACTCTGCTAGCTGTGGATACTCCACTAGCATGCTACATATTCAGACCCCACAGGGAATTAGAGGCTGCATGAGATGGTTGTTACCCAGGAAGTTCTGCTGGACGACACTACACAGTGAACTTCACATTGAGCTACACTACACATTGAAATACACAATGAACTACACAACACCCTGAGCTACACTGTACATTGAAATACACATTTAACTACACTGCACATTAAACTACACTGCACATTAAACTACACTACACATTGAACTACACGCACATTAAATTACACTACACATTGAACTACACATTGAGCTACACTGTACATTGAACTACACTACACATTGAACTACACTGCACATTAAACTACACATTGAACTACACTACACATTGAACTACACTGCACATTGAACTACACTGCACATTAAGCTACACATTGAACTACACTACACATTGAACTACACTGCACATTGAACTACACTGCACATTGAACTACACATTGAACTACACTGCACATTGAACTACACATTGAACTTCACTACACATTGAACTACACATTGAACTTCACTACACATTGAGCTACACATTGAACTACACTGCACATTGAACTACACATTGAACTACACTGCACATTGAACTACACATTGAATTACACATTGAACTTCACTACACATTGAGCTACACATTGAACTACACTGCACAGACAGTGAACTTCACTGCTGCAAAGCTCATCTGCAGTCAGCTCTGGCAGAGGCACTGCAATCTATTTTGATCATCTTCAATCACTGAATCTCTGTAGGGGAAACCAGGTCAGTGCTTGAGGAACAGACAGGTGCAATGAAGCTGTGCAGCCTCTATCTCTGGTGTTGATGGATACAGCCCCTGGTTTCTCCCTCATCTAATCACTGCAGGACAATAACAAGTATAATGGACTATCATGTGTATGTTTTTTGAGACGAAAGTCATTATGTCACTCATAACTTGCTCATATTAAATATTATTTTTTAATCCTTGAGAGGTGACACACATATTTCACCTCACACTTGTTCATGTTGACCCCCACTGTCAGTATGTCAAGCTTCAGAAGATTTTACTGTATAATCTTTGAGAAAATTAAGGGGAAAGTCCACTACTTTTTCATCATGGCACTCATAACCTTTTGATATTAGTTATTATTTACAAAAATCCTTGAGAGGTGACACAGATATTTCACCTCACTCTTGTTCATGGTGACCCCCACTGTCTACATTTCAAGTTTCAGAAGATTTTACTGTAGAACTTGTTTGGAGAAAACTAAAGTTGGCAACTTTTTCATCATGGCACTGATAATCAAAAGTGTCATTAAACTTTAAACGTTTGTCTTCGGTATTTTTTTTGCTCCGAGGACCTTAACCGTAAGACCACATCAATTTTCAAAGTGGTGGTTGCCGTAACCGTTTTTTCACAAACGACAGACCACATGACCTCAATATCTAATCCCTGTCTCCCTCTTCATTCTGGGTCTGCAGAGCAGTGGTAAGAGCTCCGTGCTGGAGAGCCTGGTGGGCAGGGACCTCCTTCCTCGTGGGACTGGTGTCGTCACTAGGCGACCCCTCATCCTCCAGCTGGTCCACGTGGATCCTGGAGACTCCAGGAAAAATGACGACGGTGGTAGGTACCAACATCCCTCTGACCTCAGCAGGTTTTCACTGCTAGGACTCCAGCACGCAGGTCGGATGCTTGAATATAAGAACGTCCACCAAGGATCTGCATGTGTTTGTTATAGCAGAATTACACGAGAACTAGTCGATGGATTACCATGAAACTTGGTGGAAGGATGTGGTATGGCTCAGGGAAGAACCCATTAAATTTGGATGCAGATCTGGATCAGGGGGTGGATCCAGGATATTTTTTTCACATTGTGAGATGTGGGATTTTAGTCAATTCCTCAAGAAACATTGCAAAGATATTTTTCCAAAAAATCTGGCATGTGCTAATATCCACGTACAGGGAAAATATGGTTTGGATCTGGATTCGGATCCAGTTTTTGTGAATCAAAAGGATATTTTTAAAAAACAAATTTTGCCTGTTTTTAGTGTGAACAGTTTGTAGATAATTTCTGTGTATGTATCTGATCTCAATATGTAATATTGGCCTTTCAGCCTTGGCAGGGTATGTGCTCTCTAAGTGCCCTTCTAGTTGAGCATATTTACAATATTTAGATTGTTCTCCACACAAATGGAGGGCACATGATTAAAACTGTTGGTGTCCAGGTTGAATAGTATCTTGTGTGTGTATATATATATATATATATATATATATATATATTTTCTCGTCCCCAGATGCCAGCGACAGTTTTAAATGTCTGTTTCTTTCTTTCTAATTACTTGCAGATGCCAGGGTGTGAAAACCCACTGTTCTTCACTGAGGTGCATTATACAGCTTTGAAATAACCTGATTTAGCCTCCTAGCTCTACCCCCATCGATCCTGCTGCCTTATTCACAGGACTAGTAACTGTCATCAGGTCTCGATCCTTATTGTGCAGCTAGTGGTTTCTGTGTTTGCTTAGCCGCCTGCTCAGACTAGTTCAACACTTCATTCCTCCACGTTGAGAGTGCTGAGTGAATAGCGTGACCCAAACTGCTTTTATTGTGATTCGCAGGTAGAGAGGGTGAAGAGTGGGGCAAGTTTCTGCACACAAAAAATACGGTATGTGCCTCTGAGATGTGAAGTGTTTCACTAACAGCCTTTTGTCCTCATTTTTTATTTAAAAAATATTATTTTTCTTTACACAGATCTACACAGATTTCGATGAAATCAGGCAAGAAATCGAGAATGAGACGGAGCGAGTCTCGGGGAATAATAAGGTGAGATGATGGAAAATGAAGAGGTCTCTTGTGTTCTCTGTATTTCTAAAGCAGACCCCTGATTTACTGCACGGGGTGTGGCTCACATCTGTACACTTAAATTATGATCTTAAAGTAATTGTGCTGAATCTATTAAGTGTATTACTCCAAGTAAATTCAGTTCAAGTACGTCTAAATCACATTAATTATGTTAAGGTATTTACTGTACATTTCCAAACAAAAAGTATATGATACATTTTTGTTACCATAAACTGTAAATATAGATGGACGACGCGTCTCCACTTCCTCTCAGCATCTATAAATGAAGCCAAAAATATTCTGGATACGAACGCTGCCATCTTGTACATTTTGAGCCAGAGTCTGCAGAGTAGTGATTGAGCTGTGGTAACGAAATCCGGTTGATACACCTACTCGACCAATCACGAGTGGTCTAAGCTGTCAATCATGGCTCTTCACCCTGTTTTTATAGCATCAAATAACTAATTAAAATAAACCTTAAAGGAAAAATTCCCTTACCAGGTCCTATAAAATTCATCAACATGAAGGAGGCGGGTTTATGAGCTATTCTGCAGCCTGCCACCAGGGGCTGAATGAGAGGCTTTGGCTTCACTTTTGGGGAGCTGGCATGTCGTCCATCTTTATGTAGAGTCTATGGTGAAGACAATGCATACAAAATAAACATATGATACAGTGAGAGATGAAAACATCAGTTTGACGATCAGGTGATAGAACAAGTGGTGATCGGAAATCATGAGAAGATATTAAATAATAACATTCAAAGCTACATAAATGTTTAAGTCCACCACTTTTGAACTAATGTCACAGTAAATGATGGGAGACTGGAAAATGACAAATATATTCCTTGCTACTTTACTTTTTTACTTATAAAACTAGGCACACATTCCGGGCTACCTGCAGGCAGAACCAGGGATTAGTGACAAAACGCATATGTTCAGAGAATTACAATAATCCCGACACAGTGAGATGAAAGCGTACACAACTTTTGTTACACATCTGACAATGTGAGTAAATGCTTGAGTTTGAGTTTTGCCCTGAGCTGAGCGCAGCAGATTTTTACTGCAGTAGGTTTCTCAAGTTTGAGACCACAGCGGAAAATCAGGCGTGTAGCTCAGGACAACTGGGACCCAAAGGGGGTTTGGAAGTGCTTCGAGAAAGCTGAGGGAAATGCAAATAGAAGAAGGAGCTCTTTAGATAACCACGGTTCTATTATTTTAGTTTTTTTTGTTTTGCATCCATCGTGGTTAAAACATAAGGGTAATAAACATCATCAACACGCCCACTTGCTTGGTGTTAATTTTCCAGACATTTTGCCACTCTATTCTCACAGCAGGCTGGCTGGAAATATTCCAGATAATGTCCAGAGCAACTTACTCAGACATTTGCGTTCTCATGTACAGCACTTCCGACCAATATCCGGAGTTCAGTGCATGTCTGGAAGCAGCTTTTTCAAACATTTCCATGTATTTATCATTAAGACAGATAAGAGCTGTGCAGAAGTGTCAGAACCAGCACCAAGGGAATTCAAATGTTTCATCTAATATCATTATCCTCCAAACTGTCATCCAGTAGGCAAAATCTGTGCTCTGACAGTTAGTAAATTATTTTTAACTTGTTCTAAGATGATAAATACACCAACAAGTGTTGTTTTTTTTCCTCTGCAGGGGATCAGCGATGAACCCATTCATCTGAAGATATTTTCTCCTCATGTCGTCAACCTCACACTGGTGGATCTGCCAGGAATCACCAAGGTAACACACGTCACCCTCCTCCTCCTCCTCCCTAAGACGAGGCTTTGATCAACAATATTTCATTTTTAAAAGATGCATAAAAAAAACAGAAACACATAAAAGTCCTGATTTACCAGATTTGTCTGGTCACTGGTGTTAATATCTGCCTGGTTGATGCTGTTGTGTATTTGATATTTGTACAGAGCAGTGAATAATGAACTCTGTGTTAATTCGTCTAAACTTTCAGGCTCTGAGTGTGTACAGGCTTTGATTCCAGCCTCATTAGTTCCTCCCCTCTGGTGCAGCGTGTTCATTTGACACGTTGTGTCTTTTCCATCGCCTTATTGTCCCCTTCAGGTGCCCGTAGGGGATCAGCCCAAGGACATCGAGGTTCAGATAAAAGATTTGATCCTGAAGCACATCTCCAACCCCAACTCCATCATCCTGGCTGTCACGGCTGCCAACACAGACATGGCCACCTCGGAGGCGCTGAAGGTGGCACGGGAGGTCGACCCCGATGGTGAGGGAGACTAAGAAGAAGACATCACAATTTGATGATAAACGGCAAATAGATCTGTGTTGGTAAGCGTTTCTTTGACTCACCAGGCAGGAGGACACTTGCTGTGGTGACCAAACTGGACCTGATGGACGCTGGTACCGATGCGATGGATGTTCTTATGGGCAGAGTCATTCCTGTCAAACTGGGCCTCATCGGAGTCGTCAACAGGTCTGAGCAGTATATGTTTACTGAATATACTATAATTATACAATGAAATTATTTATTACTCATGATGGAGATGTGTGTAATAATTGAAAAGAGAGGCTCAGTAGAGATGAAAGTACTATAATACATTGTTAATGCTGCTGTTGAAGGCCGATGTATCACTATCTATCTAACTATTCATCCATCCATCCACCTGTCTATCTCTATCCATCCATCTTGCTTTTATCACAGTAATTACACTGTGGGTTGTTGTTTAATATGAAATGGCTTCTCCCCTTTAATGTATTATGCAGTTCACTATAGTCACCATCAATCAGACTCGTATTAAACTAGATATCATGATATTTATATAAATAATGTAAGATGTTACTAATGGTATTTATTGTTATTATTTATGGTTATTGTCCAGCTCTAAATAGCTCAATGTTGTGTTGCCTTCAGGAGCCAGTTGGACATCAACAATAAAAAGTCTGTGGCTGATGCTATCCGGGACGAATATGCTTTCCTCCAGAAGAAATATCCGTCTCTTGCCAACAGAAATGGAACCAAGTACCTGGCCAGGACCCTGAACAGGTAAATATAACCACAAACAATATCATGACAAAATATAATGGCACTCAGTAGAGTGTGTACCTCCACCAGTCCACTGTCTCCTTATGAAACCACAACAAATGCAAGATCTGCGCCAACATTTATTGGGTACTGCAGTTTTTGCATAATCCTGCTGATAAAGAATCAAACAAACCGACAGGGGCAAAAACATAACCTATCACATAACAACAGAAAAAGTTTGTCAAGTTAAAATAAGGAAATTAACATGATTTATTTTAGTCTAACTTGTTGAAGCCGAGATTTTCTGATAGTGAATTATTCAAACTTATCTTTGAGAAGAGAACAGGATTGGGACTGTGATCACAAGGTTTCATGAATAGTTTAAGTTTGGGTTGAAATATGTGAGTAAAAATGAATAAAATATCCACTGAATTCTTTTTTTTTTTCATGAACAATGACTGTGCGAAAAGTAAAATGAGTGACACAGACGTATGTGCATGGATTTAAACACCAGGACACATTAGGTTATGTCAGCATCAGTGTGTTGAATGTTCTGGCATTAATCAGCCATCAGGGGGAATATTAGAATCTCTGATTCAAACAACAGGCGTTTAGCTTCACTATAGTTCACACATCTGCATAAAATCTGAGCCCTCTGCCCTTTGCCGTCACAATGTCAGGTTACTGATGCATCACATCCGAGACTGTCTCCCTGAGCTGAAGGCACGGATCAACGTGTTGGCAGCTCAGTACCAGTCCCTGCTCAGCAGCTACGGCGAACCCGTCGAGGACCAGAGCGCCACCTTGCTCCAGCTCATCACCAAGTTCGCCACAGAATACTGCAACACCATCGAGGGCACGGCCAAGTACATCGAGACGGCAGAGCTGTGAGTACCGGCACACTTCCTCTGGTTGGCCACAGAGTGGTGCTGTTGCTCCAGCGTTGGGGAAATGAGCAAAATAGCTGCATTTGTTTCATCATTTAATATGACACAACTTGTGAGTTGAGGCACGCACAGCCGCTGTGAGGGAAGAGCTGACAGGAGAGGAAGGCTTCACACCACAGCTAATATCCCCCCGCTGCTGTTTTTCAGGTGCGGCGGAGCCAGAATTTGTTACATATTCCACGAGACGTTTGGCAGAACGTTGGAGTCTGTGGATCCTCTGGGAGGACTCAGTACCATAGATATCCTGACGGCCATACGGAACGCCACTGTGAGTGCAGCTGCATCATCCTCATACATTGTTACAACAAGAAAACCTGACCTTTTCTGCTCGATGCAGCCTATTTTAGTTCTTTGAACACAAATTGCCACTAACCTGCAGCTCCCTCCCCACACCAGGGCCCGCGCCCATCGCTGTTTGTGCCCGAGGTCTCCTTCGAGCTGTTGGTGAAAAAGCAGGTGAAACGCCTGGAGGAGCCCAGTTTGCGCTGTGTGGAGCTGGTCCACGAGGAGATGCAGAGGATCATCCAGCACTGCAGCAACTACAGCACACAGGTTATCAGCTCTGCCCACATCTTTTTCTGGGAAAGTATTTCATCTTTTCCCTCGCATACTGACATTCATATCGTTTTTGTCGTGCAGGAGCTGCAGAGGTTCCCTAAGTTGCACGAGGCCATTGTGGAAGTGGTCACCTCCCTGCTGAGGAAGAGACTGCCCATCACCAATGAGATGGTACCTCTGCATTATCCACCTTCTACTCACATGATCTCATATCTCTGTGCTGTACTGATGACTGACGTTTTCCTCTTTTCTTGTCACAGGTCCACAACTTGGTTGCGATTGAGCTGGCCTACATCAACACCAAACATCCAGACTTTGCAGATGCCTGTGGCGTCATGAATAACAATATAGAGGTTTGAACTCACTATAAATAAACTAAAATACATTAATTTTCATGGCCGAATAAATAGAGAAGAGGTGTAGATATGGAGGTTACTTGTTACCAGTGCATACCAGTATATAAAAAGTATTTACTGTCATTCAATTAGAATGTATAAAAACAAATGAAATAAAAAATACTTTACTTGGAAAATAATCTTCGATTCAAGATTCAGGTTCAACAACTTTATTGTCATTTCACCAAAAATCATCTGTGCAGGGCAGAATTAGATAGTTCTTCTGACGGCAGAAGATCAGCTACATCTTTTAACGGCAGACTTTGAGAAGTTTCTGCCGTTCACAATTTCCAGTGTCAAATATTTTATATACAAGTTGCTTGAATTTAATTATTTTAGTTTTAAAAAGGTCACGTCTAGTAAAAGAAAAAATCAAGGTGATAAAGGTGGAGCGGTGAAATTCAGAAACCAAAAAAAAGTATAAAAAAGCAAACGTGAACATCCAGATTATTCAGGAAACATTTTTACCTGGAGCTTTTAATTGATTAACTTCGTACACCCAAAATGACAGGTAGACAGAAATGGTCTGTAAAAACGTATTGATTTTCTGACGGTCCACCGGGTTTTGGCCCAAAAGCAGGTTTGACGATGACACTGGTTAAGGGGATGAAAAGTGCATTTCCTGGACTTTACAGCAGAGGAAGATGCCACACTTTTCTGGTCATATATTCCTTCTCTGTGGAGAATGAATTTGACAGTTGGTCAATTCTTACACATTGCCCCTTTTAATGAGTCTAGTTTTGAGATAAGAGGAATGTTTCATTCTCCACCTCATATAATAACTCCTCTGATTCCCTCAAACATCTTTCTGTAAAAAGGCATATTCACTTCCAGGGGAAACGTAGACGTTACATAATGTTACTACGACACCATCTATGTTCCTGAATCAAGAATGTATCTTCCTTCCTTGTGATAGTAAAATTGAAACCCATCTTCTACAACCTGGTTTATAAGATGAGTGAAAAACCCCATTCTCTCCAGTGTTTCATACTTGATGAAGTGAGGTGTCTCTTGTTCACATTGCTCCTCTTAAGTAGAATTTTAATGATATATGTTTTCCAGTAAATTATCTGCAATGTGTTGAAATAATTTAGCCCAAACCAGTAAAATCAGTTTTTGTGTGTTTCTAGGAGCAAAGGAGGAACAGGATGAGAGAGCTGCCCGCTGCAGTGCCCAGGGATAAGGTAAAAGAAACAGTCTTATTTGAAAATGTAATAGCAGAGAAGAATATATTCTAATTTTCGCAGTGTCTTGAGTATAAAGGGGTCTTGTGCAGCGTTAATCACTCGTAGCACAGCAGCGTGAGGATCTGTGGACCAAATGCTTCGGGTAGTTTCCGTCCAGGAATTTTATCCCACATCTCCCCTCTCTCGTTCCACAGAGCGTCTCCTCTCCTCCCCTCAAATGTCTTTCCACATTTCCTCTCTGTGTTTTTCTCTCTCTCCACTCCTGCTCTCATATTCCTGCTAGTCTGTTGGCAAAGGCCCGGCTGGTCCAACTGTGGTTTCTGGCGAGCCCCCCGCGTCTGGAGCAGACATGGATGGTGCCAAGGTGGGCACGTACGCAGCTCGCTGGCTCTTTGCCTGGCTAGCTGTGGGGCATGGATGGATGGATGGATGGGCATGGGCTGCTGGCATGCACTCTGATCTTTGTCTGCTGATGCCGTGCTCTTGGATTGCTTCACCTCGGTCTGTGTGGATGTGTATTAACAACTGTTACTTTCTCTGCAGTGTCTCTCTCCCTAAAGCTGGTCCACCTGTCTCACACATAAAGCCTTCTCCCTCCTCTCTCTCCTTTCCTTTTACTCCTTTTAACACTTAGTCTTTTTGTACTGAAGTCGTTGGCTGTAAGTTCATATTTAAGGAGGATGAATACAGACTGTAATGTGCCCAGTTTTAAATCTATAGCTTCTGGAATCTCTGCCTGTTAAACTTGTGGTGGCTGTCTTGCATATAACCTGGATAGGGTTATAATGTTTTATACCCATAGGCTGTATATAAAGTTTGACAACATGACAGCTCCCCAAAAGTGAAGCCTAAGTTTCTTGATTGCCCCCTGGTGGTTTGCTGCAATACAGGTCATAAACCCCATCTCCTCCATGTTAATGCATTGGACCAAACTAAAGATATATTTTTTGTTATTTTAGGTAGTTCTTATCACACTGATATGATCAGTGTTTATTTTTCAAGTTGTTTGATGCTGTAAACACAAGGTTAAAGTCATGATTGACAGCTGAGACTAACTCACGATTGGTTGAGTGCATGTATCAGCAGGGGCTCGACACAGCGGCATCATTCCCCGATCGCCACTGCACAGACTCTGGCACAGAATGCACAAAATGTCAGCGTTTGTACCCAGAATATTTTGGCTTTATTTCTGTATAGTGGGAGGAAATGGGGATGCATCGTCTATCTTTATATACAGTCTATGTTTATACCCTAACCATCCTCTCCTGGTGAACCCTGTTCTGATGACTCAGTGGCGAGGGTGGTTTGATGACAGCTTCTACATTTTTCTTCTCTTCCTCTTGGCTCCCCAGGCAGGAGGACCGCAGGGTGAGCAGGACGGCACAGGCAGCTGGAGGGGGATGCTGAAGAAAGGAGAGGAAGCCCCCGGCTCTGGACCTGGAAGCCCCTTTAAAGGAGCCGTCAACCTGCTGGATGTGGTAACGTAACTTCCGCCTGTTAGCATGCCCCGGTACGAGGATTTCAGCGACCGACTGAAAAAAAAGAGTTTTTTCTACTGTCTCCCTCCAGCCTGTGCCAGTCGCCAGGAAGCTGTCATCACGTGAGCAGCGGGACTGTGAGGTCATCGAACGCCTCATCAAGTCGTACTTCCTCATTGTCCGCAAGAACATTCAGGACAGGTAGGTCCTCCAAGTCCCTTTATAGATGATTTTATGAAGGACAACTCTGGTTTTCCTTTGTCACAATAATCAGTCACTGTAGTTTATTTTGACTAAATCTTACTTACACCAATCTGGTGTAATGTGTTATTTAAATAAATGAATAGAAAAACAAATGTATCATTTACTCTTGTTTAAGTTGTAAAACAGCAGGCCTCAGCTGTTGTAGGAAATTACTTTAAAAAAAAGAAACTAACCCAAACATGGTCTAATCATCGAATTTGATTTCCCAAAGAAATTATTGAATGTATTATTTATTTAGACCCTCACTCATTGAAATAAATGGGGAAAAAAACAATATAAGAACTTCTTTCTCTTTCTGATATATGTACAATTTTATTTTACCGAAGAAAACATCAAAACTTTTCACCATATTGTTGGGGTGCAGGGTCCCCCGAGCTCAATTAGGCTACATATCTTGTATTTAGCTCGTATTTATCTCCCCTCGATACCTTGACAGCCACAGACACCTGCTGGGTCAAACTGGAGCCCTTCCATCTGGGGGACGACACAATCATCCGGCCGTCTTGCTGCCTTGTTCTCAACCATCTGTTCGATTTGTTTTCCCTCTCTCTCTGTGTGCCGCAGTGTGCCGAAGGCAGTGATGCACTTCCTGGTCAACCATGTGAAGGACAGCCTCCAGAGTGAGCTTGTTGGCCAGCTGTATAAATCTGGCCTCCTCAATGATCTGCTGACCGAGTCAGAGGATATGGCTCAGCGGCGCAAGGAGGCCGCGGACATGCTACAGGTAACACACTCCACCTTGATGGTGTGTAGTTTTCCTCGATGAGCTAAAGCTCTCTACAGCAGCTTACAGACATGCACTGAACTCTTTATAATTGTCGGACATTCTCCAGAGGGGCTTTATGGGATAATGCAAATATCAAAGTGACAGGCTGCAGATTTTCTCCGGCCAGCCCCGTTAATAACTCTGGAGAATGTCCGAAAACAGCAGGAGATCCTCCTGAAGGATTCACCGCAAGCGAGTGTTTATAACACGTGAGAGACGCAAAACTGAAAAGAATAAGCGGTGCCATACACATTGAAGACACCGACAGAGATATCAAGAGATCTTTAGGTGATAAGAGCCGACGCTGATGTAAACAAAAACGTGATCTCTGCAGCAGAATTAATTTGTGAAGTCCTGCCTCTGCCTGCTGCTCCTCCCCTCACCTGAACACTCCGGAGATTTCTGTGTTGTTGTGAACGCATCTGAGCGGAGAATCTCCTGCTGCGTTGTCCATGTTTTACAAGCAGCTCTGGAGAAAGTCTGGACCTAATTGTGCGGACAGCCTGCAGAGTTCATGTCTGAAAAGAGCTGATATGTTTTAATTTTCTTTTACACAGGCGTTGCAGAGAGCTAGTCAGGTGATTGCTGAGATCCGGGAAACCCATTTGTGGTGAAACGGAGCTGAACATGATCTGTTTTCTCCTCGTCGTGCCCAAAGGACTGACGCTCCATGAACTATCATCTCTGAACTTGAAGTTAAGGTTTTGCAACCATGAAAATGCACTGTTCTGCTCCCTGCTCAGACATACAGTAGGTACCATTTAGGCTCACAGGCTACCTGAAAGAAATGTAAGTTGGCTTCATTTTTTATTTAAAAAGCTTGGTGTTATATTGAATACGTGAGAATGCACTGCCTCTCGTAGGCTAAGGTAGAAAGTGTAGTTGCCTCCCACTGCTACTGGAGGAATCAAAAGGTAAAGTACTGTTTCGGCAGACAGCGGTTAACCAGTATGAAAATGGACATTTGTGTGATGAGGAAATTTTAGTGTGACGAGGAAAGTTTAGATGCCATGTTGGCAGCAAATCATTATGGAAAACTTCTTTAGGGTTATAAAAATATTGCTAAGCCTTTTCAGTTGGGAGAAGCTGTCGTGTCAGTAGCTGAGGAAATCGTACAGTAATTGGTTCACTGAATTAAAATGCACTTTGCTCCTGACTTGCAGCAAACGTTAGTCCTGTCACTTGTGTACATAGTCCATTACTTTATTTTTTTGCACTATTGTCACCACACTGTACTGTATCGCCAAAACTTTTATTTATTAATGTGTTATTTAAGTGTTTGGATAATGTTACAAGCACTATTGCAGCGTGCTGCTGTAGGTTATTTAATTATGTTTACATATCTATCTACATGTGAAATTTACTGTGCACTGTGGTTCTCTGTAGATGGCTCACAAAGAATAAATATAAGTATTTTATTGCCACTTGAGTTACTTACATGTGGGGGGACAGAGGGGTTTGGTGGAATTACTAATTAGCACCAACACATTTTGAAATTGTAAGTAACACAAAAAGACACACACACAATATCAATCGTCTTTTACAATACCATCAGTTTTTTCTTAGTAAGTCAAAAAATGTAGTCAGACAAAAGTTATAGTTCAGTAAGGCAAAGAAAGTTGATTGAAATCCATTATTAAGAATGGAGTCGCACAAGATCCACACCATAGAGTCCTGCACCCTGTGTCAGACCAGGAACCAGCTTCAGCTAATGGAAGAGGCAGTAATAGTTATTTGGGACATCCAACAGTCTAAAGGTAAGAAACCAGCTCTCTAAATTCCTGACTTTGAAACGCACACAGATGCCTCTGTCTTGGAGCTGTCATTTTGCAGGCAACCCTAGAGATGAAGACCAACATCCCCTGGCTTTCATCAGCCATAAGCTGTTCCAGAGGAAGGTTCGCCATACTATGGAGAAGCCCTCCAGTGGATGAGGAACATGAATGGCCATGTAAAACGATGGCCCCGTCAAGCAACCATTCTCATTGCAGTGCAGCTCTGTTAGTCTGTAGTTGTTTTTTAAAACAGAAATGAAACCACTTGAGTGTCTACTATACAGTTTTTTTTGATTCTGGATGCCCCGCATATTGAAAGAGTCTTTTTCTAGATTTTTGGGAGCGTCGCGCTGCAGCCCTATTTTCGTTTCTAGATTTCTGAAAATGCAATCTAGAAAAAAGACACGGCTGTGGTGTGGCGCTCCCAAAATCTAGAAAATGACAAGTGGTGTTACGCTACCAAAATCTAGAAAACAAACGACATAGTATACGGTACTGCTTCCTGGCTGAGGACATCAAGAACAGCAGACACAGGCGGACACCGGCTAAGCCAAAGATCAGACCTTGTGGTCCTAAAGAGGGGCTCAGTAGATGAGGACTCACATCTAGTCATCAATCAACTAAATCCTAAGGGAAAGGCAGCAGAAGCTCAGAGCTGCACTGTTTATTGTGGCATTTTGGGTGTTCTTGCATCATGAGCAGTCAAAATGTCCCTTTCAGCTACAACTGAGGGATGGGACTGAGATCAAATGTTTGCTGTCAAACAGATGGAATTATGTTGTGGAGACACTGGAGGGATCTTACTTTGGCTCAGATAGTGCAAAAATATCATTTTCATGAAAGTTTGTGGATTTAAGGTAAATGAAATCAACGCCTCCAGATACTACATTTTATGAAAGATGCTTTTTCACTTAATAAAATGAGAAGATTGATACCACTCTGGTGTTAGTCCACCAAATGTGAAGGTAAAACGAGCAGCAGGTTAGCTTAGCTTAGCACAAAGACTGGAAATGGCTAGCCTGGTTGTGTCCAAAGATCATATTGTTAAATCCAGAATTAGCTGCACCCAAATAAGAATTTAAAATTGGGGATGATAGTTATTTCTGGCAGCTACAAAAACACCCACTGGGTGAAATCATTTTGGAATAATGTGTGAATGCTTCTAAATGGAGGGAGAGGTTTTTCCTTTCTGCCGACATTGCATGAATGTCGCACAAAACTTGAAAAATCTCACTTCACACGTATTTGATTTACTGTGGAGTTTTTTAACTTTGGACAGAGTCTGGCCCAAGCTGTTAACTTTACACTTACCAGACAGATATAGATTGGTATTGATCTTCACATGCAACTCTCATCCAGAAACCAAATGATTTCAAACATATATAATTATTGTCTTGTTTTTCTGGTTTCTTTAAATGGTGCCTACTTTAGTTTAATACCGGCTGTAGCAACACAATGTCTGACTTTTTGGACTTGCACCACCTTCCTCATCAGGAAAATAACCAGTTTCACCTACTGTTTGTGTAGCTCAGTTGATCCCCGCTGCCCAGGACTCGGTTGCTGACCCTCCAGCACACAACCAGGAGCCTCACACTCCTCATTAACTGTTACTCACAACTTCTGCTGCTCAGCGATTCGGGTCTGGAGCACATTGATCTGGAAGTCAGGCCACATTCATTTTAGATAGTTGCCTCGAGGACAGTCTTGCATTAGTATTTCATATGTTTCAGCTTTCACATTATTTGGCCTTTCAGAGCATCAGTATATCCCATTGATATTAGCACATTAATCAAAGCTTAATTGTATAAACAGTATGTTATCTAAACTAGATTTTAGGCACATCATATTTCATTGATTTCTTGTAAAACAAAAAACTAAATTACATGAAAAGAAATTGCAAGCAAAGCTAAAATGTATAGTGTGTACCTTTTGGGAAATATGTTTTAATTAATTTTCCATGAGTTAGGAAAGGGTATTGATGCCACTATCATATCTGTATAGAGCTGGAGCCAGATGCTAGTTAACTTAGCTTAGCATAAAGACAGGAAAACGTTACCCTGGCTCTGTTAAAAAGCAACACAAAAGTTTACTAGATAGTAGCTGTGTCTCAATTCAGGAGCTGAACTTTTCTGAGGACGCTGTCAACCCCACTTTTCCACTGATAACATGGTTAGAAAAATGTAGTTTGGAGAAAATGATTTTCACTCGTGTAATTTCACAGAGTCATCAGCACATGAACATCCAGAGGCAAAGTACTTACATCATATTTCTGTCTCTTCAGTTTCTCAAATAAATCACATGGATCAGACTGGAAATGTGGCCGACTACAGAGCTGTGAATGATAACTGCTCATAGTAGAAACTCTCCTCACTTCAGTTTGTCCTCACTGAGGTGGTCGATCTTGAGCGGCTTCCTCCTGTCTGCCAGGATCTTCTTTTTCTTCTCTCGCTCTGTCTGCTTCCTAGCTCCCTTCCTGCCGTCCTGTTGGATGGAAGAATAAATACAGGAGGAAAGGATGAAAGAAGAAGCCAAGTTTAATTACCGTTATTTATTTATTTAAACTCAAATACATGTTTGTGTGCCGTCTGACCCTTTGTTGGATGCCGGCATACTGGTGAGTCATGTTTGTCAGAGCTTTCCTCTTCTTGCGTCCTCCTGCTCCTTCCTCTCCTTTTCTTCCTGCAGCACAGATTGTACACCATGATCGGGGGAATAGAAACACCTGTTCACCAGCCAACGACATAGGTAACCTTTAGAGTAGCTGCAAGAAAATCTGTTCATCATAACAACAAGTTTCATATTGATTTCTAACAACATGTTTTTGGCCTCTTGTGGGCAGCAGAAACAAGCTGTAAACACAACACTGACATAATCACTACGTTGATACCATACAGTTGTCCATTTAACAAGCTCATATGGAGCAACTAGGGCTGGGCAATAAAAACGAAATCCATAAACATTGCAAAATAAGGTTTTTATCAGTAGCAATATAATAAAGGTTCAATATATATTATTGATATACTGCTTATGTATTGTGCAAACACAGTGAGGAGGTATAACACATAATTGTTCTTCCTCCGATTTGTAAAATGTTTTGCCGTTTATCAAGTGTGTATCATTCTCTGCTCATAAAGAAGAGTTTAAAACCACAACTTTCATTCTGGAGCAAGAATCAGTTTTTAAACTCAAAAGAAAAATGAGCTCAAAGGCACTAAAATGCTGCATAGGTGAGAGGAACTGATAAATCTTTGTAGGTTTGTCACTATAAGCAACAACCATGTTATAATAAAAATATTTCTGCAGCTTTAAATTAAGGACAAAACTCCCCTTTGGAGACATATTAATTTTACCCAGCACTCCAGAAATACGGTAGCATTTGTGAATGAAATCCTAAAGAAAAGAGTCCCTGAAAAGTAAGTCGGATTCATATCTGTGTCATTGGAAAGCTGCATAAAAATAAAGGCCGCAAGGGACAAATCTATAATGTGACATCAGTAAGCAGCACACTCATATTTCAAAGACTGGCCTCCCTCTGCTGCTTTACAGGATATCACAATAAAGAAATATAGGTGAAACATAATGGATAGGGTATTTCTTCACTGTTGACTTTTACACACAGTATCTGTCACTCCCTGCAGCCTGAGAAGATTGCTCACCAGGACACACACACAGTCCCAACTCCCTAATCATATTTGGGACACTAGGTGGAGCTGCAGGGTGCCAGTCATTTATTTGTTGTATACAGCGTCATGTCCTGAAAATGATGAGATGACTGCGATTACTCACAGCAACACGTGCCAGTCTCTCTTTCTCCTGCTCAGCACGGATCCCCTGCTGTTCAGCCCTCTCAGCACAACGCTTCTCCTGCACATCCACACACAAACACACACACAAACACATGGTGTGATTCAATGCATCACTCCAGTGATCTTGGCCAGCGTTCCTGGAAGACTTACGATCCTGTTAACGAGAGTGATGAGTTCCTGCTCGTCCTTCTTCCGCTGGATGAAGTGGGCCTCGATCAGAGAGTGCAGCTCAGCAAGATCCTTCTCCTGGCGCTTCTTCTGGATGTCCTGCAGCCACATACACACGTTTGAAGGGCTGTTCTTAAGAGGACCTCCTTTTGTAACATTCTCTTCTCAGTAAGACCTAGTACTAACCGTAGTTCACCCCCCTCTGTATGTTGGTTTGTCAGCAGAATTACACAAAACCTACTGATTGGATTTCCACAAAACTTGAGAAAAAAGAGGGTATTTGTTTTTTTTTAGTATACTCTTAATGGAAAATAATCAGGCGATTTTAGGAGATTGATATTTGTTCTAAATTCACAAGAGTGTGTGTTTTTATCTGTGTTGCCTAAAGACATAGTTTGACTTTTGGGAATTACACTTATAGACCTTCTTTCTGTGCACTAAAAATAAATGTTAAGTCAGTTAGCATAGCTTAGAATTGCATAGCAGAGTGTGGAGACTGTTAACAGGGGTAAACAGCTAACCTGGCACTATCACAAATAAAAAAATTAAAATCATCCAAAGCAATCCAATATATCTTGATTGGTTCACCTGTACAAAAACCATTGGTGTAAGAACTGCTTCCTGTCTTTAGGATAAGCTACTGTAGCATCATATTTCTGAATAAATTAATCATCTCATCAAATGCTCAGCAAGAAAATCCCCAAATGTCAAACTTTTCTTTTGAAACGGCATCAATGACTCACATCAAAGTCGACTTTTTCTCCCTCTGGTATCTTTGGCACAGTCATTGCTGGAGCAAACGCTCTAAAATAAAACATTACTGGGTTAGAAGAAGAACTTTACCCAGTTTGTCAGCAGTTGGACGATATAAACACTGACAGAGGACTTACTTTGGTTTGGGTTCTGGGTCATCTACTGTCGTGAAAAGAAGGGACATCACAGTTAAGATACCACCGTATGCTCATATACAGTTTATTTTGTATTTGTTTATTGATTTAATCTATTTAGTTTTTAAGACTAAAATGTTAATATTGACAAAACAGTATATTTGTATAAATTGTGCATCTCACGTCACATTGTTTAATCCTGCATCTCACTGAGCCTGACTCGCTCCCGTGGTCTGGGAACATCTGAGCAACAGATTATTATTCACAATACAATACAAACACCCTCAACACACACTCTGACTTATGTACTGTGTCGGTGAATAATCACTTTCTGGATTCAGCACAATGGTTTTTGTATTTTTTGTTACATTCCTGTCTGTAGCCATTTTATGCATGATGTCCAGTGCAGCTGTCACATAATGAGCAGCATGTGTAACACAATGTACAAGTGAAATTCACTGCTCCTCCTCTGAAACAACGAGGGGATCTTCATAATATCCCAATATCCTGTTTTTGAAATAACACACAGCTTTTACTCTGGCAAGTGTTTGTGAGCATGTGTTGCAGAGCACTTGTTTTGCAGCAGTTGTCAAACACACACATCAGCTAGACAACAATAATGATCACAAAATCCAAACAGTAAACAGCAAACAGTACCTTCATCTGCAACTGGAGACTCTACAGCAGAAGAAGAAGAAGAAGAAAAAAACTCAGCAGGCAGAACACAAATGGATGTACTTTATTATTTGCAAATGCTATTTCCCTCCGTGCTGATATCTGCTTTGTATATTTGGATTTGGAAAAGTTTCCTGACTTCCAGGGGAAGAAATAGAAAGTCTAAACAACGTCTGAATGCTTTTTCATATTGAGTTTACAGTGGGAGTATTATCTGGGTTTCAGGGCATGAAAGCTTTACCTTCAGACAGTGGAGGCAGTTCTTTTATGGAAGTGTATTATCAGAATAAATATAAAGGCATGAGGGGGAAAATAAAAAGCAAAGCATTTACACCACATGAGTTCATCCGCAACAGGGAATTGAAAACGCACTATTATCATTTCCAACAAATATAAGGTGTAAGATCTTCTCTGTGAAACATGGTGGGGTACAGAAGCCAGAGTGATATAGTGTTATTTAGTCACACAATGCATTAAAGCTTGAAAACGAATATATGCTACCTTCTTCTGCAGGCTCTTTGTGGAGGTGATGTGAGCAGACAATTCAATGATCGGTGGAAAAAATGGAGAATAGCTGATCAGTAAATATTCTGTTATTTAACATTATCTAAGGTAATGGTTCAGAATGTGCAGTTGAGTTAGTTGAAAGAAGAGGGCAGTTTGTTTTTATTCCATTTATAGTATTTCACTTTATTTTCTTACACTTAAAAGTACTTATTACTTTACTGATGTCAACTTCTGACTGCCCTTGCTGCTCGAACATTGAGAATTTCCCCGTTGTGGGACTAAAAAAGGTTGATCTTATTTTAGCAATGATCAAATTACAATGCTCAAATAAGAACAAGAATAGCTTAAGCTCAAGTCAAAGTCTATTGTTGATTACTTCACTAAAAAATATGAGTAGAACAAGTCATTACCTTCAGCGGTGGGAGGAGGTTCTGAGGTGGTGAGAAACAATAATTAAATAATTATGAGAACATGATTAGATGCAATAAGACATACAGTAGAATAAACAAGATGATGAAGAGGTTTACAAAATGTCCAAATTAAAAAGAACAGTTTCAGATGTTTATATTCTGTCGATCTTCAATCAGTCAGTCAATCAATCAAATTGTATTTGTAAAGCTAATATTCAGAAATCACACAGGGCTTAACAACCTGCAACATCATCTGTCCTTAACACTCAACTACAGGGAAAACTACCAAAAAACCTTTTAGGGAGGAAATAATCTTCTGCCAGTAAATAGATAAAACTCCAAAAATAAACTGAAGTGGTTTGGATCCCAGTTCTAATTATTTGTCTCAGTTGAGTGTAGACACACTTTTCACAGAGGAGATATCTAATTTTGGAATGAATTCATCAAATATTAACTCAGCAGGCGGCTCATTCGCAGCCAAACATCACAGTGATGAGTGAAAACTGAACATAACGTTGATAAAGGTAAATGAGGCAATTCATTTTTACTGTTAAGTGCAGGCAGAGGCTCTAATTGAAAAGAAATAGAGTTTTTATATAGTTTATACATAATGCAAAAGCATTGATATGAGCAGTATTATACACAAGTACTATAATATCAAGTTAACATTTAATGTTATCCATTTTCTACCTATATATTATTCTATAGCAGAAGCAGTTGGGTTTATACTGACAAATAGAAAAATAAAGAGATTTACCTTCTACTTCAGGTGCAACTTCTTTGATGTGCCAAAAAAACACAACAAAGAAAAATGAAGACAAAAGGGTTGTTGTTGGCAAAGAAACACGACAACAGGAGGCTGCCAGACACACACTCCACTACAATAACATCCCACAGCTTGTAAGTAAAAAAACATAAATAAAGGCATTATTTCCAGACTACAACTATTCATACAAACCTTCCTTTTTCAGTGTCTCCATGACTGGGCAAGCAGACTATGGATTAGCGGATCAGTGAGACGCTGGCAAACAGCTCGCAGCTGGGATTTGGTCAAACTGAGAACTGTGATATTGTCTCTTGGGAGAAACTGAAAAACCCAGTGCTGGTATCTGACATTCACTCTGAACAAAGCTAACACAGGGAATAATGTCGGATCACAAAGTGAGGCCGTGTGCTGTTTATAACATTTTACATATCAAAGCAGAATCTCAACATGTCGCAGAACAACAGGAAAGAAACATTTATTTTTCTGTTTACTTTGTGTAATTTTATCCAGTGAGAATAACAAATACTCAGAAGAGTGTTTCTGCAGATTTCGACAAGTTCAACTTAGGACTTTTAGGACTCATGTCAAGTACGACAGATATGAAGGAAATACCAGAATACCTGAAAATTCCCCATAATTGACAAAATATGCATGTAGTGAAAAAACATTTTTTAATATAACTTATTTTAAAGCACAACGAAAGGAGAGTTAAATAAACATTAACATAAACGTAAATGTATTTAAGACCTAGCACATAATATTTCATATTAACCCTAACAACGTAAATATAAAAAACTAAATATGATGATTGACAAAATAACGTGGTTTAAAACACCAAACATACTCTTATAAGTTCACTTAAGAAAATCTTCCTCACAACCTCTGTCAGGAGATTTAAATATACAGATGTACGAATGCAAAAAATGGGATTGAGATCATTTTGATGCAAAGTGAGTTACACATGAGCCGACGGCCCATTGTTGACAAATGAAATGTTAACATTCAAACAGAAAACACATTCAAACAGAAAACATGGCTTTCATCGCTGACAGCAGATATGCAGGGAACAATACTGCACACACACACGCGCACGCAGAAGTCCTTACCTTCCTCTTGCTGCGTTTCTACCCCTGAAGAGACATAACCGGGTCAGCTACGTCTAGCGATGTACCTTGGTAGTGACATTCTGCTTCAAGAAAAAAAAAAACTAAACGCTCTCAAAGTCTTTACTTACCTTTGTCTCTGAGAAGAAAAGAAGTGAAGTTTTGAACTTTTAGACCAATAAGACAAAAATATGTTCTGCACATAAAACACCGGAATTGCTCAGAAGAAGAAATAAAAGCACTCACTGCATCTCCTCAACTTCCTCTTCAGACATCTTGGATTCAAATGATCTGAATCAAAGAGGAAAGCACACAATCAATCCAAACATCGAACATCAGCACTTCAATATACATTTTTAATGAATCCCCTTTTTTGGTGTTAAAAGTTTTATTATTTAACTCAGCTGTTACAATGACACACACCTCCACGCTGAGTTCTCTGGGGTTCAATATTATTAGGGCTGTTCACATTTATTTTTCTATTGATTTTCTTGTTCTGATTTGTTGTTTTACTTTATGATATTTTCCTCTTTATCTTATCGACTGTAATGTTGTTATGGGCACTTGAGATTTCTTTCCCTTGGACAGATGGTTTCTCATCTTCTACTCTCCGCTTTTATCATTTGTGTAAACAGCAAAACGAAAACCTACAAAAAGAGAGAAAGAAATCTTGGCTACGTGATGGGAGATTGGAACAATTGTAGAATTTGAAATGATTCCACCATAGGCACTGCGAGCAGGGGCCCAGGGCTTTAAACAACTCCAGGCCTAATCCTCAGTCATTTCCTCTTGGCACTGATAAAGGCTGCAGGCGGCCGACTGGCGTCTGAGCAGCTCTGAAACTGCACAAGTTCTTCAGGGACGCTCTGACGCACCTGAAGTTACGCACGTCGTATCAGCTTCAATACAAACACTCGAAACAATTTTCCAGGAGCTCAAAACACTTTGAAGACGTGCGCCGGAAGAGATGTCCGTCATATCAAATGTGATTTGGTGTTCAAACGTAACATCTTTTATTCAAGTAAAAAAAGTTTTATTTTTTTCAGTGCGGCCTGTTTATTTTACTCATTAAAGGGGCGTTCTTACAATTTTACACATGAAGCTCAGTTCACTTGAACCCTGTGAGAACAACTGTATATTGTCCTCTGTGTTTTTAGGAAGAATAACCCTGATGATGTCATGCTGAGGTCACTGTGGTTACCTCCAACTTTTTAACAGATAGCCTGAGGGTTTACCATAGACTGTATATAAAGATGGAAGACATAACAGCTCCACAGAAGTGAAGCCAAAGCATCTTGAGCGCCACCTGGTGACATGCTACAGTATAGGTCCTAAACTCAAAGTCTCAAAGGTTTCTGTCATTTTAGGTAGTTCTATATATACTCTATATATACACTATATATATTTACATGTTATATGGCAAATTATTTTCTCGGTGAGAGTTGGATGAGAAGATTTGTATTGTAGCGATAGTAGTATAGTTAATAGCACTTAACCCTTGTTGATTTTTTTATGTATCAGACAAACATGGTACAACATATTAATTTGCGTTGTTTAGATTTGCTGGTAAAAAAGATGCTTTCAAATTTTGAACAGAGCTTTGAAAACTGTTTCCATCTGATTTTCAGTTTTTATGCTGAGCTGAACAAACCAGGCTTTCATTTAATATTTACGGCAAAGCTTGAGTCGTATTGATCTTTTCATCAAACTCTTATCTTCATTAAATCCCAACTTCAGTATGCAATGCTAAATCATTAAAGAAAATGCTGTGAGCTAATGTGCATGGGAACAACTCCATTATATAAAGTATCTTTAAGTAAAGAAATGGAGCTATAGTCAATGTAGCCTCCAGAACAACACTGGGTTGATTGGGGTCAAGGTCACAGGGATGGATTCAGTGAGGCTGCTGAACCACTGGGTTCCTTACATGTCGGAATATGACTGTGCACAACAGTCCCTCAGACCACGTACTTTCCACACGCTTATAAAATCACCTGATTGTAAAAACTAGTGTCCGTAGGGCCAAGCGGTGGGGGGGAGAGCAGGGGTCTATTTTTAAAAATAATAGAGCGTTCTTTTGAACAGGTGTTGAGTTACTCCTCCAGACAATAGGTTGAGCTCACCTCAGCATTTACACAGTAAAGGGGGGGACCCACATTCACAGGCTATTTCTGTCATTGCGGTTTACATGGGGAACATGTTTTATCTTTCAGGGATTTGTCCTGTTTACTAAACATCTCCCTCATCGCAGAGACAAGTCCAATGCTTCTTTTTTTTGGGGTAATAGCAGTAACATTTTTTATGCCCACATTTAAAGGGTGATGTTGGGCTATGAAAAGCGGTTCCACATCCCCACATCCAACCCTTCTCCTCCTCCTCCTGCCTGGCTGCAGTCCTGTCTTTCCAACCAGTTTCAAAGGCCCAGCTGCACATTCAATCTCTGCATGGCATATTAACACCTTCCCGGCATATGGTTTGAAAAAAAAAAGGAGAAAAAGTCAAGCTTCTGTTTAAATTCTACTACATCTCTACTCCAATTCAAACGATGTGGCGCTTGGCGTCCCAGCGTGGTTGTTACTTGTTTCATCAGATTGAGCAGCTGACGTTGAAAGACAAAGAATGAGAAATGTGAAGAGAAAGAGAGCGAGACTGGGGACAACGGAGGAGGAGGAGGAGGAGGAGGAGGAGAAAGACAAATACCATCTGGCTGAGGGAAAGCACTGACTGGAAAACCCAGAAAGAATTCACAGTGTATGCGGGCTGTCATGGCCGGGGTATTAAGCGTGTATTTGCTTTAATGCATGTGGTCAGTCCCCGTCTGGCTGAAACGATGGAATTACACACAGTCTGACAGTGGCAGGAATGTTGTGGGTGCTGGTTTCGGCATTAGGCGGCATTAAAGTCAAACCCCGAAGCATGCTAGAAACACGACAGCCTCAGGGGCGAGCTTAGCACCTTCTTCACGAGCATATGCACCGCTCGGATCAGGATACATCACACAAAAAGCCATCATAAAATCTTAAAGAGGCTACTTAGGCAATGTCTAAGCCAATTTCATTCAGCATTCAAGGCTTTGTATGAGTAGCAGCAAGTTCTTAGTTCATGCTGAGGGGTTTTACAGTTTGATGTCAGCACAGCTCACTCAAGTTTCATCAAAAAATGCAAAATATCAACTTTACATCGATGCAAATTCAATGACATGCAATGAGTTGTAAGGGTTTTGCTGCGATGTGCCCAGAGGTCATGATCTTACCTCCTTGTGTATCCCAGAGGAAGAGGTGGGATCACCAGTAAAGTCAGGTCTTATCCTCACATCCAGACAGACACAGGTTCAATCATCCAACCCACCAGGAAGCATAGTTAATACAGCCTTGGTCGTCATGTGACCACATATCTTTTCTCTGACTGGTTGGGGTCGTCAGTTCTACTGTTGGGGTCAGAGAGATGAGTTATACCTGGAGGGGAACGCTGCCTTCAAGTGCTCCGCGTAATCTGCTTCACTCCGGGCCTGAAATTGGACACACAACTTGTTTCCACTTCAAATGACTTTTAGGCCAGGAAATAAAATTGATCTTGGGAAGTTTTGTTGTTTCCTTGTTTCTTTCAGTTTCTAAAAAAATACATCAGCTCTGTGCTGCTGAAGAACAAAATGAGAAGTAGCAGAAAGCAGTGCGCGGGTTTGGAGACTGTAAATTTATGCAAGACTTTTTCCCATCAACCATCAAATATTCAGTGCTGCTGTAGAGTCTGGTGATAAAACCCCAAAACAAAAACATATTACATTTACAACTCCACAGAGCCGTGTGGAGATTATCAGCCAACACTCACATTCAGGAAACTGGAAATGTTTTTGATTTGTTAGACATAAAAACGTCACGAGGAAAGTCAAACATATAAACAAGCAACTCAATGAATGATATTGTTGTTGAATAATCAAGATATTGTAGAAAGAATTCCAAAGCTTTACACTTTACCTCCATTTGGTTGATAGCAGCAAAGTCACACTAGCTAACAAGCTAAAGATATAATGTTTGCATTACACGAGCTTCAGCTCATAAAGCAGCACAATGGAAAGAAGTCCTTACTGTTATATTTGACTTTTTATAGAAGTGTCCATTTATATATGTTCACCTCCTTTTGGTTGATAGAACCAAAGTCACACGCGCTAACAAGCTAATGCTACTTATATCATATTTATGTTACATGAGCTAGCAGGTCTTCAGGGAGCCGCAATGTAAATAACTCGTGAATTTAACTTAGCAGCTATGAGCTAACTCAGCTGGTGCTAGCGTGTCTCACCTGTCGTTAGCACGGTGTCGCCATTGCCGCAACTTCCGGGGCCGAGAGGAAGCCAATGCGGAAGTGCAAAAAAACGTGTAGTTCATTAATTGTCCACTAGAGGCTCGTTCCAAGAGTGACTCAATCCCAAATTGTCTGTAAATGATTATTGTGGTTTTATTGTTAATTGGTTGGAGGTTAAAGGAAAATGATTCTTTTAACAATGTATTTCAATTGTTTAGCTAAAAACAACACTATTTATGTCTTAATTCGCCTTAAGATCGGCTTCCAGTGAAGGCCTCCTCTATGTTAGTGAATGGGACATGAGCCAAATTAAAAGGCAAAATACACATTAAATAGATTTAGCTTAAAGATGGTTTCATTAATTTTAGGTCGCATCAGACTGTTGTATGTTCAAGTGCTCATTTTTTCAGCAACTCTGGTTTTAATTTGTGATTGTATGCTCTAAAAAAGGGGTGAAACATCAGGATTGACAGTTGATACTTGTGATTGGACCTCACCTCCATCCCTCCATCCCCCGATTGCTACTGGCTCCGAAAGACGTCATGGGTGCAAGATGGCAGCATTCGTATCCAGGATATTTTGGCTTTGTTTCTGGATAGTGGGAGGAAGTGGGTATATGTGTCGTCCTTCTTTACACAGTCTAAGGTAAACACAGTGTATAATGTGGTTTGTGTGTAGAGAAGACAAATCTTGAAACAGAACAATGTGGAATACCTCAATGTCTTTATTGCTGTTGTTGAGTAAAAGGGTACAATGTTTAAAACATCCATCCAGTTGGAAACTGCCCACTTGTATGACATTGGGAGTGATCAGAGAGACTACAGATAGTGTGTTTTGCATAGGCTTAGCGCTACACAAACAACAAAGTGTCTGGTTAAACATGGAAATAAAAGAATAAAAAACATAAAATGGACACAAGGTTGTAGAAAAAAAAACAATACGGCATTATGAAACCACTGTACTAAAAAAAAAACATAAATGTCACATTAAATCACGCTTTAAAATATTTTGGTCAAGCTCCCCTGCTCTTTTTAGGAGCCATGGAATGTGATTGTCAGACTTTGAGCAGTAACATAGATCAATTTAATGCCCGGGCAAACCATTCATACGCTTGTCAAAGCTTCTGCCGCACAACAATTGAAAGGGAACACGCTGCTGTAAGACCACGTCAGTGAAAAATAAACATGAAATCCAGTCTTAGTTTCGTACAGAGTTGATGGGAGGCTTTTATGTACTGTACCTCAGCTGTCACTGCAATCATAAGGCCAGAAGAGTTACATAGTGGTAAATATCCTTGTACTGTCCTCGCGTCTTGCTAAATGCTTAGGCACCATAATTTTACTTTGCGTGCCCTCAATTAGAAAATGATTGCTGAGCATAGAAGTGTGCACAGACTAGATGCAAAAAAGTATTTAAAAAAAAAAAGTGGTTTGCCGATTTCCCACATTATAAAACCTGCATCTTTCAAGCAGCGACGGCACCTTGAGCACCTGCTTTTCAAGAGAGGAATGTCTGAAGATTTTTAAAGTGATCAAACAGGTACAAAAGCTACAAAAACAGCTAGAAATAGAAAAGAACAAAACACATTAAAACATAAATAAAATGACATAAAGGATAATAAGAGTCGTAATGGCCTTCTGAATATTCAACACTCCTATCACCTCCAAAGTGAATTGCCCGTTGGTGAATAGTTTCTGGATACAAAAAAAAGCAAACAATACCTTTTGTTTTTGAGTATAAAGATGTTATATACGATACAGTATGATAGGTCATATTCAAAACATCACATGTGCTAACATATATTACTCAGACCATTGCTGCACTATTGGTAAGACAAAATAAAAAGTGAAATCAGCTAAATTCTATAAGTGCTTATATTTCTATCCTGAACTGGTGAACGTTGAATAAAATAGCAATGTGTGAAGCTTTTGCTTTAAATATAAATAAAAAAAAGAGAGATGGAAAAGGATCTGTATGAGGGAGAGAACTGATTTCACCCATCTCTTCTGAATGTGGAAACGTTTATCTCATCTATTCTGTCTCTTATCAGAACTGTTGGCGTGGAGTACAAACAAGATAAATCTAAATTTAATTAGTTTTCCTTCTTCCTGGCTGGATTGTATAAAGTAATTAGTAACAGTAATTACAAATGTCCAAATTTCACAGCATTTTGTTTCTTTTAGAAAGCAAAAAAAAATCATTGTGCAAAGGCACTATTTGTGGCAACCGTACGAAAATAAGATGTTGTTTCAGTACAGTGCTCGGACAGCATCTCTCCTGTCCCTCCGTTCTCTTGGGGTCCCCTCTTGGGCGTGTGGTCATTATTTGGTTCTTAAGACAAAGTCAAAGGAAGCGTCTTGGATTGTCGTGGTCCCCAGAGTTAGTGGCTTCTTCAAGACATTAGTGCCCCATCCCTGGTGAGAGACACAAATCAAATCTATCAGCAGCTGGACTAAGTCTGCAGACAGGTGTGGGCCCTCAGACACAAAGGGTCAAAGCAAGAGGCAGACGCCACAGTGAGTCATGCAGTTAACTGCAGTCAACATGCACTTTACAGGATATTTGATGCGGGCTCCAGGGAAACTTAGACTGTACACAACCTGTTAGAAAAGACTCAAAACTCTTGTGAAATAGTATCTATAGTCATATATCAATAAATGTTCTGCTCTAACATGTTTGTTGGTTGCAGTTCTCAAGAATTAATGAATGTATTTAAAAGTGGTGCTTTGAAGGTTTGGGCTTTTCAGTTTTCAGGCTGCAGCACTGCTCCAGCACTGCTCCTCACTTGAAAGTTATCGTTTTAATTTTAGTGAGGGTTAGATTTCTACCTACACCAAACTTGTGAACATTTGTGGCGGCTCGCTATCACAGCCGAGCATGTGGAGAGTGTGTCTCTGCGAACTTGTATGTGGTCCAGGTTTGGTGTCAAATGTCTGTAAGGTCCTGCAGCCAACGACTGGCAAGAAACACAAAATCTTTACAAAGCCTCTTGTCATCCTCTGAGTCAGACTGTGATGCCGTGCTAATCTCCAACATACCAGCTATTAATGTGACAAACTGGCCTGGCAGGGGCAGCGGCTGTGGAATGGAGAGAGGCAGGGCTGCGGTCTGAGCAGCACAAGTGGATGTGCACATGAGTGGAAGAGCTGCAAGGTTTGAGTGGCGTCGAGATGGCTGTTGAGTGGGTTTACAGAGGTGAAATAGGTGTGTGTGTGTGTGTGTACGGTCCTGTGCGCTGAACAAGCAACACATTACGCAGACGTGTGCGGAGTCACTCAAGGCCAAAAGTGCTCTCTCTCACTCTCTCCTGCATGCTAGTGGGGGCGCTGCACTCAGATGTGATTTTTAAAATAGCAAACAACGTTTAAGTGGTATCCTAAAATGCCGCGGAGCAAAAGGCCAAACAGCAACATGTAAAAGACACAGGGGAGGATATGACAAGGTCAGTTATTGGTTTGTGGACACGGGGCTTTGTATAAATCTAACAGCCGGTGACAACCTTCAAACTGGAACTTTACTTCTCTGGGCTGCACTGACATGGTTTCTTTTATAGTCAGATACTACAACATTTAGATTTTAAAAAAAAATCTGTGTTTGGAACTCTAGTCATGACAAGAGTAGCTTCAACCAATCAGTTGGCTGAGACGCAGTTCAACATTACAGTATGTATGTCACCTCTCTGCTTTAGTTCAGTGGCCTTATTTATTCTTTATGTTGCTTTCCTGTTTTATTATGAAACTCACATCTTGTATTGTTTCAGGCTACTTCTCTTCCTGACCCCCCCTGTGTCACCATGTCTTGTCTTTTTTAGTATTAAACCACTGAGTTTCTCTTTAGTTTTGCCTGTTTATCTTGACACATTTGAGTTCAGTGTTCCAGCACTTTGTTAAATCATGCGTGACCTCTGATCCTGCTTGAATTTCTCTCTTGGACTGATTTTTGTTTACTGAACTTTTGTATAAAGGAATTTTGAGCCTGACCCTGTCTTCATTCTGAGTCCTTTCCGTCAGACCAGTGTGATAATGTGAGCCTCTGTGTTAATACTGCGGAGCCACAAGTTCACCAGACAACTGAGGCGTCCACGCTCACATGCCTGCCCACACATTTGTATCGTCGCTTGCACACAAATTTACAAGCTCCGCAGTTACGAGCCGATACTTTCTGGTGCCTTATAAAAACTCACCGTTGGCAACTGATTTGGTCTCCCCTCTGCCTGCCACCTGCAACACACAAAGACAGGAAGTAATAAAGCAGCAAAGATATATTTATCCAGACAAACATACCTGCAAAGCTGCCAGTCAAAGCAGCGAGCGATCGAACATTTCCACCTATGCAGACTCTCGAACTTATCCAGATTCCAATCACAGAACGTCATCCTGCTCTCTTCCCTTCCCTGACATCACAGCATAGCACGGTTAGCTAATGACAAGGTTGCTAACCGCTACCTTTCCTGTTCAGGGCCCTTTTTACGTCAGTGCAGACCACGGCCTGGTGCCCTCCAACCCCGCTACTCGCTGCAGCGGACCACAGCCCCCGGCCTGCTCAGCAGCTGTTGGCTGCAGAAACTATCAGAGTAGGGAGGAAAGTTTTTTATTTATTTTAAACGTGGGTAGGTAGGATTTCCTTGTCATGCTCTATTTCACAATGCGGAGTTTCACTTCTATTGAGGGGCTCTTTCTTCTCTGTTTCTTCTATATACAGAAATTAAGATTTGGAATGTATTTACATCCGGTCAGACTTGTTTGAAAAGGCGAGGTGATGACAGTGATTCATAGCTGTCAAGCTGCGTTTGCGAACTCAGCACGGAGCCCGACTTGTAAAGAGCGCTGTAAACATCAGGGCAATAAAAAGTCAAGTGAAGCTGGACAGAGAGCAGTGATTTGTGGTTGTCAGAGGAAGGAGCAGTGATGTGATACAGCCATTTGTGAGAAGCACTCAGCCCGCTGTGGGACATCAACTATTGCACTGTTTAATATTATTACGGCAGAATTTATACTGAACTGTAATCTTCTGGATTTTGTTGAGTCTGCTATAACAAGTTATGGGTGTTAATGGAGCCAAGAACATAATCCTTCTCTCAAAATGGCTTCACTCTGGCTCTGTTGATCAGTTCATTCTGTTCCTTTTATTTGACACTCAGAAGATGTTGTGACTTTAGTGTTTGAAGAGCTGTGACAGTGTTAACTTCAATAAAACTGATTTGTTATATTTTGTCAAAAATTAGTCTGAAGAATTCTGGATACAGGCGCTGCCATCTTGTGCTGTTAATGTACCAGGGTCTGCACAGAAGTGATTTTGAAGTGCATTTGTCAATATCTCATTTAGGATTGAAACACTTAGACATCTATTATCATAGAGCTCAACAGTGTGGTTCTGGATGTAAAAATCCCATTAATTATCTGAATACAGATTTTGATTATCAGCAATCATATTTTAACCATCCGAGGTAGGCTTACCACAAGCTATGAGATTATTAAACAATATCATACGTTCCTGTAGAAGCCACAAGTCTGTATAATATCAACTGCCTTTTAAGAAAAAATATTATTTATTCCTGAAGTGAAAGAAAAGTACTACACTACCCACAATTCTCAGGTGTAGTAGCACTGTCTCTGATTGGTGGAGATAACACTATTATAAACAAGGTTAAATCTAAGAAGAAGCGCAGTGGAAGTCATTGGAAAGGGATATTTTGCAATGGTTTCTGGGATGTGTAGTTCTTTCAGTCTTAAAAGGCTTAAAACACTAAAGCATCAATGGAGAAAAAGTGGGCGGTCACTGTTGCGCTCTATTATGAGTATATATACTTTATTAGATAAGCAGTAGTGTCCAGCCACAGCAGAACAGAGCTCAGCCCAGCCGACGTCAGAGAGCATAAAGGTTGACAGTGTGACAGCAGAGTGTGAGGTCACTGTGTGATCAGCAACTCTGAAGAAACATAGATCAAATACGACTTTACCTCTTCAGGCTTATTCCAGATTTAATGCTGATGTCAATTAGCTATGAGAGTTCTTCAAAACAAAAACAAACATGAGCCATTGTTACTCCCATCACTGCCACACCATTTCAAATAATTAAATGTTATTATTTTAATATTACACCATTTCTTTAGCAAAGTGTTGTCTTGTGAAAAACCATAAAAAATCCTTCCCAGACCACAAACCAATTAGAAACTACAGACATGTTATTCTAAATGAACTTTCCCACTTTATCATGACTCTGTTTAAAATGAATAGTAACTACCTTGGTTGGAGAGGCACCTTTATTTTCCCATAGACTCCTCTTGTTGGTGACATCCACAGGCTTCAGGTCCTGTGAGAGGGAGACAGAAAACCACCATATCAGTGAGATGAAACCTGAGATATAGAGGGAAGGAATGACGGAGCTTGAGGCGTGAGAGCAAATGTTGACAGACACTATCACTTGTTGGACTCTCTTTTGTAAATATTTGTATTCCTAATGTGCTGCATGGAAAGCTCTCTCATAAATATTTGGATGAATTACACTGAAGCACGTATATGGAGCTTTATACAAGAGCATGAGAGAAATAAACTTATGGAAAACTTCAGATAAAATCCTTAAGTGCCATTATTTACCTAACTGGTGCCTGATTTAAAACATCCAAATGCCCTTTATGCAGGTATTTTAAAAGAACTGCTGTTTTAATTAGGAGCCACCAGGTGGTGCCATACATATAATATCTAACTAACATACACATGGACATTCTCACCAGCTTCCACTACATCATTTAAAAATGATTATAAAAGATGTTCAGCATTATCATATAATAATAATACTGTGGAGCGTCCTGCAGTTTCTCATGAGGGTGACCTGTGTTTGTTTAAATGAACTGTTACAATGCAAATAATGAATCCTTAATACAAACATGCTTATAAGTGAGCATTTAAAATGTACATTAATGAATGTGTCAAGTTCTGTCTTCACTCAACTCAACTCCACATCACATAAAGTCACTAAAGCTTGTTAGAACCCCTTACTCCTCCATATTATTGGATGGGACATGGAGCAAAATAAAAACGTCAAAGTACACGTCAAATAAATCTTTCTGAAAGATGGTTTCTGTCAGTTCAGGTCGTTCTTATCACCATGATGTTTGCGATTCTGATCATTTAAAAATTATTTTGTCATTTGATGCTAATGAAAATGGGGCAAGCCATCGTGATTGACGGCTGAGACCTGTAATTGGTCAGCAGGGCGTATCCGCAGGATCTCAACTTCCACTTCCTAATCACTACTGTGCAGACACTGGTTCCACATGACGTCAACAGCACAAGATGGCAGCGCCCGTATCAAGAATTCTTTGGCCTCATTCTTTAACAGTGAGAGGAAGTGGAGTCGCGTTGACCAGTTTTACAGTTCTTGTTAGCAGTAGCTGCAAGGGTTGCTACAGCGACGACCTACCGCTGGCCTTCCTCCTGATGTTTTGCCGCTCTCAGGGGTTTTATTCAGCCAGTCGTTGATGCGGCCCGCCACGCCTGTCTTCATCACAGCTGCTTCCTGTTTGAACAGAGTCAAAGGTCAGCTAGGCCTGGTCGTCATCTGCAACAGGGCCGAGCAGGAAGTGCCAATGAATTGGTCTCTTTCCTCTCTCTCTCTTTGCTCCAGTTACACACACAAAGTTTCATCAACTCTCCTCCACCCACCCTGACTTTTACCTTGAACGTGTTCCCGCCGCCCCCGGGTGAGCTGAACACGCTGCCTCTCTCCCACATGCTCTTGATGTTTCGTATGCTGTCAGTGACCATGGGCAGATCCACCGCTCCGGAGCGAGGGGATCGAGACTCCTTGTTCTCTCTCTGCAGAGACAAGGTGGTGGGTTAAACTTGGTGAACAGCAGGGAGAGAAACATGCTGGACACGACTGAGGAAGAAGGGAAGACAAAGTATGAGGGAGACACATGATGTGCCAGTTCTGAATGACTGTTCTGTAATCAGTTGAAATAGGACAGAGGATGGGTACGTGTGGGCTAATTTTAGGCCCAGAATGACCCCAAAAAGTTAACTTTTCACATATCGACACTGGAATCCCACAGCATAAGGAAATTCAATAATTATGTATCATATTCAGATGTTTAGACATGTGTGTGAGTCTTATTGCTCAAACCTGATTTCAAATGACTCTTTATGTTACTTGCAATGCGACACATGATGCTCACATCATAGGGTCTCTGGGTTTTACTTCCTGTTTGATGCCCATAACAGCAAAGTTTTAACGCCTTAGACATCAAGATTTTTTTCTTCTTACTGATGTGTTTTCCTGGAAGAAGTCTTTTTATATTGCTGATGTTTGACACACAGTGGTGTTGTGTATGAACTCAGACAAACAATTTTTAAAAAGTGGAATCGAAGCGAACCTGAGCAGCTGAGGTGTACTGCTCCAGTCTGTTGTCTATCTTGGACACCACAGGAGAATGAGCTGCCTTCACTGTGCTGCTGGGCAAAAGCAAACAGTTAGAATACAGTACATCAAAAAATGAGGCCACTTTGAATATTGTTTACTGACAAGTGTTTAGTTCCTTGACAGCTGACACTCAAGTGGGAATGAAACGTTCACTTCTGGGTTTCACGCTCAAATAAAAACTCACTGAGACACAACATGATGCTTCAGTTGTGGGGTTAGGGGTTTACCTTTTCTGTGCCGACTTGTTCAGGAACTCTGCCCTCTCTCCGATCTGCAGAGAAGGGTTAGAAAGCCTCTGGGTTATAAATATGGCAGTGATGTTCCACTCGTGCATACATCACTGCAACACAATATTATTCCTTCACTCTTCAGCAACCTCAAAACAGATGTTAAACCAAACCCTCCTTTTGATTTCCATGTCTCTATTGTTTCTTTATTGTTTGTATGAGGAGTTTCATTTGTGACTGAAGTTCATGGGTCGATACGAAGACACACACATGGTTCTGTTCTAAATAATTACAGGTCCTTTCAACATTCATAACTTACACTATATAGTATTTAGCCCTCTTGTCAATAACCATTTAACTACGTCAGATTGTATTCGTTTAATAGTGGATATTTAATTTTGTTTAATTTCTTCATAAGCTCAATAAGTTGTATCAGGATCACACAGTGTAACTAATTGTTCCCTCTGTGCATGCACACCACACAGACACACACACAGCATGTTTTTTCCCTGTCTTTGGACTGTGGGAAAGTCAGAGGATTGTTTATGATATACGACAAACCGGCTAAACGAGGGGCAACATATGCGCTCCTCAGACGCTCGCAAAAAAAAAAAAATTTAAACAGACAAAAGAAGAAACGGCAGAAAAAGCTCTCTCCCCTCTCTCTCTGTGAAAAAAAAGGACCTTGCGCTCGGCTGCTACCGACTGTGGGAGTTCCCAAAATACTCCCCGGCAGGAAATTCCCCATTCTCCGATGCATTTTAAAGAGCTGTAGCCATCCGAACGCAGTTACAGTAATCCTGTTAACCATAATCACGTCTCTGCATCCCCGCAGCCTGTCCTTCATTCTGTCCCTCCGTCCTTCTCCAGCACAGAACACTGTACTTTATCTGTCGTGTGGAGCAGGGTTATGCTGGTTTACTGCTGATAACATGAAGGCGAGCTCCTGGGACTGTGTGTTCCTCCGGGCAGTGATTGCTGATAGCGAGGGCATAATTCTCCTTGTTTTAGTATAACAAGTGCCATAAGATGGCTGTTGTCAGGCAAAAAACACACAACGGCAAAAGGCAATGAGGAAAACAAATATATGTTTGATGTGATATAAAATTGACTGGGCATGAAATTCCCTCAGCACATAAATCTGATTTATGTGACAAAAATGGAAAAGCAGATCTATCTCTGCTCTGTAGTGTTTATATGGCCCTAGCAACATATATAAGATAGATATGAATCCCTCTCTGTGCATTCTTTTTATATTATGAGTCTCAGGATGTTCCATATTGTGTGCTGTGAGAATGAAAACATATTATAAAGCTGCACTGACCAACAGTTATATATTAACAATGGGTCAAATCACTAAGTGCAGTTTGAAAGGTCTTACTCATAGTGATGAACCACCTAGAAACTTATAACCCAACTCTCCATTTCACCTCAGCACTATGGATCTTTTGTAGTGTCTTTCAGCTCATTGTTTTGGTTTTACATTCTGTAACATCAATGTTCTGCTTCAGTTTCACTGCCTTCAACAACTTCTGTTTGTAGAAGCAACAAGCCAACTGTACATTACTTGCTTCATTTTAATCTCAACTATACATCTTCATTTGTGTTTCATGATGCTAATACGGTCATATTATCTGTCTACAGGCAGACAGGCACCTCTTATGTGGTAGTTCCTGCTACAGTAGGCGCCTCAAGGACCACGTTATGTGATCAAACACACACACACACACGCACACACGGTCGAAATTAATACCAGTGATGCTGTCGCAGCTGGTAATGAATTCGAAGTCGGAAGAAACAACACGTAGCCCAACTGTATTATGACATGGTAATACAGTCTGACACCACAAAACAAAAATGTATCACACTGCAAAGCCAATATTCATATGCACAGTAGTGTGCAGTGTATGAACTATGCAACAGACAGTTGCACACACACACACACACACACACACACAGCTGTACCTACAGTGAACATGATGACAAAGTAAAGCTGCGTCTGGGAGGAAAATACAGTTGAACAACATTAATTTCAAAACTGGCCACAAACAAACAAAGCACTTGATTCTGGTACGATCAGATCTCACACACCATTCGAGCTGAGCTCTGAAATCTGAAATCTCACTCCTAACTGTCACTAATTCGATTTTCTACACGAGCAGAAAATCCCCCTTGATTTTCAGTATGTGGGATTTGGCACTGGAAACATTTATCCACACTTGAGTTTATTAAATGTTCCTTCGCCATGAAAAGCATTTATCTTTGGTCGAGCTTGGGAGGGGCATGCACTGGGTTGTTTCCGTTGGGTTGGTTTTTCTATGTATTTCTCGTGACAAACAGGTTAACAAGTCAGCAACATTTTTAAGTAAACAGCCCAATTTGCCAGCAGCTGACTTCGAAATATTTCTCTCACAGTGCATTGAAGTTCTTTTCAAATACGAACACTCCTTCATCTCAGTCAGATAACACTTCATGCAAACAGCTAAAAGAGGTGAGAGGGGCAGTTGCGGGTCATCTAGCACTTAATCTCTCCAAATATTTTGAATGTTTAGCTGGAGCTTTGCTGCACTGCCAGATGAGTGGGATTTGCAAGATCTGGAGAACTTTTATACTGACAACTGTGTTGGGAAGGCATGCTAATACAGCACAGGAAGATATATACAAATACATACAAAAATATTTTAGAATTACAATTGTAAGAATATCATATGAATTATACTTTATAAAAGTTTGAATGTTGCAAAGCCAAAAACAACGCAAAAGTGTACAAAATTAAAAAATATTTGTCTGCTGTAATGTAAGCTGCTAAAGTTAGCATGTGTAGCTACAGGCTACTTTTTTTTCTTTACACTTTTTAACGTTAGCAGATCTTTCCTGCTTTTTTAATGAGACCAAAGCTACCTGCGATAGCCCTGGGCTCATGCTCACCCTTTAACACTTTCTCTTGAAACATTGAAAGTGAAACACACTGTGTGTAAGTATGTAAACAAAGCGGACACACAGGGTTATTTTAAAATTAAATATTAACAAGAACAATGCTGTTCTTCTGTTTACATGTGTTCAGAGGAATCACCAGGAGAGGAATTGGGGCCTGTTAGCTTTATCCTCAGTCTTTTACCACTAAAGCCAGTATATTGCCATCAAGAAAAAACTTTCAGAAGATTACCATTTCAAAAATATTTTTTATACTCCAGAGCTAATGTTAGCCACATTAGAGCAGCTAGCTACAGCTGATACAGTCTCGAGCAACTGTTGTTTATTCAGGTGGCATAACTGACATAACTGTGTGAAATCAAGAATTTCCAGTAGAAAATCTGCCGCCATGATCATCATAAACTGCACATGTGCTGTGCCAGGGAAGGAAAGTGGTTAGATGGCAAATTAAAACCGGTTGGACACTCGTTGGTGGAGGTCAGAGGTCAAAAATGGTGGACTGACCTTCAGGGAGGAGCCTCGGGGGCTGACACACTTAAAGGGTTTATCCTCGCCGTCCACAACGTCCTCCACCTTCTGTCTCTTCTCGGCCGCCTCTGCTCTCCTCCTTTCAATCTCCTCCTTCATCTTCCTCTTCTCATCCTGAGAGAGAAAGATGTGTTTACAGTCTGAGGTTCAGCAGATACTCTTCCGAGCACAACATTCAAATCAAGATAGTAGCAATGCTTGATTTTTAAAAAAAAATGTTGCTGGATATATGTTGTTTCTTTCTGGTAATTTAATTGGAGCATGTGCAGGTGGCGCTCTGTTCTTTGCGTTTGGAGCAAAGAATGTATTTATACTGATATAAAAGTTAATCGACTTTCTTAAGGAATAAAAGAATAAAATACATATGTATATATATATATATATATTATCATAGGTCATCACATAAAATATAGTGTCAGTCACCAATAGAAAACCAGAGTGCAGCTGGTCCAGACAATAGATACAAGCCATCTTCTAATTCATTTACTTACTTTATCCAATAAAGCAGGTCAGGGACAAATTCAATTATCCCTGATCTAATTCTTATTTATGGGGATTGCCTGTCTCAGGAAAAAAAAAATCTTTTTGGAAAGCTGGAGAAATGCACACTTTCAAGAGTCCCCCAAACAATTAATGTATGAACCATTTGTACTGTATTAAGAGGAGGGCTGGTGGTTGGCAGTATATCAGCCCTTTTCAACAGCCTTGTCTTGGTTAATTAGTCTCTCTGTATCTCTGGGCCATCTTTTAATTACAAACCAAAAGGCCTCATTAACATCACACAAGAGGAGAGGAACAGCGGCTGATAGTGAGAGACGGGCTGCCACATTCAGAGCCAAGATCAACAAAGACGACCAGTCAGGCTAATAGTAAGAACGCTGGGCGGAAGCATGAGCAGCTGAAGGGGAATATGAACCACGTTGTGAGCGGAGGAGGTTATCATGTTTTAGATACATAGGGAAGAGGAGGGAGAAGGACTGACATGTGTGAGTTAGGAGAGGGGACCAAATAGGCTGAGTCATGATAGCAGTGAAATATAGGGAGATAACGTCACTGAGGCTCTGGTTTGAGTGTAAAGCATAGGCTTCAGCTCAAATTGGTGTAAAGACTAAATCAACATGAAGGTAGTGCGGAAAATGTGTGAAAAAATGAGCGTGTATGTGGGCTGTGGAATAAAGACTTAAAGATATAAATTTAGCTCCAAAAGCATGTATATCCTGGCGTTTGTTTTGCTTTACTTATTACATCAAAGCAGTAATCACCAAAAAGAAGAAAGTGCTATTAGTTTTCCAGCTGTGATAGTGCTCTTTACTTTTTTGGGATCTCTACTGGTAATCAAATTCATCTAATCGAATTATTGTTGGTCATTTCTTGGCACAATCTGTGATCCCATCATCTTGTACATTACTCTGTACGTTAGTAACTGTAGTTTACATCGTGATGCTAATAACAATGCGATGTACAGAGATTACAGGACTTCTTGTCGCTCTGAGATTTGACCGTCTGTTTATGTGTCCTCTTCACATCTGGACCTGGCTCCAAATGATGTCATGGGTTTAAGACAGCAGTGTTCCTATACGGGCCATTTTGGCTTCATTTCTGGATAGTGGGAGGAAGTGGAGACGCTACGTCCATCTTAATGTTCAGTCTAGGATCTGGACCTACGAAGGAGCGCCAGCTAACACTAGCTATACCCCCTTCTTTCTAATGGAGGAGAAACACAGCACTAACATTAGCAAGCTAGACCATTAAGCTAGTGGAAGCTAGTTGCCACCACTTTCAGAGTAAAAGACTTGACAGCAGGATGAAGTGTTAAATTGTTGTAATCAGATGTCTTAAATCACTTTGAGTACATAAACAGCACTATGTGGATTTGTATCAACATTTGCACATAAACAGAATATCAAATTATGTCCCATAGTCAGTAATTTTATTGTCAGTCACCCACGGTCATGGGAAACACACCCTAGAGGATTTAACTTTCATTTCAACTTCAGCAAATGGTGAACATCAGCTGAACTGATGAAACAGAATCTATTAGTTGAATAAAATACCTCATCACAACATGCCTCTCTCTTTTTCCTACCTCCTCTCGGTCTTTCCTCTCTTCCTCCTCCTGCTTCTTCTGCTTCTCTTCCTCATCCAGCACCTTCCTTCTGTCCTCCCTCTTCCTCTTCAGCTCCTCCAGCTCAACTTCGGCCTCCTGCTGCTTCTGCCTCATCCTCTCGAACTCCTCGCTCTCTGCATCATCGCGGCGACGCTTCAGCTCCTCCAGCTTGCGCTCCGCTTCCAGGCGAGCGTTGTCGTCGTCCTGCTCGTCGTCAACCACGGACACCTCAGGGGAGCGTACACTTCCGCGACTGGGCCAGAAGCATTCAACCAAAGATTAGAGCACAGAGGCAGATCGCAACAGAGACAAAACCAGTACAAGCGGGACACAAAGCTTGTTGACAGACAGGTCAACACCAGACATGTGATACAAACTGAATATTTAAACATGCAGTGGAGGATTTGTCTCTTTCATGGACAAGCAAACACACACAGACAATGCATATGCACACAAACCCCAGCAGTAACCTTTGCAGAGTTAAGGCAACAGCTCAGCTGAGGTTTTATTCAGTGTTTCAAACGGAGGATTTACTGTAGGTGACCCATGTCAAAAACACAATACTCTGCTACCCCTCAGTGCTGAACAACAGCTCATTTGATTGAAAAACTGATTCAGAAATGATCTTCAGTTCTCCACGATTTCAAACTAAGATCCAAGCTGCAATAGTTATAATTAAGTGAATTTAAGGGGGATATAATTACTTTAAAATGTTCTTTATTCTGTTTTAATGTTGTGATATTGATAGTTTTACTTTATTTGTCTTTTATTTTCACTTCTGAGAGTCTTATTTTGGAAAGAAACAGTGATCTTTGTTTGGTAACTTGATCTTTTCAGCTGACCTTTGTTTCGACAATATTAAGTTACTGCAGAAGGCTCCCACAACTAGACAAGGGGAGAGAGGCACTGTTCTATCAGGTTACTGCAGAAATTAGCCAAAATATGCTTCATAAAGCAATATCACTATTTCTCTTTTTTATTCTTTTACTGCCACTATCAGGATGAGTGACAATTTTAGAAATTATTTTTTAAATTTTTTAAACATAACTTTATTGAAACCAGTGCAGAAGTGACAGCTACAAACTATGAAAGTGTTTTTTTTGGTCCAAACATGTAAGAAAAGACCCCAAAAGAACACTGTAATTAGTGATTACTACAACCGAATTATTAAACAGCATTTGTATAGGAATGATTCTGTCCCAAGCTTTTTGATCTATATAAATGGTTGATCACTATATCCGTGATCACTATAAGTGGTTTCCACTGTATTCACTTTGCATTTCGTACCAGGACCATTGGAAAACCATTGAAAATGCCAGAGAATAAATACTGGGGGAAAAGTTTCTTGCATAATGAATAAAACTTGACAATGAGCCTCAGCGTGAGAAGCAGGTAGTGACTTTGCTCGTGTCGTTGTACCTCAGGGTCCTCTCGGGTTTCCTGTGTTGTTTGGGAGCCTCGTCCTCGTGCAGCCCTCCGTTCTGCTTCCTTTGCTCCTCCCTCTCCTCCCTGGCCCCGCCCCTCTCATTCTCCTGTACAGAAACAAAGACAGTGATCGAAGATTTAACTGGTGGGTGGGCTGAGTGGGCGGGATCTAGCGTGTGACTTCACAGGATGTAAAAGAGAGAGAGCACATCCCCAAACAAAATAACACAGAACATCACATCAAACAGAGTCCACTCCGGAATTACTGCTGACAGCAGATTATCTAACAGGTGATCAACCTGGGAGTGTCTCCAGCAGTGTGTAAGCTCAATGTATACACTGCAAGCCAAACATAAAAAAGCATATGGTATATTATTAACATGTAGCACTGAATATACTCTTATCCTCCTGATGATGCCATCTAGCATCATCAGGAGGTCTAACAGGTCTTTGTAACAATCTGAGAGGACATGACATAGAAATTCCACTATGGAAATCACACGTTTTTGTTTATGGCACATTGACACCAGCACCAGCCCTTATCGCCTTCTACATGTGTGGCAATAATAATAACTATAACCAGTATACACATAACATGACGTCTCAGTGACGTCTCCTTGCAGTATACACACTGATTATTACAGTCAGATCTCGGAGTGGACTCAGTGCAATGTGGAGTGTTGCTGCTCTCATAGCTGAGGTGGAAGACATGCAGGAGTGTGACCACTCTGTGGAGCAAAGCATTAACCTTATTAAAAAATCTGACAACACGGCTGCAACCACACCTCATAAAAACCAAAGGCTCAGTCACCACCAGTTTTCAAACGGTGCAGACCACACTGTGACGAAACAAGGTGTCTGGGTAATTTCAGCGTCTGGCTCTGGAATGAATCACATCAACAAGTCGACGATGTGGCCTTATTATGGGAATTCTTGCGGTCTAGTCTAAAAATTATATTTTAAATATCACGTCCCTGAATGGTGCATCGAGACAGTGAAGTTACCCAGAGATAGTTTCTGTGCTGTGCAGGACACCTCTACTGAAATTCTTACCACATTTATGATACCTCATTATCCTCTGAGTGCAGTATCTCAGATACCTCATTGTCCTCTTCAGTATCATTTATGGGTGTCAAAGGCTCATTCTCTGATGAATTATCTACATTATCATCCTCTGGTACCTCTTCTTCCTCGCCTGATTCTACTGCATCCTCCTCAGCCTCTGAATTTGCTGACATGGCCTGATTTGAAGCCTCACTGACTAATGAATGCGTTTCTTCTTCAGTGTGTTCCTATGAAAAAAGGATTATAGCAGTTCTTTGAAAAAAAAGTCCAGTGATCAGCTCAACACTGCGAGTGGCAAAGTCAATAAATCCATGCTCATACCTTGTTTAGAGTTTTAGGCTCTTCAGCTGATTCCTACAGAAAAAAGCATCACATTCCCACAATTTGTGAGCTACAAAAAAACAACAAATTTCTTAAGTAAATGGAGAATGAGCAGATGACTCACCTGTTCCCTCAGGTAAGACCTTCTCGGTTTGTCCTCCACCACTTCCACTTCCTGCTCCTCCTCTTCATCCACACCCTCATCTGCTTCTTCTCCGTCCCCAGGAGCAGCCTCCTCTTCCTCTCTTGGCTCTTCTCGCTGCTTCTCCTCTCTCCTGGAGCTGTACGCGAACGTCTTCTCCTCTTCCTCCTCATTATTATCACGGTAACGACCCCTACGACAGGATGAGGGCCTCTCCTCCTCATCATTGTTTTTCTCCATGGCGACGCTGCCGTTGTCCTCTGTCTCAGCGGGGTCCCCCTGCCTCTGTCTCTCCAGCGCCTCTTTCATGCGCCTCTGCCGTCTCTCCTCGCGTTTGGCCATGCGGTCCAGCAGGGCTTGGTCCTCGTCATCTCCACCGCCTCCATAAGAGCTGCTCACAGACACTGTCTCTGTCCCACTAGGAGGAGGGAGAGGAGACAAACAATTCACTGTGTGGTAAGGAGGAGGAAGTGTTGAGGACAGAGCAAGAGATGTCAGCTGTGGAAGTGAATGCATCATCAATTCTTCTGTTACCATGAAGATGAGAAAGACCCATGAATGTGAGAATCTAAAGTGCAGCAGGGTGTTGATGGATGAGCATATGATTTGTGCTTTGATGAGAACAGGACAAAAAAGAAGAAAAACAACAGTTGTAAAGTAACTCATTATTTTTGGGCTGTCAAACAATGGGATATATCAAAAAAGTGTTTCCAGAACCTTAACATTGTTGGGACGTTATCAACTAATTAAAAATAATATTCTGCATTTGAGTAGGCCGGTGTCTGTTCCTACTTTGACCAATCATGTTTGAGCAGGCTTTAGTTGCCTACAGGTAAAATCTATCTGTGTTTCAATTTATCTGCTTTTATTAGCAAATAACTGCTGATAGAGATGAGCTAAAACGTTGTACGGATCTAAAACACTATTTAAAAGTATCGCTGTGTTTGTGTGGAGGAACATTTTCGCGTGATAAAAGAAACAGTACACTGCAAACAGAAGATGAGAGTCCTGACCTAGATATCTAGGTCAGGACTCTCATCTTCTGTTGAATCACATCTCAAATGCTGTTTTTACTGGAAGCCCCAAAATACTGGTCGTTGCCCCGAGAGGCTGATTTATTGTCAAACGATAGCTGATAGGCTCCAAACTGAATGGTCGCTGACACCTCAAAAAATAAATGGTCAAAAAGCACGAAAGCCCTAGCCAACTTTCTTTGTGGGAAAAATAAATACCTTAAAAGGAAATCAAAGTCTGCAGAGTGGCTGTAAAAATGGCAGCAGACATTTGGCTTAATTGACAAGGCTCCACCATATCTTTGAAATATAAACTAATGGTCAAGTCTGAAAATAAATACTGACATTTTCACTCATATTCCAGGTCTATGAGTGCAAGTATCTGTCAACTAAGAAAATGTGCTAGACAGTCTGTCCGACCGACTGACTCAAACGCAAACTCCCAACTATTGTGACCTAAAAGTCTGGCAAACATTATCCTTACATCTACACAATCAACAATGGCTAGTCAGCACACGATCCTGCCTCAGCATCCTCCTGCACAATCCCCTTGTTGTTCGACCAGCCCAGGATGTACGTAGCTCATAGAGGGGAAACATTCACGACCACAAAGCATCGACTGTGTTGCAAGAGGTCAGAGCAACCCACCATCTCTTCCACTCTCGCCAAGATGATTGATCTCATAGCCTTAAAATTCATAGAAATTGATATTTTGCCCCTTTTGTTCCTATAGGAGTCTCTGATGGATGAACATGAGATCATGTGTTGGTTGTTATATTGACAGCTGGGACTGGGTAGGGAGTGGGGTTCAGCTCTTGAACTTGTTGACTTCAGTATTATTTCAGGACGCAACGCCTCACAGTATTACAATATTTGGCCAGCTTAGCAACCATAACTGGGCTGATTCACTACATGTTAACGCTTTGTTCATGGGGCTGTGATAGAGCGATGTTCTTCTAGAAGGGTGTTTTTTTATACCTGTTGAAACAAACGAGCACCAGGATAAGTGTTTGTCTGCTCGAGCAATCACTAACATGGCTAAGTTGCATACTACATGCAGTGGTAACAAAGCAAACTTTAACATCCAACCAATCATACTGTAATATATGCCAAACATATCTGCTACTCCTTGTCAAAAAGCTCCCTCTCTTTCAACGTTAAGGGCGCATTCATGCCTAGTTGGGTCCAGACCTTCAGACTTTTCAGTTTAGAGGTGGTCTCGGTCCGGATCAAACCAAACCACAGTTCAGATCGTTTGCAGTGTAGAAACACTTTTTGGGATATTTCAAACTTTTAGCACCAATACCGTAATGATATTGCATTGACAAAGATATTAATGCAATTAACTGGTTCATTCATTTTCTCCCTTCAAACGATAAGTCTAGTAGCAATTTCAACTAACTTAGAGAGCTAATAAAAAATGGAGCTGAGCACTTGGCTGCTTACGACATGTTTATTTAAGACAGAGTTTGCGATGCTGTGTGTGTGTGTCACCTGTGGCTATTGGTCATGACCAGACTGTCTGGCTGTCCACTGGGCTCCTCGCCGTCCCTGGTCTTCAGCCTATCCTGGCGTGCCCTGCGCCTTCTCTCACGGGCCGCCTCTTCTTCGTCATCATCATTCTTCGCCAACCTGAGGGGGACAAAACAAGAGAGAGACTGAATCAGGAAACAAAAGAGAGACATTTTTCTCCCCCAAATTCCAACTTTTAACCTTTCATCTGTTTCTTCCCTTCCTCCGTTTAGCTTCTCAGTTGGAAACTTCAAAGTGAGCGATTCTTTAAATTGGACTGTAATCATCACAGTGACCAAACTTGGTGGATTTGTCCTGAGCTTTTTTCCCCCTTCTCTCCTATCAAGCTGACCTGTCAGCTGTGCAACAACTAATACTTCTTATCGTGGCTGCAGTTTTCACGAGCTGATAAAAACTCAGTCTGGAGACACAGCTTGGCTGAGGATAAGAGAGAGACACAGAAACTGCTCCTGGCCCACAGTTTCGACTGGTCTTTTTTGTGCTGGAGCACATCAGACTGGGGTGAATAAGTGTGATTTTTGTCATGCAAAACAACCACTCGTGTTAAAAGTTTATATTTCTACAAGGAATTTAATACCACATTAAATCTAATAATCGCATTTTTCTTGAAGTTAAAACATCTCTCTTGTCAAAACTACTTTTCAGGATTTTGTGCTGATGCCCTAAAAGATCAGACTTCTTGCTTAATAAAATAGCAGAGCTCCGTTTTGCTGAGACGCACATTTCAACACAAATATCACATTCCCAGTCTAAAGGAGTTGTTCAAAGTTGTGCAAAATACACTAATTTGCTCTATTGGCAAGAGTTAGATGGGAAAATTTACACAGCTCTTATATATGTGTGCTAAATATGAAGCTACAGCAAAAATGTTGAACTATTCCTTAAAGAGACTAAAGCAAATATACTCAACAGAGAACAAAGCTGCAGGGAGCCTGGTTTTAAAGATACTGCTTCTGGAATACTGCTAACATGACAGATATGCACAAATTGCACCGGCACTTTTAATATCCACTGACTGCCTGGTAAGTTTTAACACTTACCGTATTAGTTCTTCTTTCTCCACTAATATATCTTGCCTTAAAAAAAAAACTAAATCCAACCAGCCATGCAGTGGATTACATGTCTTTTTATAATTGTGTATTAAGTAAAGGGTGCGGCTGCATGTAATCATCAACACGACTCCATTGTTCACGATTTAGTTTGCTAAAGAGCTACTGTGTATTTATGTGCTTAAAGTTGATTGAGAGCAACATGTTCAGACTGTTCTCTGGGGCCACTCCAAAGTCGCTCAAGAAGTGTTAAGTGATGTAGAAGGAGACAGGTTGAGGGAAAGAGGCAACACCCAAAAAGAAAAGTATACTTGATACTATTCTACAAATTTAAGTGTAATGAAACCCGAGACAGAAATGTTCTTGTATTCCAAAGTGTTGAATCAGTTCCCAAACTGCTTTTCCTCGCCACCTGACATCCATGAACTCGGCTCCATGCTTCATCTGTGTTCGCCCCAGCCGACCTTTACACCCACGGCTGACCACATGCCTTGCTACCTAACATCACAGCGCAGCCCTTTGAGGTCGGCCGGTGAAGCGTGCTATTGCATGTTAATTGCAACATGTGTGGTGAGCCGAGCTAAAGCTGCTTGGATTTATGTGAGGTTTTACAGCTTGTGAACAACAGTTTCCCCTCTTCCTCTCCCTTCCCCTCATGTCGTCCCCCCATCAGCCTCCCATTTCTTTTTTTCTTTCTCTCACATGAGGGATGTTGTCATAACAGAACGGATGAATCAGTAAACGCCCAGGCCGGACCTACGGGACAGTGACATCAGTGACGTAACGCAATAATGTACATGTGTGCACGAGTAAGTGCTTGGTTCAGATAAGTCGGAATCTTTGAGAATATGTGACTTAGGATAAACACCGGCAACATTTAGATTTTAGAGTCATCAAGTCAGAAAAGCGATAATCGACAGTGTCTGAAGTTTCTCAAATGCAGCCCCTCTTGATAATTTCAGGAGGATATCTAGAGTTAAGTGCATGTCTGAAAGCAGCTTTATTCAACTTTTTATTCATAAGATAAAGAGTAAGTTGTTTTTTCACCTTAAAGGTACTGCAGTAGTTTTCTTCATAAATCCCATTTATATTCCATCAACTTCAAATGACTTCCCCTGCAGTAGAAACAACATTAACCCAAATTTAAAATGCCACAGTGATGTGTTGTTTCTGTTGGGGGAAAAAAATTGGAAAGTTGCGAAACAACTGCCTTAACTCCCAAAGGACCGCAGCGTCCCAGAAACAGCAGCAAATGTCATGAGAAAGAGAAAATGACAACAGCTAAATATGGAACCAAAAAAAAACCCTTGGTAGCTGTGACGACGACAATCTCAGGGTTAAAGACTCCTCAGTAGGAGGGAAGAACAAACTCCTAAAAGCTGAATTAGCATTCCTGTCAATCACAGCTTTGGCTGGAGACGCATACACAACCAAAGCCCCCGGTTTAATATCCCTCTCCTAACCTAGGCCCCAAACTCTATCAGCATACTGACACAGAAATATGGGGAGAGGTGGGAGAGAGGAGGGGGAGGGAGAGGAACTGAAAGAGCGAATGAAATGGAAAGTGAGGATAAAGAGGAGAAGTAAGAAATGAAAGACAGGGAAGGAAAAGGAGTGCACGATAATGGAAAAAGGAGTAATCTGCAGATTTTATCGCAGACAACACCTTTTCCTGTACAGAATGATGTGTGGCTACAGTTTGAAACTGCAGGTATTTGTTTCTGCCTGTATAAAGTACGTAAAAGACTAATTTTCCCCGGGTGGCCAAGTACAGTAACAGCTAAGATGGACCCTACACACTTAGTTTTGCATGTGCAGGCTGATACAGCTGCAGAGGAAATTAAAAGTTTTCTTACACATGCATAAATTCCTCATTCTCTTCAGTCTCCACATGCTTCATAGCACAGTAAAGCTGATTAAGGCAGTATTCTGCATTCACAAAGCGACCATCTGCATAGAAAGAACAGGCACACAAAACATTGCCATCATTGAGCCTATTAGAGAGAAAATATGTCCAAATATTTTCTTTACAGCAAAATATCTCAGAAATGTCAGTGAAAACAATTTGGGAGAAGCCCATGAGAAAAGACTTCTTCACCCCTCCCCTACGAGCGAAGAGACGAGAGAGAGGGGAGGAAAAAAGTTTTAAAAAAAAGATGAAGATAGAAGGAGAGAGAGAGAAAAGAAAAGCTGCTGTGAACAGGGGGAGGGGGGGAGAAAGAAGGGGAAAGAGGGTGGGGGCCTGCGCTGTCAGAAATGCTGACCCATTCCCACGCTGGTCTCTCTGGACTGTTTCCCTTCCTACCGCGGGCCCGAAGAACCACATCGTACCCCGTCTGTCTCTCCCTCCCGCCCTGCTCTCTGCTGGGCTGCCTCCAAGAAAACACAATGTGAGCGCTGAGAGAATTCCCCCAGACTGCATTTATTCTTACTCACAGATGAATGAAGCAGTAAGTAAACTACAGTAAGTAAAATCTTAAATCCTCTCCAAGCCCATGTGGTAAATGTAAAGTTGGCATACGTGGATAAACCTCTCCCTCCGGATCTCTATCTCTCTATCTGTATCTCCCTGTCCCCTCCTGTCAAATCCAAAAGGTTTACGATTGCACGACTGGGTCATGTTTGGAGCGGTCCATTCACCCAGGGCGGGGGATTCGCTCGGCATGGCTCATTCACGGAGGATGGGTGTTATTTCCTCAGCCCTTCCTGGTCTGGAGAGAACGCAGAGGGAGAAATGGATAGAGAGAGGGAGAGGAGATGAGATCGAGAACAAGATGTGGGAAATGAGACAGATGGTGAAGGGGAAGAATATGACCTGTCAAAAGGAAGGAACAGGGAGAGGATGAGAGAGGGGGAAGAGGTGAAAGTAAAAGATGAGGAAAGTTAACTGTGAGAGAAGAGAGTGAGAGTAGGGAGGAGCAGAATCAGGAGATTGAAAGTGGGGTAAAATCAAGAGAAGGATGTGGCAGCAGAGAAGCAGGTTTTTTAAACTCACTAAAAAAAGGGAGGTTGACTCCTTTGCCCCTGCCAGAAGAAGTTTTCTGTTTTTTTCCACAGGTGAGTCAAGTTCAACTTCAAAAATGCAACGAGAACCAATGTTGCAGTAGTTACACTTTTTCAAACTTGTCGGCGATGGAACCATTTCAGATCACTTGCATCTTGCACAATGCAAAGTAAAAAAAAGATATCACTGTTGCACGTTGTTCCCGAGAAGTTAAAAACTATAAGTACAGAAACGTTCATGGCTATTTACGCATCAACGCCTGGAAGTTCAATGATCTTCACAACATGGTGTCGGAAAAGGTCAGCATCAAGACTAAGTTAGGGCATTCACTCGGATGTCATGTTCCTGTCACTGCAGGTCAGAAAAAAGCCAGAAATTTGGGGAAATAAGCTTATTCCCTTTCTAGGTGAAACTAAGATGAGGAGATCTAAGTCACTCTAATTTCTGCATGACAAATATAAAAAGCCAGCAGCTGCTTACCTTAGCTCAGACTAAGACTGTGAACAGAGGCAAACCGGCCTTTGTGCTTATAGAGAATACAGTATCATCGATATATGAACAATGTGTAAGTATTCTGTTGCAGCCAAGTCTGGGACAAGCACAAGTGTTGTAGCTGCTTTTTACAGAGAGTACCAACAGCTTATTTCTTTTAAAGTAAATTATACGATCTATCCCTGTTACAGAAGACATTTTTTAGCTGACACAAATACCCTTTGGTCAGTGAATTGACTGGGAAAATTCCCCATCCATGTGCTCTCTTTGGAAAAAAAAGATGGGAAAAAAGAAAGACATTCCCATGTCAGTGAGTGTGTGTTTCAGTGAACAGAAACATACTAAAGCACTGATGAGCAGCACGGACTGGGTAATTGAAGAACATGAGTGTGAGAAACCTTAGTAGAGCAGGAAAACGTCTGTGTGTCTTTAAAAAATACAACTATCAGGGATATTGAAGCCAATTGCGCACCTCAATGTCAATGGTAATTTTCTTACAACAATAACTGACAGTGATGTGAGACAGAAAACCAGACACATGCACACACACTTGAAAAGTGAAGGGAGCTTGTCAAGCCATCATCACCTGATGCTGATCCAGACACACATGCACACTAATGTGAATATCCGCAAGCGTAACTGCATGCACGCGCTCATCCTAACCCCAATGCACATGCACAGCACACACAGGCATGAGCATAGTCTCACAGACTGAGAGACAAAAACAACTCACAAAAAAAAAGGCAGACAGACACAGGTTTGTGCAGCTATTCTTGTTAGGACTTAGCATCGATTTACATTAATTGTGGATAGTGTAACCAAAACCGTATCCCTAACTTTCACCAAAACCTCAGAAACTTTATTTTGTTTCATTAGGACCGAGCCTTGGTCCCCATGAGGTATACTGGTCCTGACATGGTCAGTGTTTATGCCCAGCTCCTGAAGAAGTAACAAAAATGAGACAGACACAGATGAATGCACGCACGCGCACACACACACAGACAATCTCAGTGTCCCAGCATGTAGGAAACAGCTCATGGAGACCTGGCCAGTAAACACTTATAATAGCCAGGAATTTGGCATTCCTGCAGCAGTTATTATATGGGCCCACACTCTCCCTGTGCTCTCCAGCTTCTCACAGCCCGCTCAGTGATGGTTGAATGGAAGCAGGCCAATGAGACGACATGTGGTTTTGACTAGTCTGACCAAGAGGGGCATGTAAATATTGATTGTTTCAATATATTGGCAGAAATGGAAACAATGTCGAGATGTAATCTTTTATCAATAGCATCAGCAGCATGTCGCCTGCCAGCTGACATTATTGCTGCTCTGACCAAATAAACAGAACATGAACAAACTCCTGCCGAGCTTAAAATGTAAACGTCGAAGATGCTCACAAGTCAAAACTCTTGTTTGTTCATGGGTCCATTTTGTCTACCAGTCGGTCAGGCCTCATCTCGTCTCTCTGCCGGCTCATCTTAGTCTACGTCTTCTGCCAAATTCCATCTTCTCCATGTACATAAACATTCCAAAACTGCATAAATAATTCCAGCAGCAGGGGGTTCATGAGGGTTGTATGAAGGAAATGTACCAACAGCATTACCCTCCACTTCAATCAGCTATTTAAAGTGCATCTGGGATATAAGGCTGAAAAGTCTAAAATAGGTAAAAACTACAAGATGCCAAGAAGAAGAACATTGCATAACTGGTACGGAAAATTTTAATTGACTGGTTCTTGCTTTTCAATGATTCTGGGAAGTTGTCTCATGGTGCAAAGGCTTTAGCTCTAAGCTATGGTTATGCTTGACTTGAAATGAGATGTCAACACGATGCCTTTCCCCTTCTTACTCGCTCTTAGGTTACAGTAACTCAGTGCAGTGTCTTCTCCTGAACAAGAGGTGTTGCTGCTAAGAAAAATGTAACAACACTGCCAGAAAAAGGTAAAGAAGAAGAAGAAACACAAAGATAACAGTTTTGGCACAGGCCTTATTTCCTCCAGGAGCAACACTTTGGGCTTGAGCGTACTTCTTTGCATTTACCGGTCATTGAATTTTTTTCCCATAGTTCCCTGCAGAATGCCTCGTCTTTACCAACAGTCTCAGCAATGTCCCTCCATGTTGGGTTAGACATACAGTACATTTTTTTTATTAACCACACATCCAATAAGGATTAGTCAGACCAATACTCCAATACTCCACTACCTACAGCCTCAGCTCTACACAACTATTTAGGACCTTTCAGCTCATTGTTTTGGTTTGTCAGCCCGAAAATGCTGTTATCATCAAGAACTTTTCCAGCCTCTACCCGGAAGCTGTTTTCAGCTACAAAGCTTTGTTAAACCCTCTGTGCACTCCCTGCTTGGCATCCAAACAACAGACGGACAAAGTCAATGAACATCACAAAACCTTTAGAAGCTCAAGAGCTAGATATTATCTCCGGAGTTGGTGGTGAACAAAAAGGAGAACAACTATTTACCAGGTTTCTTGAAACATGACACCAAATTAATGCTGATGATGCTGCTAGATGTGTAAATAAGCAACTGTTACAAAATGTGACATGAACAATGCGACCAAAATGTCACATTACATGCTCAATTTGTCCGTAAAGAGAACCTTGTACATTTGCATTAATTCTATGAATAAATGAATGAATGAATGGGTTAAACCTGAATCCTGAATCATTACCAAGCATATCTCCATTATTAGAGACAAATGTATATGAGAAATGCTATATAACTTTTGGGAAAGGGCTTTGTCTTTGTGTCCTAAAAAAATAATTATCAGAGAAACATCTAGGAATTCAGCAGTGATCATTTTTTTTTTCATCAGCGATGAAGTAACTGGCTGTAATAGAACACTTCTCACAAGATACATCAAAAAGGCGAGTGACCTTGGTCAGTATCTGACTCCACATCAACCTCATTCTTAATTGCAAGGGCTGCACCGCGGATGAAGAGGCTTTTGTGAAAAGGCTTTTGTGAAAAGGCCCAATAAAAAAGCCTCCTTGGCACCATATGTATCAAGTTCCCACAATAAAAGCCCCTCCTTTTTTTTGGTACTATTTTGGATTACCGTACTTGGCGTGTTACCACTCAATTTACTGAAATGAACTTTAGTTTAATCAATTTCTTCCATTGAATCCAAAGGGGTTCACAAAGCCACGGTATCTGGGAGAGAAAATTGGAAAGAGGGAGGGAGGGCATGATTGAACATTCCCACTTAAAGGTCATCACATTGCTTATCAGATTTCTTATCAGGCCTTTTTTTTTCTTCCAGTCAGAGTTTATTATTTGCTGAGCGATTTCTTTAAAGACCTAGAGGAGGGTGCAAGCTATTAAAGCTGGCTGCCTATTTTTCCACCTTGGCAAGAACTTCAGAGGAGGTACGCTGTGCACTGACATCCAGAGCTTCATTACACAACACAGGCTGCTCCCACAGCTTCACACAACCTCGGCCGCACGATTATAAATGACAGTTACTTCGCCCCCTCTGGACAGCAGGACCTTTGTGGCTCCAGCTACAAATAAGGCCACTGTGGAGGGCTCACTGTTTAAACACTTTCTGCTCTGCAAGAAAATCCCGGAGTATGCATCTGCAGACATAAGTGAAAGACAACTAAATGGGTCTTACCTTTCGGCCTCCAGGCGCATCTCCTCCCGCTTCTGCCTCCTCAGCTCCCGGCGCTGCTCAAAGTCCATTTCCTCCATGATTGTGCCCTGTGGGATGACATCATCGAACACAAACACATGTTAATTTACTCAATTTCAGGAGGGAGGACAGTTTTGAGAGGGCAGAAATACTGGTTTACCAGTCAAATAAAGCCTTGGTTTTTCTATATCTGGCTAACAGATATCTTTAAAAATTTCAATAGATTGAAAATATTTATGGTTGGCATTTTCACAGCAATGTTTATTTAAAGTATATACATCAGGTAAATGCCTCTCTATATAGTAGTTTTATGGTAGATTGGCGGACTCCTTCAAATATACAAATGGTTCACAAAAAACGATGAATACGTGCAATCCAGCATTGTACAAATTTTACTTTGACCTCATCAAAATCATCTGTTTACTGATTATATTGTTTGCTGTCATATTAAACAGCAGTTTCCCTTATTTTTTACCACTGAAACCACCAGTGTCACCAAACCAACCATGGTTGAACATGGTACTGCCCAGAGGTGTGTAGGTATATCTCTTAATGTACAGTCCTAAGGTAGGTGACAAAAACCTGGCTGGAATGAATGCCAATAAACTTTGTTGGAAAAATGAAAGAAAGAGGAGAGGAGACAGACAAAAGAGAGGAAGGAGAAGCCAAGACAGGATGTTAACTCAATCAGTTAAGAACAGCTCTCACTAAAAATACCACGCTAGGGTACGTGACTGGCTACGCTGTGAGGACAGAGACCACCCAGGAGCTGCTGAGGCTCCCATCATACATCTACGATCACAGCTAAACCACCGGCAACATCCACTGTACACAGGAGCTGAGCAAACACACACAGGCCACAAGCTGAGCAGTGGAATGTAAAAGACAAAGGTGGGTGACACCTTGCTGAATAAAAGGACAGAACTGAACTAAGTCATGTTTCAGTACTCAACACTTTGTTGTGATATACTTGAAGAAGAAAGCAGAGGCAGAAAACAGGATGCTTAAAAGTGCTGAGGACAAATGTGTAGAAACAAAGAAGTGAGAGTGGCTGCCATACCTTGAATTATCCTTCACACAATGTCTTCCCCTTCACACCATACCATCTGCCTACAATGTCTTCTCCAAGCAGAGACACAAAGCAACAACTTCTAGTAATCGTCTCCAACAGTCGAGCCTCAGCTGACAAAAAAAGGCAAATACTTGTTCCTTGCCCTCCCTGCTAGTCGTCCCTCCCTCCATCCCTCAGTGACCTCCTTCCTTTTTTTCCCTCACTCCCTCCCCCCTCCGTCCCGTCTCTCTTTCTCCCCCTATCTCTGCCGCTAACTTTTCCTGTGTTGTTTATCGACATGTCAGAGCTTGGCTAAACTCTGCACCAGGACATGACTCGACTCTTGAGCCCAGTTTCCTGTGTGTTATAAGCATGTTTTCTGTCTGGATTCCACCCCCCCCCCCCAAGACATGCATACGTGTGCATGCACCCATGGATGTAGGTGTGGATGTATTCCCGCTTGTACTACAGAGGACATACAGGTCTGTACACATGGGCAGGAAACACACACACAGGAGGGAAATGCGACAAGAGAGCATGACTCCGAGGGATCCTGCTAACCCTCGCCCTCCCCACTGCATCTTCTCACCCAGTCTCCTCCCCCCATGCACCCGCACAGAAAACACAGGCTTGCCTCCCCCTGCTATTACACTGTAAAACACAGCAAGAGCGGGGGAGAAGATATTTTAAATACCACAAAAATTCACTCTGTGTTTAGATGCGTGCTCAGCCTCATTGGTGAAACTGGCGAGCTTGGAGTGGTTGGTGGTGGGGGAGGAGGGTGGCAACTGCCCCTTGGATCTGGGGCTTTTCATACATCCCTAATTAAGACAAAACGAGAGCAGTAACGACAACCGACGAGGCCTCCAAACATCACCAGTCTAATCACACACTTCCGAGAACCGGCGACGCCAAGGGAGACAAAGTTATTAGTAATGCAAGCACAGTGGCATATAAATGTAGAGTTATTGTTGCAGATAATGCATGATTTATGCGGCTGAAAGGGCTAAGCTTTCATTTGCTGTTTAACTTTACACAAAAATTAGTTATAGCTCACTTTAAAGACCCATTATTTACACTTAGAGAATGATCACAAGGTAAATTAAAATAAAAGGTTTGTCACCAAAATAATCACAAAGTGGATCATATATATTCAAGGTTTTATGTGAATAATAACCCTAAAATAATTAAGTTTTCAAACTGATTTATGATGTTTGAAAAGGGCTGCCACATTGTCTCGTCTCTTCACGGGGCAGCACCATACAGAGCAGCAGCAGAAAAGGCCCTCGGTAAGATGTAGTAATGTAACTGTACGTCAGTGACGGGACCACCCACACTTTGCAAAAGCGAACACAGGCAGAATGAAGAGAAAGACAGCATTCCATAAAGTTGAGCAACCTCGAGTCTCAAGTTTGTAACATTTTCAGACTTTTTTACAAGGTCGGCCTGTTTTAGCCTGTCCACTGTAAAACCTCTTCTTCCTCTCTTTGCTTCATCTGCCCAGTCACTCCATCATTTATCTCCATCCATCACCCTTTTTCTTACACAGTCTTGCTCTTATTTTCCTCCCCTCCCCCTGTTTCTCTTTCCCCCGTCTGCCCAACCTTCCACAGCAGCTATAATGACACATTTACCAGTCAAATTACTACCTGTCGAGACTGCCAGACCCTGGCACCGAACCCAGTGTCTAAGTGCCTGCCACTAAAAAAGCCCTAAAAGCCAAGTTGATATTATCCTGGGATTACACCACCTTATAATGCCACTATCTTCCCACAGAGACTTGAATTAAAAGCAGCAAAACAAAAGGACGTTATCATCCAAATGAGTCACAAAGTAGATTAAGCAGAAGTCTGGGAGTTGGGCTGAGGAGCAGGTATGAGCCAGCAGTGCATCTATTTTGGGCTTTGGTGAAATGTTCCTTACGCTGGCTTAGCATTCTGTGAGAAAGCTGCAGCTCGTTGGTCAGATTTGTTACAGTGATACTGTGAGCTACGATCGCCTCACAGCCTTTAGACAAACACATTAATCTCCACATTATGGCTATAGAGCTATGCGAGGAATGCTCCTATTTAACCTCTGATTTTAGCTGAGGCGACTTGAAAGGGCCTCCAAATTACTCATTCACAAGGCCAGTTAAAAGGAGCTCCTCCTCTGGATCTTGTGTGTGCAGTGACTCTTTGTTTTTTGAGTAAAATGCATTCATGCTAAGATAAACATGTAAAAACTAGATTGTGTTTGCCAGCTGTTAGGCTGGTAAATATAGGAACAATGGTGACTTGTTACATCTGTACATGGCTGAATTACTCACAAGTCACATAAGCGGTTTTCAGACATGACCTGCGGGTAAAATCTGGAGAATTGGCTACAGAGTTTACCCACAGTTTGCCTTTCACACATGCACAACACAGCAGGAGGTTCTCTGCACAGACACGTTCACAACGGCATCAAATCCTCCACATGATTCAGGAGAGAGGTGGAGCCGCTGGGTGCAGCTGGCAGAGGCAGGAAGTGACGTACAAACTCCGCTGCAGAGATCACTGGTGTCGGCTCTTATCACCAGTAACTCTCATGACATCTTTTTCTGTGTCTTCTATGTGTTGCTTTTTCCCAGAGAGATATTTATTTTCTTTTAGCTTTTTTCATTTTTGCATCCGTCACGTTTTAGGAGCACCATCAACCCCCCCACTCGCTCGTGGTGAATCCAGCGAGGATCCCCTGCTGTGTTGTGCGCATGTCTGAAAGCACCTATATTAACATTTAGCAGGGATAATGTTTCGCTTCCTCACTATTATATATAAGAGTGTTAGTATGCTAAACTTTGCCAATAGCACTTAAGAACATTTTAAGCTAATGTTAGCACAGTTTTCTTTTTATTATTATATGAAGTATTGGAAATTAAGGTTCTGGTTAAAACACTGACAATTTGCAAGTTTTAATTATTAACTCGCCCAAGGAAATGATGTTGTTTGTTTGTATGTCAGCAGGGTTACATGCCTGTAACATTAGGAGGTTATATCGTTTTCTCTTAAATAGCAACATATTTTGAAATTTTTTACTTTTTTTATATTCTCACCAATTTCCCAGGAAATAACGGGTTGATCCCAATGAAAAATAAATCAGGCATATTTGGAAGACTGATATCTACGATATTTTGGTGCAGCTTGATAGAATTTAGGGGAAATATAGGCCTTGGCAGAGGTATGCATTAGGCTATGTGCCATTCTAGTTAGCAATGGGTTTACAGAGCAGGCAAATAAAAGCACAACACTGTCTGTTGCTCTCCTCTTGGTTTCCAGAGGAACACACTGTTAGTCTAGAGCTCAGAGGAAAGGTTAAACATCCAGCAGCTATGTACTTGCAGCTGTGCAGGTGTCCAGGTGAAGAGAAGTATCCCAGTAATCTGGAATGTGAAAGCACCACTGGCACAAAGCCTGGATTTCAAAGCGTTTACATCAAGGGAAGGAAATATTTTGCCCACCTGTGGTTGGTATGTTGAAGACCTCATGAGCCACTTCCACTCTTTACCAGACAGTAATAGAAATAGAGGTGCTATAGTGAAATATGTTGTGACAAGATAACGTATAAATATCTCTGAGATAATATAGAAATGGCTGTATTCTGTAGCCTAAAATAAGACTGTGGAGAAGATGTGAAAAGAAAGTTTTAACAAGGTACAGGATTTCAGTATTTTGCCATCAGCTGTATTCACCTCTTATATATGATATGTAACCCAGACTAAAAATGTAGGTCGGAAAATACAATTCCCCCTCTAGACACATTTGAGGTTTATATGGTGACAGCAGGATTGCCTCTCTTCAAATGCTGTCATGGGTCAGTCGGGCGAGCATGATTCACCCGTCATTCACACAGAAATAATTACCACAAATCTCCTCTGTCTGAATCTGACATCTTTTTTTTCAAGAAAATTCTTTTCTGAGAAACACCTTATGTTTACATTCTCAAACAATGCATTGTGTGTGGCCTTAAGGGCTGAATACATTTCCTTCCTCCAAAACATTTGCAAGGCTAAATGTTTGTATTGTTTGCATCCATGTTTCTATATCTATATTTCTATATCCTTTCCATGTGAAATGTAGGAGACTGGAGACCAGGGAGAGAGACATTAATGTGAATTGTGCAGTGGACATGTGAGCAAATCTCCCTGGAGTTCAATCATCACAACATTCCTCCATAGGACAACCTACAGCAAGTTGCCCATTTATGGGAGTGCGGGATGTTAACTTCACAGGAGATGAACACACATATTGTACACACACACACACACACTAAATGAGAGGTAAAGGAGACTCACTCCTGTGGGAAAAGAGATAGAGACTGAGGTCTATTTCTTCTATCTAAGCAAAGATAGATGGGCAATGAGTTTTGGCAAAGTAAGAACCATCACTTTATGATTATTTTATCACACAGATAAAGCTTGTGCAGTAAAGCAGGGAGGAAGAGAGGAATGACAAGAGAGAGATACTGCATGCCTGTAGGTAGCACACATTAACAGCTGTTTTGGCAGAGGCTCTGGGGACAGTTTGAGTTGGGTAAACCTTACGTTTTCTGCGGGGGTAAAGAGTCTCCTGAGAGTAGGCTGACAGGGCGTTTCAATTTATATGTTCAGTCTGTGTGTGGGGGTGTGCACATCATTAGAAATGCTATTCAACAAACAGGATTCACATTTGTAAATGTGTGTTTTTATGTAAATGTGCATTTGGATGTGTTAACGACTTTACTTGATGATTGCAAGCTTTTCTTTGTGTCGGAATGCAAGTGCATGCTTTCACAACTCTAATACTGCAAATATGCGAGACCACCGCTCGTACTAAATGTGTGTTTATGGTACGGTAAATGTGTGTACATGTGTGATATCCATCACCACCTGTGTTTGGAAAGCTGGCCTTGTGGTTGTGGGATTCTGTGCTATGTGTCTCCAGGCCTCGGCAGCATTAACACGTTTACAGGCCCAGGTTGCAAAGCAGCCGTGGATGAGCATTCATAAATTCACTGGAGGTTTTTAGCACAACAAGGTCAAGAGTTTATCTCTTCCTTTCCATCTCTGCTTGTCCCTCGCTCAGCTTCATCTCTCATCTGTTGTCACTTTCTCTGCCTGCCTTTCAGAGCCTGACTGATTATTATTATAATTGACCACCAACGTACAGTTTTTAACTTGTTTCAAATTGAAAATCAATTATTAAACCTGTTAATATCTTTCTGATATCAAAATTCAACTCAAAGTTGCGGCTTCTAATCCAACAAAGGCCCTGTCAATCTGTGCACTGCAAGAAACTAGGAAACTATTAGTATTTCGCTAATGCTAAACAGAGGCAAGTCACATTGAGGAGGAACAAACAATGTACACCAGCCAATGTAGAAGTCATTTGATAAAACGTTTTGAATTTAACAACATAGGTGGAAAAATTGTGGATAAAGGTACGTCTGGTTTTAGCTACAAGAGAAAATTAGCTTGAGATGCTTACTTGTCCCTTGGCTTGACGATCAAATGAAGCAGCAAAGATACTTTCCATGAATGGAGGCACAACTTTACACACATATTTAGGTTCAGGATTCATGGGTTATGATCAACTCTATTTGACCAAGTTGTGTTGAACATTAGAATTAATTTTGTGAAAAAGTACCAGAAATATCGAAGATAAGTTTATGGAATTTTGGAGATAGTGTTACAAAAAGAACATAAATGGTCCACTCATGTTTTTTTAAAAGTATTTTATGTATATGATTTCTGTCGTAAGGACTTACAGTTTACATTAATCTTATATTTGTTATTGCAAATTTAATACTTGTCTATGGTCACATTGAATATAACCTTATTTTAATTAAAATGTCACACTGAAATATATAAACTTAATTTACATAATCCTCATCAACAATGTTTAGGTTTTAAAACGAGTAACTGCCAATATACTGTTGAACTCTCAGATATCCATAAAAGTATAAGAATTGAAAATCCTGAAGGGGTTGACTCTTCATCCAGTTTACTTCTCTTTCTCTTTCACCCTTTTCGAACAGATTTTTTTCCTTCTTTGACCACAACGCAGCAGCATAGCCAACAGCTGCACGCTATGTGTTCAGCTACAATCTGAAGAGAGACGGGATTGGTTGGCTATGACCAACACTTAGTGCTGGGTTTGAATTTTATAGGATTTAGCCGTATCCAAGCAGCCAAGCTTCTTTCTGCGTTTGTCTGAGTCTGCATCTGCATGCCGCAGGGTGAATATCAACCACAATGGCCTCTGTTGTCAAAGCCCCGGTCTTCAGCTGCAACTATATATTCTGGGCAAGATATGAGGAGGCCAACTGCATCAGAGCACGACTCAATCTCAATACCATCTGCTTTCCACTAACACTCCCCCCAAAACAAATTTCTAAAAGTGTGACTTCAGCTCGAATGAGGAAAATTTTCACCGAGCATGAGCAGACGGTATTCATAGGCAAACCTGAGATGCTAATACCACTGCGACAATTGATATGCAGTGGGATAATGTGCCGACAGTTTTGAGGTTTAGGGAAATAACTGGGCTTGGAACCTTGAATGCCTCAGACGCATTGTCATTAGGGACTTAAGATGTGCCGATCACACACACACACACACACACACTCACACACCCTTAAATTGCCCTCTGACTCTATCAGATAAAAAAAAAACACAAGCCAGGGGAAATTTCACATCAGTATAGGGAAAAGACCTGAAGGTTAAAGATGTTAAGTTTCCATTTGGTGGAGAAAAAGGAGACTCCTGCATTCCCAGACAATGGTTCACATTCCATAACATCTCTGTGTGCTGTGTGAATCATACACGGAGACAGACAGACTGAGTTTATCTGTTCACACACTCAAACGCAGCAAAGAAAATCTGAATGGAATACCTCAGAAGTATTGTTTTGTACAGGGTGCTAGCAGGCTGGAGTCTGCACTGCTGGGTTAACAAACCACTGAATTCATCACAGAGTCAGTGACTGAACCGATCACATGTACAATCAAACTAATAATTAATTCACCAGCAATTATCAGAATCAAAACTGTGTTAAAAAAGTGTTTTTTTCTATGTAATGATTTAAAACTAAATGAACAATCACAGTTACAAATGGCCCACCCGAGTTTTACTTTTGTAGTTAACGCTGAAATCTGGGAATGCAACATCACTAAAATGCATCCAACAGAGCGAGCATGTACACAGGTTGGCTAAAAATAAAGGTACATCCCTTCAAGGGCAACGTATCCCTGGATTCATTGTACACCGGTGACAAACCTAACAAGCTAATTAGGCATGTGACTGAGCTGCAGTAAGTGTAGTTGCCAAAAGAAGCTAATGATGCAACAGTTAGGGCGGTGACACCAATACAAAATCCTCCATTAACCGAATCATTCCATTTCAGTTTGGCCTTTGCGGTCCACCAAAGGTTGCAGTACCTGAATTGGTAAAAGCTATAGCCTCACTTTAAAGACCACCTTCCTGATTCAGCACTGACCCATTATACTACGCCGTAGTTTTGTGCACTGAGGGATTATTAGCAGCGTATTTAGTGTGCTCTCAGGTTAACCTTGAAATAAATTGGATTGTTAAAGACCTGTTTAGTCGTCTGAATCCTAGAGTTTCTTGTTGAGTTGGACTTTGTTGTAGCAATGTCAATTAGCCTTTTGATTTTATCTTTTTAAGAACTGCGTGCAGCTACAACCCCTCTAAAGAATGTCATGCCAATAAATACTTAAAAATATCTTTTAAACTGACAAACCCACTTTTAGGAAGTAGGCTGTAGCTTAACACTTTCTAAACTCTTATGTTGCTCTGATAGAAACAAATGACTCATTATGATGCATATTTGAATCCTTTGTTTTATTTTCCACTGTCAGTGAGATAGCCTTACTATTCTTTGAGCATGCTGTCATCTGTTGTATATTTAGACTATGACTCACTTTTCTTTAGAAAAAATTCTCCTCCCCTGGTCCCGCACATGGATGGGAACTTCAAAATTGAGGCTGCGCTACATCTGTGGGTATTATGACCTTTCCCTTCGGTGGAGCGAAAGCTGAAAACACCTGCGCTTCACCAGCAAGCGTCCCCCTTCAGGCTGAGCGTGTGTTTATGTGTCCTTAAACCTCACGCCTGAAGTGAAGTCACACTTAAATTGCAAGAAAAACATTACCCTAACATGCCATATCCATCATCTGAAGCTCACAGGTTTCTGACAGGCAGCTTTTTAGCACCATTTAAACTGCAAACATATCATCTTCATTTTCACTTTTGAGGAGATATGAATAAATCCAGCATCTGCGACTTTCAAAATCTCACTTAAGGCCTTTCACAGTTCACCACTGGGAGAAGAGGATACATTCTTATTTGTCAGCTGCTGATCCAATTTACAGAATTACAAAAGGAAACAGGAGGAGTTAATGCAGCAGTTGGCTGAAGAAGACGACAGCTATAAAACACTGTCTTACTTTTAAACATTGGGTTTAAGAGGGATATTTGCATTAGGGGTTGGATTCCTACCACATAATAATCATAAATAAAACTGTAAAAGGGCAACTGCTTTGTGAGAGAGCAGCTAGAGCCAGTACAATTCCTCTCCAGTCTTAAACTTTTAAAAGGCTTGTGTCCCTTTTTAAAAGTTCAGATGCTATAGCCACAGTCAGGCAGAATTGGAGAAAGGCATTCCAAAAAGCACAAATCCCACACAAAATAGGGATGTTTGTACGGCATCAAAAGGCTACTGCTCACTGGCGGTGCTCCATATGACCAAATATGGAAGGAAAAAATGCTGCCTTTTCCCGTAACCTAACTGGGAAAAAAGAGAAAAAAAAGAGGAAGGTTTTCTTGCATGCTGTGTACACAGCGAGATAGAGCTCTCACACTCACTACACAGTGGCCACAGAGCTGGCTCCCTCTCAAAACAGCATGACTGATGGTGATGGTGGACCTGTCGTGACATCTCAGTGAACACCGTTGGACGAGCATACACATACACATACAATTTACACACCTACACGACCCACGAGCCGTGAAAGAGAGGCACATCGATCTTTGCGCTGCGCTGACATTTCATTTTTAAACACACAAGAGCTTTCTTCACTTTCGCATATGAGCTCTATACAAGAGTCTCGGCAGCGTACTCTGTATCGGAGCCCCCTGGAAGGGAACATTCCTCTTGGTGAAAAAGCAGCCGTCTCAAACACCACAGTCCTCTGCTTAAGTTAGAAACGGTTTGTTTATCCAGCCCCCCTCGCTATATGGAGCGGCTCTGACATTCTCCTGGCAGTGCAGCGCTGCAAAAAAACGTTTCTGTGTGGGTATGTCATTTCACAGGAAACGTATCGAATAATCTCGGACACTTTTGGGAGTGTGTGTGTGTGAGCTGCCAGCAATGGACGAGAGCTGCTCGTAGAAGAAAAAAAACTGGAGTAAAACAAAATATAGCACAAAAGCGATAAATAGAATGACTGTACAAAACTGTCGAGCTGAACATGTCACTGAACTTTTGCAATGCATGTTAAAGTATCAGTTTTACATTTTAAACATTTATGCTACGCTTCGTAACGGAAACTAATTCAATAAAACTGATTCTCATGTTTAGTGATAATGCAATGATATACACTATTTACTGAGAAATGATTCAAGTAATTAGCTTAGCTTACCTTAAAGACAGTAACCCTAGTTATGCTCAAAGGCAAAAAAAAGACACACACACAGCTTAATTTGTTTTCTTCAATGACGCAACAATAAAAAACAGCAACCTGTGGTTTAACGCGGGTTAGTACTTTGTTTACGCTAAATTAAGCTACTTAGCTATGTGAAGGTAAGTGAAGCAACAGCTAGCCTAACTCTGCCTGAAGGTAAAAAGAAAAAAAAGGTATGGTTTTACAAAGTTCTTTGTCTCCTTTCTCCCAGTTTTTATTTATGCTAACTTAAGCTAATTACCGAAGTGTCGACAAGTGAAACAACCTGTTGATGGGTCGCCTCTAAAGAGCTCCCCTCAAAACACAGCATTGAGTTATGTTGAGTACACAAGGACAACATCACCCAGTCTCTGCGGTCGCATCTTTTAAGACTATTAAACAGGATTGTAAATAAGTAATGACAGACAGCTGCTGAATGAAGCCACAGACAAAACAGCTGATAGCAATCTCAATGCACTGAGAAAAACAACTCGTCTTCAAACCGGATAATTCAATGATCTCTGAGATCTTTTGCAGCATTAGTAGAATTATTCTCTCGTTCTAGGCTAAAACTACCATTTCTAGACTGAACACACGAACATGTGACAACCCCTGCCTCATCCTTCTCTTGTTCCATTTCCAGGGGAAGAGCAGTCTCCTCTTGTTCCTTCAGGACAAACCCGTCTTGACACCTGCCTTCTGTCAGCGTAAATGAGGCCTGGGCAGGAGTCTGTGTCTCCTCAACAGGACATTAATCTGCTACTAGAGAGCTGACCAGGGAGACTAGTGGAACCAGAGTGCTGATATATGACGGGTTTTAGTCTAAGCACTGCTACTGCCGACACTGCAGCGAGGGAACACTTTATCCAGGTGATGGCAACGGAGCGGAATCGAATGGAAAAGGGTAAAAACAGGAGGGAGCAGGACAGAAATGACCTCTGTGATGCTTTAAAAACATGCTTTCTTTCAATCTGTTGAGTTCTTATAACGTGTAACTGAAAGATCTGAGTTTCATCACAGCAAAAAGCCAGTGTGTCTGACTGAAAGGCCCCCAGGCCACATCTTAAACTTGCACAATTTTAATACGAGTAAGTCACACAGGATATGCATCAAGGCTCGAACGCAAAAAAGTGTAAAAGTATACGTGATTAGCATGATTCAGACTCACAGCAGCCTCTGGTAGACCGGCTGTAACATGACATACTGGGAACATTAGGTGGAACATAAAAATATATTTCTCATAAAGCTTGAGAGGTTCCTGATGTGTTTCTTTAAGGCAACAAAGAAAATGGTTCTGCTGAACGTTCGTGACATGCTTTCCTGTAAAAGCCACGTTTTCGGTCAGGGTGGACGTGCGGCTCTTTGTGGCCGGAGAAAAATTACACTTTGGTGAAAGAAGGAGAGAAAATTGGACGGATAAAAAAAAGAATATAAACGGCAGAGTGATTTATGTGGCTGGCTCAAACCACACTATGAGAGGACGTCTTCCCATCATACCTTACATGGAAACATGCATGAGGGTAGAGTGAGGCTAAAAAGCATGATGCAATGCCCCCACACACTGAGCGACTGCTGAAAACATGACAGCTGTGTGCAAACCCTGACACAAGTTTGCCTTTTTTGCGCATTCACCAGAACCCAATCGGAAAACACAAAGAAAACCACTTTCACAGAGGACACATTTATTTAAATCTCTCCGAAATGCCATAAATCTTTATCTTTCTCGCCTTGTTTTAACACACAAGTCGGTAAATCATGCAGCAGAAGGCCAATTTTTTGAAGTGCGCCGCAAGGCTTTTCACGGGTATTACATGACAAGGTATTTTTCAAAATAAGGGGCTGCATTCCTGGAGAGAGATAGGAGGAGATTAAGGGGTGGGTGTGGTGGGGGGTGGGCGAGCGATGCCCTGACTGAGAGGGTCTATTACTCACAGTGGATGTCCAGTTCCCTTGACGGTGCTTTCAGCTCAGTCTTACTGAGGGAGAATATGAGGGATTCTGCAGGGAACGCATAGACAAGACCCAAGCTGCATATACGCACTAGTGAGAAATAGGTATGATAATAGAGAGCCTTTTCACGAGAGACAGTCAGGGGTATTTGTTTTAATCCTATGACTCTCTCTCTCTCTCTTTGTATTCATGCAGCCCTGACATGCTCTCAGTGAATTGATGCAGGACCAGGAGTTTTAATAGAGGATGTGCTGGGACTCCTCAGCCAGGTGTAGAAACTAAAAATATTTCTCTAAGCTGTAGATATTTGATAAATGGGCTTCAGAGGTAATGACATTGACTAAGAAACGATTACCTGCATGAGGCAGTCGACGTGCTTAGCTTACACTGTCTGTCACTGTTAGATCACCTTGAGGGTATTGTGTGGAATTTCCCTTTAAACTGTTAAATTGACATTCTATACTAATAAGTATCCGTGTGAATAGATCACTGACATATTACCACCTTACAAAGTTGATAGGGCGCACATTAATATTCATCTGGAATCATGTTTCAGGCCCCCTGGCAAATGCAACACTAGTATTCTCTCTCCTTTTACCTTTGTTTTGTTCTCATCAGTTCCTCTGCATAAATACAATAGTAATATGTTTTATTTAGAAGCGGCTTTCAAGACATCCAAGGCCACTGGGGACACGGTATATCTGGATCTTATGCCTCTAAATGCTAACTGTTAGGACTTGGACATTTAGCATTAAGTGTGTTTACATGGAACATTAAACCACAACAATTTACTTAAAGACTAAAAAAGGACTGTAAAGTTAAGAGGAACTAAACTGTCCCCTTATCTGCATCAGTGTGCTATTCCCCTGCCTTTAGTACATCACTACATTAAACCATCAACTGTTGATTAGCTGCACAGTGTGAAACATTTGCATCTTCTCTTATTCTTTATGCCCTATGTCTTGCATGCACGACATACGTCCAATAATCGATTGCCCTCTACAGTCAGCAGGAATCTATACTGTACTGTCTCACTGGCAAACATTTCAACACTACTTTTAGTGTGTTTCGTTGAGATTGAATTCAATATTGAACTTCAGGATGTTTACAGTGATGCTTCCCTCAAGTGAAAGCTGGTGCAAACAGAGGGAGCAAAGAGCACATGGAGGGTAATATTTACAGGAAGGAGCAGGATTGTAATAGAAAAAGCTGGAGCTCTCGGCAAAGGAGCTCTGCAGAAGTCAGCACAAAAATTCTGTGGAATATACGAGTAGTAATCCCAGTCCACCTATACTGGTTGACAGATATGATGCCAGGAATTAGAAATATGACACTCTTTCATCCAGGCGAAGATGAAATCCCAACAAACATCACACCCCTGTGGAAAATGTGACTTTTTTCTTTCATCTTTCACTGGTTTGCAGTATCAAATTCGAAGATATTAAAGCATTAGCATTGCTTTGGAATCAGCGGATGCACATTCCCTAAGTGACAGGCAGCTCACCTCTCCTTCCAAAAAATACATTCCACTCTCCTCATACCGCAAATCCTTTCAGGGCTCTGCCGGGCTAAAGTTCACAAGCTTTACCAGATCTCATTTTCGTGCATGGCTGTGCTGGCTGTTATTATTAGTGTGGCAGCCAGCCAGCTTGGACGGGTACACGTCTTCTGTCCCCCTCAATCCCCCTCGAGGTGAAAGGCCCAGGCCAAGGTCTTTAATCTGTGGGTATATACTAGGTAATATATGCCACTTTATACTCTGCACTGTGCTGCACGTGTGTTTGTACTGTGTTCATCGTGTCCGTCAGTCTCGAGTGACCACCGGAACAAACAGTAGAGATCTTCATACCTGCACTTTACGGGGCAGAGGAGCCATTTTCAGCCCTCAAGTGAGACTTGGAGAGTTATCCCATGTCTTCCTCTATTCTTTCTCTCTTTCTGTGGTTATGTGACTTTTGGATCCACTGCCAGACATTTCAGGAAACCTCAAGAGCTTCATGAGACATAACAAAGATCTCTCTCTTCTCCGTCTTTGTCTCTTTCAATGTAGATTACACTATGTTTCTCTGTCTGACGTCTGCAGGCCTGGAAGCTCAGCGGCACGTTCTCCCCGGGAGCTGAAAGTCATTTTCTTCAGTGGCCGATTGACTCGTATTATATCATTTTAAAAGCTGGTGTTTCTTACTTTTTAATGCCTGCGCTAATTCCGGACCACACACGTATGTAAACTATAGAAGACACAATCATTGTTGAATACCATTAGCATGATGTTGAATTTACTGCTAAATTAAGGATGAAATTCAGCTTTAGAGGATAATACATGTGCTGTATTTAAGCCCCCTAATTCCTAAATTTATTAGAATAACACATATCTCAGACAACCATGAAATTGTAAATAATTGAGCGGTGCTCTTAGGAGGCTTCTCTGGTTGCTCTGCTTTTTTTTAGCTGATGGCAAAACTGGAAATGAGATTTGATTCACAAAGCAGCGAAGCTAAATGGGAATAATTCCAAAACCATGGCCGACCCCCCCCAGACACTAATCTGTCCATGGGGGTTTCACCCATCTCCTCTCCCTCCAAATTGTCTCATCCACCTGCGTCAACCATGCTCTCCAACACACAGATGCATGTCTGAACGCCCTCATTCACACAGACAGGCACCTACAGACATACCTTTCCACCCCCTTCACCCACCACCCACCTTGTGTTTATGTTCAGAGCTTGAGTGACTGGTATTTCATTTCGGCCTGCCCGGAGCCCTCTTGCACAGTTTGGCTTGGCCAGTGTACCATTACTGGTCATTAAGTCTAACCTGAACTAATAGGGGCCCATTTTCCAAGGTGGTCTCCCAGGTGGCTGTCACGGGAGTGAGTGGCACTGCAGGGCTCAGGGTTTGACTTAGGCACACAGGGTTTCATGAAAAATCTGCTGGGACGCAAGCCAGGCTCCATCATACATTGGACACAGACTCTTTGATAACAAGAACCCATTGTTCTAGGGGGGTGTCCGGGTGTTTTGTTTCTCATTAAGGCAGGTTTAATGAGGCCAGCCAGAATATGTACCCCAGCCCATCCCTCTTATACAATCTGCCTTATTTTTACCATTCAACACCAGATCCAATGAATCATCGACAACCTTCCTAAAACTATTCAGTCTCCATGAAAAAAAAACATGTCTGGCCAAGAAACATGACGTAAGAATATACTGATATTCAACCTGGTAGCAAGGAGAGTAAGATGATACATTATTCAGGCCAACATCGACTTCTTATCGGTATTGGTAGATGTGTATATGTGGTAAATGCATTTATGATCCTCATCAACAATTCTCAGCGAAAATTTCTGTCCACCAAAATATAATTACCTGACCCTGGACAGGTCAGCAGTGTATCACAGAGCTGACATATAGAAGCAATTCACACTCATATTCAAACCTACAATCAATGTAGAGTTTCCAATTCACCAAACCCTAGTCTGCATGTCTTTGGACTGTGGGAGGAGGCCAGAGTACCCACAGAATACTGTAGACACAAGGAGAACATGCATCTCCACACAGAACCTGGATTCGAACCAAGAACCTCATTGGTGTGAGGTGACAGTACTAACCACTAAGTCACAAAACTGGTGCCGACGGAAAATACCCATCATCAGAGCTTCTTGAAACCCAAACTCAAGTTTATTAAACTGCTTGTTTTGTTTGTTTACAGTCAAAAACTAAAACATCAAATATTTGGCATTTTTGCATTAAACATGACTGAAACGGTTTATTGATTATGATGGTTGAGGATACATTTTCTATCAGTGCAGCTCTAATACAAATCATCACACACCTTCTATGGATTCCTTCAACTAATATACTGTAACATGCATATGTACATGATAATTGGAAGGTGGTTACAGTTGCCTTCCCTATATGCAATGCTACTCTGTCATTAAAGGTCACTAAATATAATCACATGACTTAAATCATTTTCAGTACAAAGCCTTATCACATACACAGACTGTCAGCATAAATACAATCCAATTCCAAGATATAAAACTACGCATGTTTTAGCTGTGCTCTCCTCCGTGTGACATGTGTCACCATTAATCAGAAGAGAAGGAGCCATTAGTCTAAATGTGGGGGTAATTAATCCACGCTCACACCCCATTAGACGTCATGCTCAATTTGTGCAGAGAGCTGTGTGCTGGGTAAATAAGCAGAGATGACGGGACCGGCAGTTATTATTCCCGAATACCTCGGCATCTCAGTTGTTACGATACTGTTGAGGTGCTAACGTGCATCTCCGAGAAAGCTTTCATCTAAACCTGTGAGTTCAAGTGGATATTACGAATTAAATTAAAAGTAGAACAACATGTGCTGCTGTTTCTATTAAAAAAACTTGTTTTCATGTGTCTTTTTACATAGGAAATTTGTGAACTTTGCACGCTGATCAGAGGATAATTGTTCACATGTGTATCTCGGTCATAAAAAAAATGTGACTGGACTTCAGCATTACAGCCAAACCATATAAGCCTCCAACAAGGTTAAACTGCAGTAGGGGCATACAGTATGAATCAGCCCTTAGTTTAATAAGTACCATTTGGCTGTCACCTCCGCGGCCGTAGAGCTGCTCTATTACAGTAAAGCCCCTCCAGTACAGAGCCGGGGTTATTCAATAAAACCCTGACTGAGTGTTTCTCCCAATCACCACTGGCAGATCTCTGATGAGGTAAAGAGCTCTCCTGTGCCAGCCCCCGTCCCTGCGGAGCACTGTCTGATTAAAATGGTTTTCTGAGACCATATTTTTGTTCTCCTTGTGCCCTTGCCAGACCTGAGTTTGAGTACAGAGAGAAAAATTGACAAATTACCTAATGCATACTGAATGAATCCACAAAAAACTGATTTAATCTATACATGTTTCCAGTAGGTAGATAGATGAGAGCATTGGATTTCTTGCTCTTTTTGAGAAATCGCTGGTATCCATGTCTCAAAGACACAGGAGGAGAATGCTGAAAGTGTGCCTTAACATACTCTACATTGTTTTACTGGTGTTGAGGGAAGAATGGCTTAGCATTAGCCATTCTGCTCTTCTGATCTTCAGCCTTAAGCTTAATCTTCAACCCCCCCACACACCACTTATCTTACTCGGCCATGACATGAAGTGGAAAGAAATGGCAACAGTGGAGTGGCGCACCAACTCCCCGCTTTTCTTACTCCCCCGTCTGCTCGGCTCGCTTCTAATACATTCCTGAGCCATCGTCGCAGGCTCATATGTACATGCATGAGTATGCTTCTGATTAGGAGGCACAAAGAGTACACTCTATAAATGCACTCTTAAACAATTACCACTGCTCCCGACTGCAGCCTTGACACAGACCTCAGACTGCGCTGCTGCCTCCCTTGCTTATTCAGGTGGGGAAGATGGATACAGACCATTTACGACAGTGTGCCTTGCTATAGGACACGTGCGGCGTTCCTGACTTTACATACCAGACTATAAAAGGGTTGAGAAACATTAGTATTTTCCTTATATCCACTTATTTGTGGTGGCCCTGACTTCCACATATTGTCCTTTTTTGGAATTCTTTTCTCCATTTCAGTGTAACTCCGCCCACACTAGGCAGGGATCCACATTCATCACCCTGACACTAGACAATTGATTAATGATTAGCTGACTGAAAGAAACAGTGTTTCACTCACTTTAATTGTCGACGAACCATTTAAAGCTGCTATAATCAATATTTTTACAGTTGCAATAGATAGCGGTGCCAGGCTCACAGTGACAAACTGTGTCAGCCACACAGAGAGATTTCGTGTAATTTTAGTGTCTTGTGGCTCATTGTTTTGCTTTCACGCCCTGCATCTTTACTGTTGTTTCACTCTCTGCTCAATACTCTGCTAAACCCGATGTCCGCTACCTGGCCAGCACCAAAAGACAGATTGACAAAGTTAGAAGCTAACTAGTAAACATAGTGCTGCATTAAAGAGCTACTGAGTCAGATATTTTCCTCAAGAGTATGTGGAAGTATAAATATTTGACTTACATCTGACAGGTGTCAGGAGATACTTCTCTAAATGAATGGTAATGTTGCTAACGTTTGCTCGATTTGCAGCTGGTTGCAAACACTTCACTGTTTGCAACCAGTACACTTCCACATAGACTGTATATAAAGACGGACGACATGGCTGCTCCCCAAAAGGTGAAGCCAAAGTATTTCAATTGCCCCCTGGTGGCTGGCTGAAGTACAGGGAAGAAATCCTGCCTACTGCAAGTTATTTTAAGGGACAGGGACCAAACTAAATACATTTTTCTTTAAGATTGGATATTCTTATGTGTGTTCAAGTGTTTTTTTCCGCTAAGTTTGTTTCAATTAGTTATTGAATGCTATAAAAATGGTGCGAAACATTATGATTGACGGCTGAGACTGACTCACGATTGGTCGAGTGCATGCATCGACAGCGGGTCCCCCTATCTCGGCTCTATCCTCCCACCACTATTGCACAGACTCTAGCTCCAAATAAGGAAGACGGCAGCATTTGTTTATCAGATATTTTAGCTTTATTTATGAATAGTGGAAGGAAGTGGAGACATGTCATCCATCTTTATATAAAGTCCATGGTCACTCAGACACGACAACTTAAAAGGGGATAACATATCAGTGTTTTGTTGAAAAAGTATTATTGTCCTCTACAGGGCAAAAACAGTTGATAACTTTCTGGTTGTCTCAGTTTTATAATATTATTAATCAAATAACTGTGTCTTTAACAATGCTGGTCACACAAAACAACCAATTAGAAGATGTAACCTTCAACTCTTGGAACTGAAAGATAATAATAATTAAGTGACTAATCCAGAAAATAATCAGCACATTTGATGTTAAATTATAATCATGAGTCACTGCTCTAATAAAATAATATTAATTAATATATTAATAAGTTGTGTATAATGAATTTTCATTTGATTTTGCACCAGGACTCTGGCTGGAATAAAAACCTACTTTGAAGCTTCTCCAAAGAAATAAACAGAAATCTGACTCATGTGAATACCCATGTAAGGACACAGTGATTGTTTTATGTGTATGAGGTAAGTCCTCACTTCCATCATTACCACATACGAGCCTGATCTCGCCCACGCCAAGTCTCACTCCCATGATGGCGGGCGTCCAACATGGACTCTCCGAGCTGGCCTTCACGTTCGCTGTACACACTACAATGCACACAGCAGCACCTCTCTAGCCTCAAGCATAAATCCAGCAGGCTTATAACTGACTTGCACGCTGCCCTGTTGCACCCCCGCCCCCATTCGATTCATAGAGCAGTTAACCTTGCGAACTGTGTAAACATATGACCTCAACGTTCATGTGCTTACACTCAGTGGTATTTTTCACACATGCCGCTGGGATTTACATCACCTTATTACCTCCACGTTCCCTTAATTCCCCATTACCCTAAAATATGGGACTTTTAAAAGGTGATATGACAGGCTCTTGATTAGCACTGTTTGTTTAGTTTTGGGGGTCGCTGTGGGAGGAAGGCGATAGGCTGAGAAGAGAAGGGGGGAGGAGGTGAAGAGAGGACAGAGGGGGGAGAATGGAAAGCTGGAAGAGGGAAGAAATAGGGTGAAGTGAGAACAAACGTTATAGTAATCATTTCTTTTTGGGAGAAAAGGGCTGAGGCAGACTAGATTGGTGTCAGAGAAAAAGGAGAGAGGCGAAGGGAAAGTTAATTCGGCTGTTACGCGAGAGACGAGTAAGGTGGTTTCTCTGCCACAGGGACAAACTGTGCACGTCTGAGGTCCCAGCGGGAGGACGCTGAAAGGAAAACACAAGGCCAATCAGCTAACAGAGGCATTTCCTGTGCTTGTTTTATCAGATGAGAAGAAGCCCAAAGGCTAAATGTCCCTCTCAAAGAGTGTAGTACACCTCTCAGAATAACCCGCTTTGGGGAATGAAGGGGAGAACATGCATCTTTGTGGGATGACATCAGGAGCAATGCTTCGGAGCACTGACCTCACTCTCGCACAATCAATCATCCACAAAAAACCCAAGAAATGCAGACCACGTGAGCAAGAGAGGAGGTTTTACCTTTTACGATAGAAAGCAAGGCTGCCTCGTGAATTAAATCATCACCCACTTAAAAAAAAAGATTTAGTTCAGGGAAAAGGAATACAATAGCGTTTTTTATAGCCATGAAACTTCTGGTGCAAGTTGGCATCTGGTAACTAGCAGATGGTGAACCAATATACCAATTACCAACACTGACATGCCATGCTGCCTATTAGGCAATCTGGCCTTGGGTGATAGCACTTTTGAGTCTGAAAATGCCACGAGCGAGAGGCTGATCTAACAAACCCTCTTCATCAGAGTGTGACTAAAGCCCAGTGGAATTCACACACAGGTCTTTCATGCCCCACATGACTGCTTCAGTCAGGAGAATCAAAGTTTGGGAAATAGTTTGGAAAGAAAGGAAGTGAAGATATGGGTCCTAGGAGGAAGGATCAATGTGAGATTCCTTTTGCATGTGCAGTGCATTCAATCTTCAAAATAGCCAAGACTTCATTTGGTGGTGAATCTATTATAGGCCAGGGAATAGGTCGACTAAAGGATGAGGGGAAAAAAAGGATTCTCAATCACCCAGGAGACAACCAGAGTGCAACGAACAAACGGCAGAACATCCAAGAGCCACGTGGATATTCCCATACAGAACTGTTCCATGTCATCTTGGCTTCATAATGAGTAACAACAAACAGAATATAAAGCTAAATTACACAGAGGAAATCTCATGGCATGAGAGGGTTTTTTTCAATGGCATATAACAGGAATTTTGAATCTATATCGCAAACATCTGCAAAACTCGTACTGCATATTTTCCAGGGCCTAAATAAACATCATCTAAGGTTTCCTGCCCTTGTGTGACTTCACAAGCAATTAAGCAGCACTACCAGCTTTTGTCTACCACTTGTTGACTGTCATTACTTGGTGAAAGAGTTAAGGATTCTTTTCCAACCCGGGATCAGCCCGCCCGTCCAAGCTCACCATATTATACAACTTAGTGTGCGGTTCTGGATGCAGCACATTCAAATTACATGCTATCGGATTCAAAGGCGAGGGGGGGAACAGCACAAGTACGATGTGGGGCTCGAGTCCAGGGCCAGAGTCCCATGAGCGCTAGCTGCACGTCAATCACACTCGCTTCAAATGAGCTGAACCCTGTCCTACTCCTGCTGTTGTCCAGAAGACACAAACCTAAAACCTAACCTTTCTTTTCCAAGGAAGCAGTGGACCCGACCCCAATGACAAGGACACCGTTGACGAAACAGAAAGCAATGATTTTGCTTGTGGTTCTCCAGGCATTGGGAGGCTGCATCTCTATCTCAAACCACATTCTTAGGACAAAAAAAGTCTGCATAAAATTAAGCCAAAGGGCAAAATGTCTAGAACACAGGAAACGTGCTTGACATAGTTTCACTGGTACTTTATGAGGAGAAACCAGAAAAAAAAGTTCTGGCACCTGCTGTGCAGAAACAATGTATGTTTGGACTGACGTGTCAGAGTGTGATCACTGGAAACTGAACCACATTTGAAAAACCTTAACACGGAACACAGTATAGGTAAACATCTATTTAAAAAAAAAAGAACAGAACGCTCCGATCATTTGTGTTAGAAAATTATCTTTGCCAGTTTTCCACTCCATTCAAATTCATTTTGCCACTTGGTTGGCTGCCTTCGCTCAGTGGTGGTAAGAAACTATTGCCTTGCAGGGAAACTCTGGATTCTTGCTTTGGAATTTGATACTGTGCTGGATTATGACTATCTAGGATCAAACTATAACAAAGCATCCACACATGATGCACGCATGTAAACACATAATTGTATATGGACAGAGTAATGAATGCTCCATGCTTTAGCAGATGTTGATTATGATAAGAGTAAGGCACAATAATAACCTGATCCAACATTTAAATTTGATCAAGTGTATGAGGAAAGGGAGGGAGGAAAAGAGGGAGCCAGCATACAGTAACTAGAAGCCTTCACCGCACTGTGCAGTCCAGAGCCAGACTCCGGAAATGCATGGCAGTGTTCCCTACATCCTGCCCGCCCGCCCAGCCCTAACCCTGGCCCTGGCTCTAGCCCTACACTGCCAAACCCCTGTTATCACTCTGTGCAATTACCTCCAGATTCCTCTGCACCCATATCATATCATGCCAATTATAAAATCCCCCTCTAAGTACACTACAAAGCACTACATGCATTTGACTGTAAAGCCTGCTGTTTTCTGTGTGTTTCAGCCCAGAAATAGCTGTGTGTGTGAATGTACAGTATTCATGTGGGCTGGCATGCAAAGATTGAAAAAAAAGTTATACATAAATCCTACAGCTGGGATTCCAAACCTGGGGTATTTGTGCGGCTGCCAAGAGTACTTGCAAAGGTGGAGTGGGTCAGCTATGATCTGATGAAAACTATATATCCACATACTAACTGAGTCAGCTGTAACAAATTAACATGTGTTGATTGATAGGGTGTGAAGACTGGTTAGCGAGTAAGCTGAGAAGATAGAAATGTGTAAATGTAATCAAGTTAAACCTGTTCTTATTGAAATTTAAGGCAGTTTATGTCCAGCCGATAACCTTAAATAGTACAAAGCTAAGTTGTGAACAGCCACAAGGAGAAAAATAGAAATCTGTTTTTTTTCAAGGATTAAGATATCTGTTAACTTGCAGCTAACATGCAGCAATGCAAGTAATGAATCCTTGAGAGATACTTCAACTTATCCTACAAGTTTCCACACTTTTGTCGATGACTTACAACAACACTGTCTGTACAAAAGCAGTGTTGGAAAAAATTTTTACAACCCTGAACTCCTACTGTAATACAGGAAGTGGTACTGTATATTGTTATGAGAGACAAGTACCAAAAGAGGACAGACTGGTTTGCTCAGGGTTGATCCTAGAGTGAGATAATGACCCAAAACACTAAGAGAACAGAACCAGACGGAGGTTTCACATGATTAAGAGCAGCTCAGTCTCCAGACGTAAACGTCATGGAGCTGGTTTGAGATGAACTGGATAGATGAAAGAAAAGAAAGTGTGGAAACTTGCAGTTTTGGGACAAACATTCTGAGCAGTATTGGATTACCACTGCAAAAAGAAATGCAAAAAAAAAAAAAGTCTAATTGTTCATTTTCTCTCTGCCTCTGTTTCAGAAACACTATTATGTCTATGCATTTCAATAAATGGAAAAAGTAGGTTTTCCAAACCCTTTGACACATACAGTAGTGTAATACCTACTTGAAATAGCCAAAAGTTATGATAAATGCTTAACAACTTAGAAGAAATGTATGTGGTTCAATTAGTTAGCTGAATATGATGAATAACTAATGGAAACACAATGCATAAATGTTAGAAATATATGGCTAGAAATTACTCATAGTTCATAGTAAAGAAATAGAAATGCACCTAAAAGTATAAGGTAGTGGGTGAAAGAAAACAATTTGTGAAGAAATGGATGAAAGAGCTAAAGGTAGTGGATTAATGCCTGAAATGTTCAGCTTCTGTTTCTCCAAATATTAGACCTACTGAACTTGAGTAAAACTGACCCAAGCTGACAGTTAAACTGTGGGAAGAAACTATTGTAGCAACATGTATATATACAGTTATACAACATCCAGTTTAAATGAACATATGCACATTTGTGGAATGAGACAATGTTGACGTTAATTAAAGGAAACTTAGGGCATTTGACAGGACTGTGGGGCACGTCAGACTAAAAACATTGGGAACCACTGTACTGGAGGATTGTTATGTGCTGCATTCCAGAGGCTATTCCAATCATCTGTCACCAGGTTGGGCCTGTGCCTTATAAGGAGTGGATGGCATTCTCCATGTGTTTTCCAAACACTGCACAACTTATCAGATACAGTTTCATGGACAATTACTATGCTGTCTCTAGCCCGAAAGCATTAACAAAACAAACCCTACAGATATACCCACTGCAGCTCCCTCCCTCCGCCCGCTCCCATTTTCCATGCTTCCATTTCACAGATACTAGTATGTAATAAAGCACAAGATCAAAAGACTTGCTGCCCAACGCATGTACAATGAGAGCAGTGGAGTCTCTTTAGCCTCGGGGGTGGTGGGATAGTAAGAAAGTGATACTTTGAAACGATGAGAGGTGGATTCACCCGTGGATGAGTGGGCCTAGCCTTCTGCAAGGCTGCCTGTGGCTTTGTCTGCAGGAGATGCTGGATGTCTTCACACCAAAGGACATTTGCCATGTGCAAACCTAAGGGTCACATTTGATCTTCGCGGAGCCATGCTTGCCATGAAACCAACTTTGAACACGTTCTACATGTCAGATTTCAGCTAGTTTATCCACATCCTGCTGTTATGGCTGCCTTTCTTTAGGGTTTGGGGGGGTGGGGTTGGGGGGGTGCAATTGACAAATGTGAATCGTAATTTGGCCTGAGAAAGTGCAGTGCCGATATTGGTGCGATTTGGACACTCTGTTCCAGTCACATGATTGGTTCGGCGCGGCGCTAATCTCATTATAATTGTCTGTTCATGTCATCTGTCAAAACATGGATGGAATGAGTTCTATCGACGTTGTATTATCCGTGTCTTAGATTTCTATCAAAGGAAAAGTTATTTCGTGATAATTATCTTTATCGTTTTATTGACCTTCAATATTAATAAAAAACTGAATGGTAAAAATCTTCACTGCAGGGAAACCGGATAGGATGATTACAAAGTTGTCTAACTACAATAGCAACGACAACATCCTGCGCACAAAGAAAAATAAAGTGTATTGTAGAACTGTTGGACAATGACCAGAAGTAAAGACCGTAGCTGTGGAGCATTAACACAGGCCAAGCAGACAGGCAGGTTTCGAACGGGCACTGCACGAGTCTTGTCCCTAAAAAGTAGTTCCAGGCTGAGGTTGGGCTCCCCCCCACCCCCCTCCTCCTCCTCGTCCCGTCATACTTTATCTCGATACGAATCTGAAGCGGTGAACACGGTACAGGGTTGGACCTCCGCTTTTGTCTTCGAGTCTCTAGCTTCAGATCAGCGTCACAGAAAAGTTTCACACACGAGTCGTAACTTTACTTCGACGCGAGTTCGCGAGTTCGCGGTAAACGAGGCGGTTGGCGCACAAAGAGGAGGGAGCGGAGGAGACGAACCGGGGGGAACAGTGGACGGACACAATGTGATGCTCCCCCGGCCCCTCCGCGTTGCTAAATACCGCGTGTAAAGCGACACGGGGTCGTGAACTCCGCTGGTGATACAGCGACAGAGGTCGGATGAGAGGTTGTGCGCTTACCTGTGGATCCTAACGGGACAGATTAGAGCTGTAGAGTCGAGTGAGAGCAGCGGAGAGGAGAAGGAGCCAGTCTGCAGTCAGTCCTCCACAAGCCCTCCGTGATAAAACCAGAGTCTAACCCCTCAACAAGCCCCTCCCTCCCAGTCAGAGCAGCTCCCACATCCCCTCTCCTCCTCAGCTCCAGTCTATGACACAGCTCGGCCTCACAGCATCCGAGTCCCAGACATTAGAAATCAAATGTGTCACCAGGCTGCACTCCTCTGCAGCCGCAGTGGCTTCAGGCAGAAAGTCCTTTTTTGGTGATCCTTCAGAAAACCAAAGGAAATGTTAAAGTTGGACAAAAAGCAGGGGGGGTTGTTCACAGGCAGAACATTAGAGCTGAGCGGTTTCATATTAACAGGCAACTTGATAAACGAGTGTGTGACCTCAACTATCCACCTTCATATTCAATACTATAATGTAATATTACTTCAAGTACATTTGGTGACAATGCTAAATCAATAACATGTAGCTTAAGTGTTTTTTACCCTCTTTTATATAGTATTAGAGTCCATAGACTGTATATGAAGATGGATGACCACTTCCTCCCATTATTTTTGGAAATTAAGCTAAAATATCAAGCGCATCCATCTTGCACAGTTGGAGTAGCAGCAGTCACCGGGGGTACCGTCAATACACACACACGTGCCATTCTCAGCTGTCAAACGTGACGTTTCACCCTGTTTATATTTTATTTATATTTTTTGTTTATTTAATTTCCACCAGTTTGCTTACAATCTCTAACCGACAAATTGATATGATGGTACGATATGATGAAAAGCTAAGCTAAGAAAAACATTGAAAACCCATATGTTCATCTATGTTTAATAAGTACATCCACCCTCCCCCGACACTATCCACTGCTAACCACCCTTCCACCCCCACCTCGTTTTAATTCCATGTCCTGTATTCTCCACCAGAGTTCCCCCCTCCCTTCCCAACCCTGCAACAAGGCAAATAGGTGCTTTTGAAATGTATAAGGCCTCATAAATATATTTCCATATCTCATTGAATTGTTTTGTTTTATTGTTACCCTCAGACAATGCTTTTTCTATGTTTAACAGACATTTCACCTGCTTTTAATAACAACAAATAACATTTAAAACCAAACTTACAAAGAACTGAACAATTGAACCAACATCAGTGTGATTCACTTCACTTTTGAGATGCAGTAATTTCATCCATCTTTTTGTACAGTCTGTTCTAGTCACAGAGCTCAGTGGCTTCTGATCTTGGAAATAAAACACATGTGGCGATACTGGAATATTCCAGGTCTTTTAACAACTCTTACTGCTGTAGTAAAGTTTAGCATGTTAGCATACTAACATTTGTTCATATTGCACAAAAAACAAAGAACATAGAGAGTTTGACCTCAGTGGTCCCATACATGCAAAGTCAGGGATCACCAAAGGGATTACAATTAATCCTGAAGGGGACATGAATTTGTGTAGAAAACTGGGGCTACCAAAAAGATCTGCATACTATCCAGTTTCTATTTGTTCGTTTACTCCAAATTTTAAAAACATAGGTCAAATGAACTGTGCCTCAGCCTATAGCAGCTGTATTATACTTCACTTTGTTAAATGTGCTCAGGGCCTTGCCAGGATTATAGAGAACTGAAGTCTAAGCCAATCAGAACCCTACTCTGATCCACATATAATTTTGCCCAGGAAACAAAAGAAATGCTCTTAACTAATTTATCCAGTTTCCCGAACATTATCCAGAAATGCTATTCCCCCACAGAACCCAAAACTAACTACATTTTGTGAAAAGCTATCAGACAAGTTAAAACTACAAACAACTGATAAATGATATTGTTAAAATTGAGTGTAAAAAAATAATATCAAACTCTTAATTGCCTTAGGGAATAACTGTACTATTTTATTGTTAAGGATTAATTAACTAATGTGAACTAAATTCATGAATGTATTGTAAAATAATTGAATTATCTTGGTGTTACTATTATTTTTACAGAAAATATACAGAGGACATGACCTCAGCATCCTCAATAAAAGCCACATATACCTGACTTCACTTTGAACAGCATTTCTTTGACATGACGATCCTGCATCAAGAACCAGTTTCTGTGTGTACTGCATGTACAGTATTTTAGGGAAGTAAAGACTAATAATAAAAGTGCGGTGTCATGTTTAATTTCCTCCTCCCAATGCAGCCCTGCTATTTGTGACCTTTTCTCTGTCAGCAGTTTTGCAAAGGATGCAGGGAGTTAGGAGGTGACGGACACAATAGCCACAGTGTTCTACTTTCTACTATGAAACAGCAGCATGTGGACACTGCCCCGCATTGTCTACTCCGTTTAAAACAATGATGCTCACAACAAAGAATTAACTTAAGAGCATTAGGCCACTGGTGCAGAAATGAGCACCATATGCACCAGTGGTCGTTTTGCACATGTTTTTTTAAAGATAAAATAAATGTGTGTGTGCATGTGCAAATTCAGTAGTGTGTGTGTGTGGCGTGCATGTGGCTGTGTGTATGCAACTAAAGGAGAGGGAGAATGAGCAGAGGGGGGGTTCAAGCGCCATCCAACTCAACAAATTTGAAAATTTATTTATCTACATTCCTTTTGAAAAGTGATGTATTTCAAGATAAACCTGTCATCATTCGATTTGCAGGTTTTTTTCCAGACCTAATCTCCCGATCCAGTTTGCACACAACATCTTGGCCCCAGAAACCCTCATTATCCTGATCCAAAATAACTTCATGGCAGAAATTTGATTGCCAGAATGATGCCATACCTGGGGCATGTTCATACTTAGCAAAATGCCTCATACGTGATGATCCGTTGCTATATTTGCATCATAAGCTCAGGTTTTTACCTCAGCCTCCTCAACCTACACAGCATTGGAGTTGAATTGAAAAGAGGAGCCTTACTACATCTGAAAGCCATATTAGCTCCAGCAGAAGTAGCTGCGAACATATGGACACTGGTTCGTGTTTATCTGGGCACAAACCAAAGAGGAAACATTATGGCTCTTGGCTGTTGTGCTTTCTGTAAGCTGTTCACAGCTGCTGTCAGAGAGGCACACATCTTTGGAGCCCAGAGCCACAGAGATTTGTATTGCCACCTGACATACATGCCTTCAGAATGTTACATCAGATGAAACACAGCCAATTATAAATGTTTTAACACCACATTGCTTTTAACAAACCTTTGACGTTTTCGCTATTACATCATATTTTTCTCTTCAATCAAATGAAAAGGAATATTTTTCCATCTTGAGTGAAACTGACATTATTGGAGAGGATTTGCCCTCAGTGAGTTGCATTCAGCTTTATAAAAGTTATATTGTCAATGATGAAAGTTGCATGTGGTATTCTGCAACTGCATTATAACAGCAGTTTCCATGACAACAATATAAAATTCGGGACATCATGGGGTCACTGCAGTTTTAAATCTAATCAGGATCTCTCGATTTAAGAATAAAGTTAAAGTTATTAATGTCACACACCAACTTGAAATGGATTATCACACTGCAGCCTCACTCAGACTGAGTATGTATGATGGATGATTGGTATCTGAGATGTCTCGGTGGTTCAGCCGGTCGATGTGCATACCAAATACCTGCAGCATCCTGGGTAAAATCCAGGACTTTTATCATTCTGATCCGTCCCCTGATCCTTTCTACGTCTCTCTGCTTTGTAACTGTCAAACACAAGAATGTCAACAAAGGACAGGCACCTGCAGCAGTAAACATCTGGATTATTTCCCTGGGGTATGGTTCTTGTTTGGCTTAATACTGACAAGTGACCTGTCACATTCCTTGGACTAACAATAAGATTATCATAAGGACGTCAAATTCTCTGTCACTACGCCTCCACTGTTCTGAGTATTTTTAACAGATGGAACACTACAGATAAATACAATACAATACAATATACTGAAAAAGTATATACTGTCTTGAAATTGATATATATCTACGAGGCAAAGTGGTGATTTAAGCTAAACGCTAACATCAGCATGCTAACTAATTGGGATGTATTTAGTCATAAACCACAGTATTGGACAGATCTATTAAGTTTTGACTTAGCAGTGGTACTGAAGGTACAATAAAGAGATTACCAGATCACCAATCATTTATTCTGAAGAGAATATGAATGTCAGCAGCAAAAATGTCAAGGCAATTCGTCCATTGGTACTAGAGCAAAAGTCAGGGGGCAACAAAAATTTGTGATTCATCATCTGGGAACCACAAATGTTTTGCCCCAAAGTTTGCCCCAACCCATCTTGTGACAACTTTGTGCAGTTGGTAAGGGTACATGAAAAGAGAAGGGATCTACCAAGTCATTATGGCTCATCCCCTGAGGATCCTGAGTATCTGCACAAGATTGCATGTAAATGCACCTAATGGTTATTTATATTTTTCAAAAAATACCAAAACATCATCAAAGTCGGTCGGCTTCATCCTCTGCTTATCAAGAATGTCTGCACCAAATTCACGATAATTCATCTCGATATATTTGAGATATTCCAGACAAACATCTCCACTCCTTAAGTCAACCCTGCATCACTGTGTAATGTTCATCAGTTTAACATATGACAACATTAGAGCTGGAACGACAGTCACTACAGGAGTAACTGTTAAATGTAATGCAAGCCTCTTGTTAATGTGCATGATGAAAGTGGCTTTGAATCCTCTCCCTCAGCCCTCTGACCCCTTCCATGGCTAATTTCCATTATATAAAATGATTTATAATGATCAATTACGCATAGCGTGCAGGAGGCTCAGGGAGGAATTAAAAGCCTGTGCGGTGACCCACCTGGCTCGAGTTCTAACTCTTTCACATGTTCAAGGGCCCCAGAATATGTCCCTGGGGGACTCCGTCACACTGGCTGCAAGTCAAAGCAAAGCAAACACAGAATCCCCTGTTTGTTGACTTTTTATGAAACGTTGAATCTAGTTAGGAAAATATGAGCATTTGTTTAAAAAAATTGGCTCGGTGCAGTTATGTGAAGAATGTGATTTAAAGGTAAAAACTCTTTCATCATTTGTGTTTCATGACATCAAAAGTAGCTCCGAGCTGAATTACCAAGAACTGAAGCTACACATATGAAGAGATATGTTTGACATTATTTTGTCATTACATTTTTAAGGATACATCGATGGAAAATACATTTCCAAAAGGGAAAAAATAAAAACACATTTGCTTGCTCTCTTCATGTCCATCTGTTAGCTGCGGTCACCACTGCCAAGATCTCTCATGACAAAAAAATCCTTCACTAGCACCCATCTAACGGATAGATGCAGCGTAAGTGGCTACTTTCCTACAGCATTTATTGTAAAACATCATAAAAGTGGTTGCCTACCATTATTTGAGTCTTACTTCTTTGCTAAAACACAGGACATTATATAGTATTGCATAAGAAAAAGTGTGTTTGTAAGAAAGAGGGGAGAGTAAGAGAGAGAGGATGTCACAGAGGTTGTTCAGGGGGCACCTCCCATCACAGATGTTTAACTAAATCATTCCCATGACACCTCTGCGAGGCTCCTCTGAATCTCAGCACCGCCACATCAACAACCCAAAAGATAAATATCTGACACTGGATGGATCTCACAGGCGCGTTACATGAGAGGTAAATGTACAGACATTTCGCGTTGACTGTTGAAAATTTATGGAAACATGTATGATTCTTGTTGCACTCACTCACACACACACACACACACACACACACACACACACACACACACACACACACACACACACACACGAGGCAGCAGGAGATGATAAAGCTTTGAAATAATTTCTCCGGAGTCAAAGCTGGGGCAAATATACTGTAACACTGTGTGGGATGTTCGATATTACCAAGGAAACCCCATCTGTGTCCAATCAGGAGGCCATTTATTCAACATTAACAAAAATATAGGAGAGAAAGACACAAAGAGTTTGAAGCACCAGGATTGTTTTTCTTATCTATTTTACAGATATTGTTCATATATTGCACATGTGAACATGTAGTTGGTCCACATGCAGTCATGTTTTCAACAATGCACTGAACTCTACATGCTCACTTAAGTTTGTCTTATTAACGATACACATACACTGTGTAGTGTCTTTGCACCAGTTAACTGTGATCCTACAGTGGGGGTGAAGTGTGATCTTCTTGCTATTGTGCTCTTAACTCTTCATGCATGTGTTAAGGATGAACGGATGAATGGAGGGTGATGCTTGGACAGCCCCTGGTGGAGATTATGATAAAGTGAACATTGAAAGTATGACTCAGACCCCATTATTTGTTATAGTGTCAGCGTCCTGACTTATACTGCCACCAGCAGTTCAGAATGTAAAGTAGATAGAAAACACTGTTGTTTTTTATGGCAGTGTATCACAGTAAAGATCGTTAAAGGTTTTTCTGAGATAACTGATGAACGTGCAGCAGTGTAATATAAAAAAGCAACAAAATATGTTCTGTGAGCTGCTACCTGAATGGACCAGGCCTCGAGGGCCTTTAATGTAACTGAGGTATCTGACCACCTTCAATATTGTTTTCTTGAGGTTCTTGACTGTACGCCAAGTAGCTGTATACAGTGAAATTCCCTTTCAGTGTGGACAGTGTGTGATAGATGTGTCCCCGGTGTAAGTGTGTGGGAAGTCCAAGGGTCATCAAAACATATAGACATGCCAAAGTGGAGCATCCCAGCCGAGCATCTTTTATAGCCAACAACAGTATGACACTGATGGGTTTTGAGGGCAGTTTCATAAAAGACAAATCAACACAAGGCTGTATCTACAAAACAAAATCCCCAAAAGTAGAAAAAACATTTACTCAGAATTTATGCCATATGCAAAACATGTGTATCCGGTTTGGGTCATTGCTATTACAGTGAAGAAGCTACATTCAGGCTACATCACTGGCATTTGAACTTGAAATCAGGGGGGTGCTGAGTTACAGAGATCAAATTTGTGCCAAATCTTTTTTTCTCTGAGTCAAACTTCACAGAGTCGTAACTCAGTCAGAGCTGAACACACACATATTGTTTGACACAATGTGACTTACACTTCCCAAGGATGTTATATCTCCAATATCCACCGTGAATCAACTGCCACATATCCACTTAGAAATCATAACAGAAAATATGATCCTTATAACTCAACTTTTCTTCAGTGTCAAAGTCGTTCAGTTAAGGTTGTTCGTGCGTCCATGGGCAAACTGACGGGAAGTCTAAAAGCGTATTTAGCGTACATGACTCCATGGCAACATTATATTTCCTATTTCAGCTCCTCATATTAAGAGAGGGTGTCAAACTATGAAAAACAACAGCCAGAGGGGAGAAGAGACTCAAGAGGGAAATAGTGTTTTTTAATTAGTCATGAGATAATTATGTATATTTACATAACATAAGGTACAGTACAAAGATATCAGAATTAATATAAAGTATATATATAGTTGCATGCATACACACATAAAATCGAATCCCCCATTATCTATACTGCTTATTCCAGCTGAGGGGGGGGGTTACACCCTGGACACGTTGCCACATCCCAGGGCCGACATACAGAGACATACAACCATTCACACTCGATTTCACATATGGTCAAAGTAGAGTCTCCATTTAACCCATCTGCATGTTTTCAGACTGTGGAAGGAAGCCAGAGAAAACCCACGCTGACACCAGAGGACATGCAAACTCCACACAGAAAGACTGTGTCTAAACCAGGATCCTTCTTGTTGTGAGGCGAGATTGCTAACCACTGTACCACCGCGCCGTCCACACATAAAATCATGCCATTACTTAATCAATGTCTTTAAAGGGCACGTTTGTGCTCAAAACTCCTCATCATTTTTTAAACCTTTTAAACCATTTTTTCTTATTATCTTATTTAGTACATCTAATATCAGTTTTATTGGAAGTTCTCTACTGCACATCATTTTTAATGAAAGGTTAGGGATCATTACATTTACATAACCACTGGTTTTGCTGAGGTTTTTATGGGAGCTCTGCTTTTATTAACAAAAACCTACACTAACTGTGAATTTAACAATAAAATTCTTTATTCTTAAAGTTCTACCTGTTCAAACTATGCTAACGTCTCCATAAGGGTCTGACTGCTCTGTGCCTTCAAATAACTCTGTGCTTGTTTCACTGAAAATTACAATATGTCTTGACTTCCTGTGAATAGGTGATGCAGGGTTGACATACCTATGAAGAATATGACATTATTATTAAATATGACAGACAATGAGTGAATAGGTGGGAATTCTATTCTACATATTACCACACGCTTCAAACTGAGAAAGAAACGTGTTACTGCGTTTGATGGATAACAGCATCCTTTAATTTCTTTTTTTCCAAGAAAGCTGCACTTTAGGATAATGCACTTATCTGCAGCTTTTAAATGCCAACCAATGAACCTCCTGCTCAAATATAAGAATCATAAAGAAGAAAAAAAAAAACTTTAAACTAAGCTGCTGCCTCCAGCTTTACTTCCCTCTCTCCTCACATTGTTCACCGGTTTGGCCTCTCATGAACCTCCTGTACCAACATCTTCTAAAATAACGAACTGGATCTGTGGGTCAGCAGCAGTAAAAGCAGGAGACGGGGTGTTTCTCTATTTCTCTGCAGCCTGGATGTGGATACGTTGCAGCGTGAATACAGATTATCTTTTATTCCTTATCCTTTGTGGATTAGAGCATATCACAAAGTCTGCACAATCCCATCTGACGCTTGGCTTTCGTACCGATCTCTGCAATTCCCTGTGAATTCAGACGCTGCGTAGGAGATCATAATTTCACTTTGGTGTGGTTAGAGATGTAAATAGATATAATCTTGGAAGGAGGATTGCGATGAGAGTGTAACATTTGATCTTCAAAGGGCTGCAGGTTATCTCAGGTACAATTGTGGTTGGCTGCCGTAAAAAAAAGAAGAAATTCTGATGCAGAGATAAACTTCTGCTTCATTTCCATTACAAAGACGAGTACCTCTCTCTCTCTCATTCTTGGCCACCTTCAACTCAATATCGTAGCGCTCATCATCCAGTGTCGATGTCTGCGTGCAAATCCTATCCTTACAGAGCTCCTGTGAAGCGAACAGACTCAGGCTTCTTTAAAGCCACAGCGAAAAAAAATGCAAATAAAAAGAATGAAAGCAACGATTCATCTTCAAATGGCATGTAAAAGCCACGGCTTTATAAATTTCACTCAGCCGTCAAGTAGACATGTGGCGCGATGTCTTTTAAAGTGTATTTTTGGGGGGGAAAGTAGAGTTTACAAGCCGAGTGAGAGACGCTGTTTATGTGAGAAACACACTGCATTCTGCACACGTCAAAAAGAAAAGGCCTGTTCGATATTACAGACAAAGTTTATCCATATGTACAAGTGCAGCGCACACATCCAGGAACCTGTGTGTGTCTGTCAATGGCTTGTGGTAGCGTGAAATAATATGTGAAAGCTGAGTGACAGTGATGATAAATCACAAGAGCAAGTGCACTATTGTACAGAGAACAATGCAAAGACCACAACAGGCCAACAGAGACACAACAGAGACTGCGACAACAACCTGAGTCCGATTTCCAAAGAGGACACAGCTGTAAAGCTTAACCTTTACCCAGCATGCATAGCAGCGGTTTGAGTAGATCAAGGCAGTAAAGCAGTTGCCAAGCAAAACAAGGAGTTGAAGTGTGACTTGGAGCTGAGGAGAACTGCACAGTCAGGTCATACAGGGATTCTCTGAGGATTTGTCACTGAAGGCGACACCTTCACCTCATCATCCACCCATCCCTCCATCTATCAACTATACCATTTATTCTTTGAGGGTCATGGGGGGGCTGGAGCCAATCCCAGCTGACATTGGGCTAGAGGCGGGGTTAACCCTGGACAGGTCGCCAGCCCATCACAGGGGCAACAAACAACCAATCACGTTCACACCTACTGTCAATTCAGAGTCTCTAATTAACCGAGGAACCTGGAGGGACTGCAGAAAACCCACACAGACACAGGGAGAACATGCAAACACGGTATTACAACAGGGAACCTTCTTGCTGTGAGCTAAGACACAGCCTAACGCCCTAAGCCACACACCCAATTAAAACCAGACATACCAGAAAAACTAACACTTGAAACTGTCAAATAGACAAAACTACATACAAGGGAGCATAAACACATTCACATAAGCCGTTTTCAGACATGTCCTGCGGAGGATCTCTGCAGTTTGCCTTTCACACACGCACAACGCAGCGGGGGTCCTCTGCTCAGACTCATTAACAATAGCAACAAATCCCTCGCAGGATTCAGGTGAGGGGCGTTGCAGCAGACAGAGGCAGATCGGAACGTATTAATTCTGCTGCAGAGATCACATGTTTTAGTTTTCATCCTATCGACACCCGCGTCGGCTCTTTTCCCCAAAAACTCATTTGATATCTTCTTCTGTCTTCTACAAGCGTAACAGTGCTTTTTCATCCGGAGATATTCATATTATTTTGTTTTTTCCTTTTTGCGTCTGAAGCGTGTTCAAAGTGTTATCAACTCACTCACTTGCGGTGAATTCAGCGGGGGATCCCCTCCTGTGTTCTCACTTCGGATTCTGTAGACTTTCTGCTGACTTTATACCAGGAGACCAGGCGGAGAAAGAAACTGTGGAGGCTCTCACGCGGACATCTGTGGAGAAAATGCGGAGGATCTCCAGAGTTCAGTGCATGTCTGAAAGCAGCTAAAAACATTAATTAAGCATGCAGCCAAAATAAACAACAATTTAATGCAGAAATGTTATAAAAAGGCAACTCCATTAAGTTCATGCAGTCATATGTGAGTCATATGCGAATGAGGACAGATGATTTAATCAAAAAAATGATATATGTGTATGTTCTGAGCAGCAGACTTTAGCGAGTCCTGACTCTCTGCCCCTCAACCAGGCGAGGCCCCGGCTCTCCTCTGCAGCTTGCCACGTCGATTAGCCATGTATTAAGTTTATGGTGCATAGTGGAGACAGTGAATACTACTCAGCGCACAGAGTGTGGCACTTTGATTCCAACGCACAAGCCTCCATTAGACTCATGACACCAGAGGCTGCAGAGTGGATTACCATTCAGTGATAGCCTGCAGGGATGCAGCCCTGTGCAGATAGGTTATTTAGATATGAACAGCTAATGTGCCGTAAAAGGAGCATCTGAATTGGAGCGGTAGTATTTTTCTTTATTTTCCTCGCAGAATGGAAATGTCACAACATTGTTGATAATTGCAGGCAAGAACCCCCCTGGACTTAAGTTGCTGGAAGGACCTTTTTATCCCACAAACCTCCTTAAACAGACGGCAGTGTGTCAGAGTCTATTGTCAGACCCGCTGGCCCAGGGGATGCACATACACACAATCACACAAACACACAGAAAAAGCAGCTCCACAAACTTCCATTGTTGCTGACTTTCCTCCTGGTTATGCTCTGGTACCCCACACAAATGGTTCAAAGGGGTCAAGTGCAGACAAAACATTGTTTTATCAGTGGTGTGTGGCAGCTGCTGTGATCTCTTCACAGGCTGTCATTATTCTGGTGTTATGAAGGTCACATTCTGCTTTATGTGTCAAAAGTGCTGGAGCTCTCAACTGCATTCAGGCTGTGGAAAATGCATCTAAATGTTAGTTAAGGCTCATTTATGTTCAATGTGGATATGTATACAGATGGAACCTTTCTGTCCGTACTATGCACTTCTTTCGTCCATATTTGTGTTCGTCTTCTGAAGGCTTAGGGATACAGACGAAACCGATAAAATGGAGCAGAACCTCCAACTCCTCGTCGAGAGCGGATTACAATCTGACTGCTTTTGCGTCTCCTCCGCCTTCGCTATGTTTGATGCTGCCCTCTAGTGGATGCATTGCTCGACAACTACGCCAACGTAAAGGATGCATGGAAGTACGTGGGCAGTGACAGTTACATTGTTTGAATTATCTCTTTTGCACATAAAGGCAGCTAAACAATGGGATACAATTATTTTGTAAAGCCTCTGTTTTCTAGAGTGAACATGTGTTTGTTCTGAGTCGCTTTGGATAAAAGCATCTGCCACATGAGTAGATGTAGCTGTCAACGATCAACTTATATTTAAAAATACTTATACTTATACTTAAAAAGAAAAAAAAATCTTGTAGTAAGACTTTTATGATTCTTTAAATAATATTTTGGTGAAAACAAAACAACAGTGCTTACTGTCATATCTGTCAGTGTTACTGTCAAGCTTTTCAGTAGAGGATAATTAACAGCAATGAAGCTACTCATCCCAAAGAACAATGAGATAATGAAATGAAAAGTTTTGACTAAGGACAGAATAGATAACCTTTCACTTTTTACAACTAATAAAAAGTCAGGTTATTTTTAGCATCGGGCTGTAAGGAAATTATGACAAAAAATATATATATAAAATAATCAGCCACTCTCTTACTATACTTATAAAATAAAAAGTATAGATAGAAATAAAAACTATTCAAGTCTCTCAATTGAAAATGCTTTGGGATTAAATGGACCAGGACGACATGAGAGACAACAGACACAAAACCTGCAGCAAATAGAGAAAAATCACATATCAAGACCAATAATTGTTCTCGAGGTGGCCGACAACAAACAAACACATCAGAAGTTAGAGAATCATTTCCCAACTGTGATCAATAACAAGGACATTATTAAGGAGACGACTGATTGAAATGCAGAGGGACAGGCAGACAACGATACAACGACAGGTCGTCCTTGTTTAGATTTCCGAGATCGCCAACGCAGTGCGATAAGCAATTGGCTGGCCCACATTCACAGCTGTGGCATGTCATACCAGGCACCATATGGCGTGTATTATAAGATCATGAAATCTGATTATGTGCTATTAGATTACATGTTGTAAGATATTTGCATTGTGATTAATAGGAATAGTCCTAGGCCGTGATTTATGTAACAAAGGCTTGATACATATGAATGTTATTAATATGATGTGAAGAATCCAATACGTGAACACACTGTTAACATGCACTGCACTGACCTTGTTTTCCACACAGCATTGATCCTCGCACACGCTCAGAGAAAGCAGCAAATATCGATACATGTTTGACCGGCGAGTGGCTACGAGCGGCTCTAATTTAACATCACATTGATTGAAGGAGCCGCTGGCTGATTATAAGGATGTAACCATATAGTGATCCTCTCCTTCTACACAGGTTCTGTTATTTCTACTGAAAATGCTATTACAGCCGTCTCTCCGGGGACCGGATCGACGAAGGTCCTCACGGTTTCCAGCTGTGGATAAAAACAGGCGACCCCGTCTCCCTCATCACACGCAGAGATGAGGACACCTGAGAGGGGGACGAAAGTTCATCCTGCGGGTTAATGGTTTCCTTGGATGAAATCACGTGGATGATACCAGAAAAAAAAAAAGGGGAAGAAGTTTGAAAAGAGATCCCTCGATTTCTCCGCTCTTCCTATTGTGTGGCCGATTGCCCTTCAGATGTTTTGAAGGAGAGCATTAACTTGTAGGAGATAAGATTTCATGCTGTAATTGAGGCTTAGGGAACATAATAGTGTTATAGCCACGGTGTCTGCAGAACCAAAAGACCGGCACAAGGTTGCTGAGTTAAAGAGACCGCCCGCCTTAATGTCACCAGTGTGACATTACACGCAGGGATTGAACTTGTGACCTTCATTGTGACACATCATTCTGTTGGTTCTGGTGGCCTTATTAGCTCCCCTGAGCTAGGACACACACACACACAGACAGACACACACACATAGAGACACACACATTAGTTCTGTACTGTATGTCACAATGTCACCAACCGGGATGCAGCCATCTTGTTAGAAGGTTACAATACATTAAACAGAGCTTCTCGACAGGAGCTCATTTCTCTCTCTCTCGCTCTCCACACACACACACACACATGCACACACATACACACACACACGCACACACTGGTATCTCAGGTTACAAATGAATAAAAATCAGAAGGACGGGAGGGGATTGAAGTCAATGCACCATTTTACAAGCAAACGATCTGACACCAATAAAACACAGCTTTATTGGGAGAATTTCATGCTTAAAATATGAAGGAGGATATGAGCTGTGACCCGCAGGACGGCTCAGAGAGGCATCTCCTCCAGCAGCCACATGCTCGCATTAAATACAAAATCAATCAGCTGAGTATTTACGAAGAGGACTTGACCTATTTGTATTCATCATCATCACTCATTCATCTCGTTGTGAGAGAGAGACTCACAGCGTTAACCCGGAAAATGTCAGCCAATGTATATTCAGCTTGGATTCTTATAAAACCACTTGAAACACGAAAACAAAACTCTCAAAGAATAATTGTATTTATTTTAACACACTTCATTACCACGCAACCTATTTTAGAGAGGCAGTGTGAAGTGTCTAACTCTGAAATGAACTGCAGAGAAAAGGAGAAGTACACATTTGGTTTTGATTGATTTACTGGCAGGTTCTGAGCTGTGTAAGGGAAATACAAAAAAATTGTTTAGTTTAAATACAGAATTGGTTTAGGTTCAGATTGTGTTGTATAAGCAATTTGGGAAGAGCCTTTTTGTGTGTAGTTTTTTGTAAATTCTTGATAGCTATGTTTCAAATTAGTAACTGCTTTCTCCTACCAATCTTAGCTGTCATAGAGTTTAATATTATCTAAATTGGCCATAAAATCACATCCAAAAATAGTTTTAAGAGGACAACAATATGTCAAATTTAACTATCTATTACTTGGGTTCATGCAGTTTTAGAAAAAGTCCATCGTCACCAATCGCACCATAGCCTTCAGCCACCGGCAAGGCTCACAGAGGTCAACAAAACAGGGGTTTAACACTCTGCAACTTCCTGTGCCTTGTGGCTCCACACACCAAACTGTGTACATCGGCTTGGGACGATTGCCAGAGCAGAAAAAAACACAAACATAATATCAAGGCACACAACTGATTTCAACTGGTCTCTCCTGCAGTTTAGATTGTTCGTAAGGGCATTTTTCTTTTTTAAAATATCTGCACAGTTTTGACTCATTACAACATGTACTACTTCTTGTGTGCAAGCTGTTCTTATTTGGACAATATCCAACTCCTTCAGTGTCTCACTGTTACCACATAAAAACAGGCCAGGGAACCAGGGAGATGGAGGGTCAGTAATTTTGGCAGGATAACCAGCCCCCGCCCACGTCCCCTACGAAACCTACCCTTCTCTTTGGCCACCTCGAAAGACAACACTGGCTGTGAGTGTGCCCACGGTCAGGTGGTGCAGTCGTAAAGCATCATAATTGTTTAATGTTGCGTTTTATGAGGCTACACTATGAGTCAGTGCAGCCCAAAGGCTCTGAATTCCAGACGATAACACGTTGGGTTCGGTAATACGAGGTTAATCACAGGTGGATATTAGTTCACTGTGGGCTGTGAGCAGCTGCTGAAGGTGTGTGCAGCCTTTGGGGGAGGACGAGGTGTTTCCAGAGCTTTCTGCCCGTCTGTCTGAGTCAGGCTGACCTTGCTGTCTGAGCCCAGCCACCCATCAGAGGGGATGGGGACATGCTGTTCTCATTGCAGATGAGCCAGAGAAGACGCTAATACCTATACGTGCAAACACACACATGCACGCACACATATATCAATATTGACTCTGTGTGAACACAGTGACACACTAAAGATTTGCTGAGGTAGGACTCCACACAATTTTAGATAAAAGATTAAAAATAACGTTCAGCAGTTGACTGAGTGCAGTGATGCAAGGTTCTGCATGAGCTGAACCGGCCCCCGTAGACACACACACACACACACACACACACACACACACACACACACACACACACACACACACACACACACACACACACAGTCATACAAATAATTAATATTTGTATCTACACACACTCATATTAATACATAAACAAACAAAACAAAACATTGACTCGTACGCTGATTGTATTTTTCCATGATTTTAAAACTCACCTAGATGCTGATGTAGTAAATAATCAACAATACGCAGATTATACAACTTTACCTATTGACTCTGAAGAAGATTTGCAGGTGTGTCTATTGTCTTAATATTGATATTAATATCGTCTGGGTTGTGCATCATTGCAAAATGTGCTAGCAGAAGTAGAAGCCAGTAAGACATACAACACTGCACAATAACCCAACAGGCACATTTTAGTTGGTTTCTTATTATTTTCTGCAGTGAAAATGAAAAATACAAGTGAAACTTTGCTTAAATTGGCAGCAACTTTAGAGACAGAACAAAAAAGGTTTTTACTGCTTTAGAGTAAGATCGACTTCTTCCTATTTTATTTTGCTCAATCACTACAATTTAATTTCTTCCTTTTTAAAGACTATCTTATGTCATTTAGCAGTCATAGCACGTGTTTGTTTATTATTCCCAACCTTGGACCCTCATTACATGTCATCAATCTTCTTCCAGTCAATTCCAATCGAGGTGAAAATGCCAAACAAATGTTTAATTAGAAAGGAGAAATTATTATAATTAGAAATTCATTTACATTTCCAGTACAAACTGAAAGATAATGTGTGCATGGATCTGGTAATCTCATGTGGGCCGGAGATGCATGGATGCATGACATTGACATAGATTAAATTAAAAGAGTCCCCCCCTCTCTCATCTCCGCACATACATACAGTATATATACAGTACATTACCCCCACGCAGGCTCAACGTTGTATCAGAGCGAAAGAGTTAAGCCTCCAAATCAGATGACAGACTGTAATTGGGGCGTTAAAGCTAGCGGCCTGCAGCTCGGCTCTTACGCATACACGCTATTAAGATAATCCTGCGAGGTAAATTTGAGAGGGAATTTGACATATAGTCGAGCGTGATGGCGTTTCCTAATGCCTCCTTCATGTCGTTCCTGCTGCTTGAAAACAAGAGTGAGTGTACTTTCGAAAGGACAAACTAAACTCCAGCTTATTACCCAACTGCCATACCTGAGCCCAATAACACCGCTCCGCTATTTGTTTGGATTCATTCCGAGATGCAACCAGATATGAGAGTGAAGAGAAATGCAGCATGACTGTGAATTAGGTTATGCAAATGAGGCACAATAATAATATGATTTAACATCCCGTCTCCCCATCCATACCTTGGACTTGACTAGTGTGGTTCTAATTTTAATTAGATTGGATTTACATAACGTTTTCCCATTAGCTGGTTCCCGGGTGACCCCCGCACTGATGGCGCCAACTGGTTCCTCTGTGTGCACACACGCACACACACACACACACACACACACACACACACACACACACACACACACACACACAGTCCCTCGCCGTTACTTTGAAGTCTGTGGGTGGTGTAACTATTTAGTGATGCCAGGCGTGTACTATTAATACCAAGAACAAGTCTGATAATATCGCTGTGTAAAAAACAAGAAGTGTAAAGTCATTAAGTTTAAATTGTTTTGAGCAAATGCTGTGAATGTATTAGTCACCTCATAACATTTTCTTAGAATGTGCCCTGTGTGGAATCAGAATCAACGATCGGGGCTGTTGCAACAGGCTAGTTCTCCCTGGGGCTGCAAGCTGAAAGCCCCCCCCACACACACACACACACACACCGAGAGTGGCTGATTACGTTTGACCACAGCAATGACAATTTTGTGATAATGACCTGAAGATGACAGGATATGTACAGGAGACTGCAACAAGCCTTGTCTACACTCCCGTGGAAAATCTTTCAACAGATATTCCCTGTGCCTTTAAAAACATAATGTGCTGCTTTAAACATCTTATCCTTTGCAGTTTACACCAGGAGCAAACAAGGACCAGGAGTGGGAGAAGTGGGAGAAGGAGGAGAAGGAGAAGAAGGAGAAGAAGGAGGAGAAGAAGGCGAAGAAGGAGGAGAAGAGTGGTCTTATAGCTGACCTAAAAACAACTCCTCATGGACAATCTCCATGTCTCAAAGATAAAAAGCCACACTATCAAATATTTACTGAAAAACTGTACTCGATCACTATGGTTAGGGGGGCTTGTTTGGTAAGGGGAGGAAATGAGTGTGAAACATCTGTGCAACAGTACACTGGAGTGCTCTCTCTCTCTCTCTCTCTCTGTCTGTCTCTCTCTCTCTCTGGTCTTTGGATGCTGATGTGCGAAAAAGAAAAATCCCTCTTTCTTTTCTTTCTTCCCACTTGCCCTCAATTCAGCTGAGTGATTATATGGGCCAGTATAGGGACTTTGCAGTGTGACGGATGCTTGCTGTAATTCTTTCAATGCTCTGGGATCATGAGAGAACATTTGCATATGTATGATCGAGCTGCACAATAAGTAATCTTGCCAACACACGCATGGATTCACTGCACACCAGTGACTTAAGCCCTCAAACCCAATTTCACATATACTCTTTGCAATTAAGGTGCTTTTTTGGCTGTTTGGCTTTTTCGGATTACCATTACTCAGCATGTGTTTGATAAAGCTGAAAAGGGAACTCCGGAAACCTTAATATTCATATGAATATGACTCAAAACACTCAGATGTGTGCAGCCAAGCTTTTTTTTTTCTGCCTCTGAGGCAACACTGTTAACTAACCTCTCAGTTGCACTACCTGTCCTGGCCACTGGGAGGTAGAGGTCCTCTGCACTGAGATGTTGCAGGGACAAGAGAAAAACTGATGCTGTGATTTCAAAGAGTTGGGCTTGTAAACATGCCACAGACAGTTGTTAAAGATGCTAATGAAAACGAGGGGGGAACCAGAGTGCACGGCACGATGAATCCATTTTCCAGTGTGCATTAAAGGCAGGGGAGAGGAGGCAGAGGGAGTTGTAGTAACTGCTGTCGAGGGGAAATTTTGTATTTTACACCGTCCAGTAGGTGCGTTTACAATGCCGCCGTCTTAAATCCTTAACCACTCCCACACCCCTGACAGCATAAAAGCCTCACTCACTTCTTGTAAGCAATTATTGTAGCTTTTAATTGCATTGTTGTGGAGAACGGCGTCTCAGTGTATGCTGCTGTCACTCAGACCTGCCAGGGGTTCGCTTGGGAGGATGGGTGTGTCTGCTTTGTTGTACATGAGGGTGTGTGTGTGTGTGAGAGAGAGAGAGAGAAGGAGAGAGAGAGAGAGAGAGAGAGAGAGAGAGAGAGAGTGGCAGTGACATATTTGATCAACTTGTGTGTGGGGGTGAAAGTGTCTAGGAGGTGACAACTGAGTGGTGATAGAGGCTGATTCACCTTTCTACAGGTGACACAGTGTTGTCATCCAAAGACTGCGTCGTCTGGAGAGGGACGGTTAAAAAAAAACTCTTCTCTTCTCTTCTCTTCTCTTCTCTTCTCTTTGCTTCCCTTCCGATAAGATCCTGTGTACTGTCACTGGAACTGATGGGAGGTAAATCCAGGCTGCAGACCACCACGGGCTGCCTCGGAGCACTGCGGGTCAGTGTCAGTATCGGCCAGCGTGTCCATCACTGGTCTGACCTTTGGAGAGCCCCCATCCCTCGGGTGTGGCTGAATCTTTGCAGGGGGAAAGCTACACACAAATCTATAGTGTACATACAGACTGCCCAGAGGCAAGAGAAGCAGAGATCGTGGATGGAAAGCACGCCACAGGCTGAGGGGAACCTGAGGAAAGAGGAAACTGATGCAGGGAGGGGGCCGGACAGGGCAGCCAGGGCACTCAACATAGGGCTGCAGGAAGAAACGGAGGAAGTTGATGGATAGAGATGGGGCAAAGATAGGCAGCCAGAGAGAGAAGGATGTATTGGATCCTGGAAGATAATTTCACATGACATGATAAGGGGGACAGAGCTTTTATGGACAGATGACAATGGACTTGACAAATATCTGGAGGCAAGAGGACACAGAGAAATACATATAAGGATGATAAAGTAATATATGTAAAATCTTTTGAATCATACCCATTGTGTAAGTTGAAATTCAAAATGATGATTGATACCAATTTCACATCAGACGGACAGCTGGTTAGTTTAGCTCGATCCAAAGGTTTTAAATAAATCTGTCTACCTGAACCTCTAAAGATCTAAAGCGTAAAAACCTTAACTCTGACTCTTCTTCGCCGGTTGCCTGGCAACTGGTCCCACCAGCATTTAAAACACATTCTTTTTCATTAGCCGATTTCCTCTCAAGGGCAAAGTGAATCTGAATTTTTTATGTCGAGTTCAACTCTGGTCAACTATGACCCGCTAATTCTTGCTGATGACAATAGCGAGCCGTTTTGAGAGCAGGAACGTTTGACAGGACGGAGAGACGGAGAGTCCACAATTGATGCTATTATAGCTTATTATCTGTGCTGCAGCGTTGTGTTTTCAGACACTTCAGACAGCAGTTGATGGCACAAATACATCTTTGGAATTACTGTGAGAATTGATTGTGTCACTGCTAACTGACTGTTAGCGAGCCCATTAGCTTGGAGAGATTTATTTCTCCTCTTTAACAACTTCTCTATGGAACAAAACTGTGCACAATGGTAATACAAATGCCAGGGAAGAGGTAAACAGAACTGTGGAGAAAAATAACCATAGTCTTCAGCTACTTTGAGTGACTAGTGCTAACCTGACTGGCTAATGGGTTAGCTCTTTACCTCTTAGATACATCATTACAAAAAGTAGCCCAACAACTAAGATAAGATAATATAAGATAGAGATTATTGACCCGAAGGAAATTTTATCTTGGACACATTCAATAGCTGCTTTTAAAGAACATACATAATGTACATACATAAATAATTATTTAAAAGCAACTTTTTCAAAAGACACTATGAGAAATGACTTCTAACCTGATTTCTAACGCCAGTAAATGTTTTCAGATGGAATTTATGGTCTCATTCATTTTGTAAATAAAAGTCCCATTTAGAGTCAAATAGACGATAAAACACGGGATGTATTAGGGTGTGAATACCGTGAGATTGACAGATAGCACCATCCAATGGGTGCAGGTCGCAGGTGTGCGTATGTGTGTGTGTGTGTGTGTAATTGTGGTTACTTCTGGTTTAAACAAAATGGCGCTGTCCAAAATGGAAAACTCGAGGCTTCAAAATGACAATGGGTGATGTCACGGTGGCGTAGATGGAGGAGTGGGGCCAAGCTCAAATCGGATTTGGCCCCTGAAGTGACCCGGTTGTGTTCATTGTCTTTTTTGTGAAAATAACTTCTGCAAGTCTTTTTATAGTCTTTTATAATAAAATTTTGCTCAAAGCGTAGTTAACAGTAAACAAGGAACTTCAATGTGCACCTTAATGAATCAAGCATTGTGTATGAATGTTGGACATATAATTGGCCCCTAGATCCGCCTCTGCACTTTAGTTGTTGTACATATTAAACATATGTTAATTTGCTATCTGTAGAGGTGCTGGTGATACAGTGCAGACAACAGAGGTGTCATTATCGTCCCATTTAACTCCCATTGGTGAAATTGCAAACAAGTGATGACCATGTAGGTGGGGCTAGAGCCGCATAATCTCCCCCCAAATGGAAAGCAAGATACATATTTGAAATCACCACAAAGTTTCATTCGGGAACAAAGCACAGGGTGTAAAGCTTATTAACTTATAACCCTGAACTAATTGCTTTCTGTCTGCTCCAGATCCTGCAGATTAAAAATTCAGCTTTTGTTGAAATATAATGGTGGTCGAGGTATAAGAGCATCAACAACCACGATGAGCCTTATCAATCCAAGCACACATAGTCCATTAGCAGGAGCAAAGACTTTGAGCTGATTAATTGATTTTTAATTGGCAGTGGTGACGTGGTGGCCACAGGCACAGCGTGATGGCTTTATGGAGGGAGGTGCGGGGTGGTGGTGGTGGGGGGTGACTCTGAAAACCCGTGGCCTTGGTTATCCCTTGCACACACGCACACACACACACACACACACACACACCAGTGTTGTGTACTTGGTTGTGATGATGTTAATTGAGAGGTAACGACTCCATGCTCATCATGCTACGTAGCTTGCTGGGAACAGGATAATGATTGGGACTGTGCACAGACTCCTGCTCCTCCGGCCCACAATCCTTTGCTGCCAGGAGTGCTCAGGGGCTTAGTTGATGTCAGGAACCCTTTTCATCCCTCGGCACGACTGTGATAGGGCAGCCTATTAAACTTGCCTTTATTATATAGGGTCCCGATACACCCCATATAAAGTCTGGGAAGACTATCACAGATGCTGTTGGTTTTATTTCCACATTTATTATGTGCAGCCACCACTGCGCGACAACCCGAGAGCTGTATATTGTAAACTGTTACCATTCTAACGTCATTATCGGAAAGTCACACTTCTGCAAGCTCACATATACACACACGCAAAATCCACAATGTGACTAAACATTTATTTCCCGGCGCTCCAGCTTCCGTCAAGTCAAACTTGGATATGTAAAACCTCCATGAATGCGAGGTGCCGAGATTTGGAAAGGGAAGGCACAGAAAAAGAAATGTGATTAGACACAGCTCACTATCTCATACCCCCAAGCGTCCTCACAGAGAGGAGCAGTCGTATAGCTTTGAGGAGGGGCTCCCGTGTTTTTGATGCAATCTCCGCGGTAAACATGAGACGCGCCGGAGAAGGCGATGATTCATCTTGGAGACGTGGGACATCTTGTTAAGGCAGGATGTTGATACAGGTGTGGTGTACTTTGCAGAGGGGAGTTTATTAGCATTTGTCATTGCACCTAAAGTGACAGCAAAAAGAGGTCTGCTCATGAACATATAAAGGAAATTGTCTTGTTATGGAGACAAAAAACATTTCTGTTGTCAAGGATGCTTTTCAAGAAGCTGTTTTCATTCCTACAACCGTTGCATTTATGTCTGAGGACTTAATATCGCTATGGAACATCATATATTTCTGGTGCCACATTACAGTTTGATATATTGTGCCATATTTACACTGTACTGCTACATCCATACTACTACACTAACAAAACAATCTGTCACTACAAGCATTTTGGTTCAGTATCAGTTTTAATCCTCGCCCATACTTCTGGACATGGGAATTGTCGCAGATTGCTCAAATAATAGCTTGTCTCTCACACATTAAAGCCATTGTATCATTGTAAAATACAGAATTTAACTGCACAACAGCTGTTAGCAAAGACAACAAGGTCAGCAACGCTTGTAATTCATTATCCGTGTTGTGTTCTAAACTAGCAGCCGAGGCTAGTGCCTGTTGTTGTCTTACGGAAGGGGGGTTCATGTGATAGGAGCCTGACGAATCAGTAAGGATGTCAAGACTGAAAAGACCTAATCAGCGAGCTCTGGTGAGTTTCTACATCATCATCTCCGCCAGAAATATCTGTGGCAGAGGTGATGCATCTCCAAACGTAGTGATGTGGACGTAGCCGACATCTAATGCAAAGAACTGGCAGAAGTCATTCACGGCTCCTTGTATCTATTTTGGCATTTCTGGGAGATTGGGAATTTTGCCTGAACAATAATTACACTTCCACTCAGCTGCTTAGGCGAACGGCTGCTGTGAAGCAGCAGCAGAGTGAGACAGGCCGGATGCCTCTCAGCATTAACTACCTTCTGCAAATGAAGAGGATTTCTGCGTTGCCAGAAACTAAACAGGTCGAAGTAAATCGGCCAAAAACTCTGACCTAATGCTGAGAGTAAACTCCTCTGACACACCTGTCCACCCTGTGGTTTTATCTCTGATGCCAGCTCCTGCAGATTCAGCTTCAGATCCTATTTGGTTTAAGAAATTGAAATTCTTTCGGGTGTATATCATATTTGCAGAAATTTTTTTTTCATTTTTTCCCCCATCAGGAGTCTTTTTCCCCTCTCCAGATTGTAGCAGCAACTGTTTTCTAAATCCCCAGGGAGAAATCAATGTAGGACACATTCTAATTTGCTGCATTTCTCACATCACAACTGGGATTTTAATGTGAAAGTTACACTGAAGCATAACGCCGCTGATCAGGAATACCAATAAAGTTTTTATCTCCAGCTCCTCGTGTTTCTTTGTCCATGTAATTGTTGTCAGCATCCAGCTCATGACACAATTGAGGAATTACACCAGTCGATGGGCGTTCGAAAAGCCTCAGTTTCAACCTCCTTACTCTCTTTTTTCCCAACACTCTGCAATCAGTATCTTTAGAACTGCCCTGATTTCCATCTCCTCTCCCTGAGTGGGTTCAACATTAATTTTGTTTTTGGTGGTGAATATGTATTGGCATTAATCACAGATGATAGAAATTTGCAAGTTTAATTCTGCCCTCTGAAATCTCAGCTGCACACTAGCAGCTTATGAATAGAGTTTTCTCCCCCAGCAAACATTTGCAATAAAAAATAATTGCAGCCGGAAAAAAAGCCTTGATGATAACTCAGCGATTTCAAGTGCACTTAATGGTCTATTGTCTAAATTTGTCAAGCTCCAAGAGTTGTTTTGTTGTCTTTTAAAGCGGTAATTAGCCAAGTGCAGTCTGTCCTCAAAAACCATATCTACATGAGTCAGCCATTTCAGCCAATTTATCTGGAGATTGTCACAACAATGGGAGCTGATGAGGAAAATGGACAACTCAAACATCCTCCTTTCAAAACCCCACAATGCTGCACCGCTTATTACAGCAGCTCTAACCCTAGACTATGTTACTTTAGAAGACATTTCATTTGAGTAAGTTGTATACTACTAAAAAGTAGACCTTAATGTCATGCACTTCAAAATAAAATCCAAAACATTTCAACATATAGGTGCATGTAGTATGAAGTGCAAGTCCTTGGAGTTGTTTTTCTTAAAATGTCATCTTCAGCAGAAAACAAGTTTAATATATATACTTTTTATATACCTAACCCTAACCCCCTTTTTTTTTTTTAAGAGTAAAGAGATTTTAGGTCAACATTTGTCAGTACAAAATATAACACAAACAAGTGAAACCATCTGACCACCTGGCAGTCCACCTCCATGTTTTTAGTTTTTCCATTTCGTCACACAAGTTTCTGTGAGTTCCCAAGTCTCTTGAATCGCCAGTCGGAGATAATTTGTGTGTGGTCCTGCGTCCTGACTAGAGTGTGTGTACTCATGATTAAAAGATTAAAAATCACATCTGTCGTTACGTCTGTGGTCTCCCAATAGTTTTACGTTTGAAAAATTCTCTAGTGTGCAGCAGACATGGGCTGTTGTGCTCTTAAAGACAAGATCAAAATAAAGTTTCTTAATTAAAATTTAAAACAAACTGCTGAATTAAATGTGGATCTGATGAATCCCACAGTGGAAATGGAAGAAATAATAAGGGCACCTGTACAGTGGGCTACATAAATAAAGGAAATGAATAGTTCTTATAATTGGATGTTATAGGCAGATGTGAGTATTTACATCCCCTGCCATTTGCTGGATGACTAATGGGTGTGTTTCATGAAGTAAAACTGAAAACTGGTCACTGTAACTAAACTAAAACCACACACTTCATATCCCCTCTGATGTAAACAGGACACACAGGTTGTATTTGTTCCTGCTACACAGTCTCTTCACAGTGTAGCAGCTCACACTGCCGTCACTTCTACACTAAACAGCTCACAGCATAATACTGTAAAAATAATGAGCTGCGTTCCCTGGCCATCTTAAGATGAACACCAGACCTCTTAACACTATGAATAATGGAAAAAAAAAGTTAAAAATATTTTTTGATTACAAATACAAAAAAAAAAACTTTTTACTGTAAAGAATGTAACTGGATTTTGTTGGTTTGTCTAAGATATGGATAGCAACTGAGTTCAGTAAAATAAATAAAGCTTAAGTACAGTATTTAGAAGTTAGCAATAATTATATACAACCTCTTATTTGCTTGAGCCCAATAAAAAGAGAGAAATATATGTTTCCCCATCTCTCTTGCTGTCTTCATTTGTCTTGTGTGGTGATTTTCCTCTTGTTCACTGATGTATGTGCCACAGAACGATAATAGAGTCCCATCATTGTAAGAAGATTGTGTCCAGTAACGGGAAGCAGTGGCAGCACACTCCTTTGGATCATCTCCCCACAGATTAAAAGCTTATTCAAATTATATTCCTCCCTCTCTTCTAAACAAGGCGAGCGTCGCCGTCCCTGCAGAGAAGTGCTGGTAAGTAGCTTTGCAAACATTTGGGTCCAGAAGCGGACAAATTGAAGCTTGAATGAGCTACTTCTTGTTTGTGAAATGAATGCCCAAAGACGTAAATGGATTATAAGTCATTTAACAATATTGTGGGAAACAAATGTGGCAATTGTTTTTTTGTAATCTGATATTGACTTAAGATAATTGTTCCTTCATTGCTGGCGAAAAGAAAGAAAAACTCGTCCTGTATCTGTGCTGCAACAGAAAATTAATTCCGTAAACAAATTTCGCCTTGAGCTTTCTAAACATAGTTAAAAAAATCTTTGTTTTAAGCGATTCCCCCATAAAAATAAATATGATCTTTCAAAATAGGACACAGTGGAGCAATATTACTGAATGGGTTCATGATAAAGTAGGAAAAACAACAGGTAATACAGTGAGAAGCTGGATTTCTTTTATCACTTCATTTATAGGCAGCTGAAATCGTTTATATAAAAATAACTCTCTACAATCTCAGATCGCCACAATAACCATGACCTGTGCTGTACCTCCCTGGTACACTCCAGCTTTTGGCAGCTCGGCGGTCTCATCTGCATATTAATGCGAAATGACGCCTGATGACAAAAACTGCAGAGCCCTGACACCTTGTTGCAAACACACTTGACAGTGGTAAGATACTGGTCCTCAGTATGAGAGTGCAGATATTTATACTGTCAGGTATATGGTCTGCGTCTCACTGCGGCGTTTCCTCCACTCTGAATCATTTTGGGGGGTTGGGAAACTGGCTGATGACTGAACCAACACGTCAGGAAATGTTTTTAATGAGGTGGAGTCGTCCTCTCTCTCTCTCCTTGTCTTTAAAACAAATTCATAGAATATTGATATCGCAGAGGAGTCACAACACAATCACTGCTCAACTGAAGACGAACTTGTACGCATAAATTATTACTGTCTCGGAAGATATGAAAGTCCACAGTAAGGCACACTGTTTCAGAGGACTGTCTGTATTCTTGGCCGCTCGTCACTTATTATATACACTATGTCATCTTCATAGAATAAATACATTTAGTCAGATGATGGCTCACTCGAGGCAAAAGCACATGGGTGTTGTTTTCTGGCTGCGTCAGAAGCTATGAGCACATCTACACTGATAAAATGGTGCTAAACTTCCAGTAAGCGTTCACATTATACAGTCAGGCCGTATTCAGATTCATCTAAATAAATGATGTGCAATTACCGTCCCTGCTCCCCTCCTAACCCCCGCGCTATGTGCACGCAGGAGCGTCGCTACGGCACGCTGCCTCCACAATTCAAGCAGCGATGTCATATCGCATTATGAAGAATGACCTTTGTCTTTGCTGTATCACAAGCCCGGAGTCTGTACTTAATCAAAGATGATTAGTTCAATTTACTAAGTCTGCTCGCTAATGGCTGCACACAGGACCGTTGGCACTCTGGAGAGGTCAAACTGAGTGGGATTTGCCCCCTCTGTCATCTGAATGATGCCTGTGGGTAAACATTCATGGTGGCTCAGCGGGTGAGGATGCATGCCATCTGCAGCATTCTAGGTTTACACATTTGGTTTAATTCTCTCCTTTTGTTATGTTTTACATGCATTATGTATATTTCTACAAAAATGCTTCCTACAATTCCTTTTAACTAATCACCATCACCCACATAGTGTCATCTGTTGTGTTTGTTCTGTTCAAGAGTCAATCAATTTATCAAGTGTAGTTTCAAATGTCATAGCATATTATTCCCTCCTTGTAAATGCACAATTGCAAAATGCATAAGAAATGCATTTGACATCCATTGTATTATCCAGTTGGGTATGTTATGTTTTGGAATGGAAGAAAAGGAACCAGAATAGCACTTTGTAGAGCACACACCTCTGCCAAGGCCAGTCTCCTTAAATTCAATCAAGCTGCAACAAATTTCACACACTCCTTGTTCCCTAAATGTGCCTGATTTTGTCATCAAGATCTATAAATTATTGCCTTGGAAATTTAATGTCAGGCGTCCCTGACCCAGATCTCACACTTCGAAGCCAAGCTTTGTGGTAATTCAGTAGTTTTTGTGTAATGCTGCTAACTAACAAACAAACAAACGCAGATGAGAACATAACCTCCTTGGCGGCGGTAATAATGTGTCAGTAGCAATAAAGAAAGAATTCAAACAGCGAGCGTTTAAACAAGCTACGATGCAGTCAACCAAACGTCTGAGTAAATATATAAAATGGGGAATTGTCCATTAGATCATTTTATTAAATCTCAAATAGTGTTGTTAAGGATGGGTGTTGGGACTTAAGAGGATTTGTGTGTGCAGTATATTCAGAGGGAGACTGCATGTGTGTGCACCCTTTAATATTCAACATGCAGGGATGTGCGATGTCGTGCTCCTCTCAGACATGTAGGTCTTGCATTTGCCTTTTGAGGGGCCCTCCCCTGTCACACTAGGCGCTCTCTCCTTGTGAGATGTGACTGCATGCAGATAAACTGTACCATATGTCAGATGTGACAGCCGCAGATAAAATCCTCACAAATTACAAATGTCAGGAGTGAAAATCTACCTTCTGCTTCCCCTGCTTTCCCTCCAGTGTTGAACATGCACCAGGTAAATTAGCTTTTCTGCTTTTTTATATATCTAAAAAAAAAGGTGACAGCATGTGCTATTCCCTTTTTACGATTGGAGGCTTGTTTCAGTCAGTTCTTGATGTGCGGAATGCAAAATGGCCTTCATCAGAGCTACGCCTCAGTCTAATTTGTTAACTGATAGAAAGTTGTTCAACTCTCGGATGCAAGAGCCTTGCCCAGGGCATTGGCTCCCTCTACCAATTAAATGAAAGCTAATTAAAGCCATTTAAGCTAAATGAAACAATTCAAAACAGGTTTGCTCGCCACAGGTTACAAAATTCACAGTTAAGACATGCATATCCAATAGGGAGCGTGCTATGGCTATGTGGAAACAACATTAGAGACACAAGACATCAATATTTTGAGTGACAAATCCCAAGTATTTGGACAGCTAAAATGTTCAGTTCTACAGGCTCTGTGCTTGTCACATTCATTTTGAAACATCATAAGGCCGAGCATTTAAATGCCATGTCTCAGTTTTAATTTTGAGAAGGTTTACTCAATATTGAAAGAACAGTGTGGGAGTTATCGCCATCTTATATACAACACATGAGGGATATGGCACGGTATCGCCCTCTCTTCTTTATGTCTCTGCTGTTTGTGTGTGTGTGTGTGTGTGTGTGTGTGTGTGTGTGTGTGTGTGTGTGTGTGTGTGTGTGTGTGTGTGTTCTTTCCGATTCCGTCTTCTGCCAGTTCACCTTTACACCTGCAGCTGATCATATCATGTACTCAATAAGCATCTTTCAGACATCTTTCAGACACAAACACTGTAAACACACCTGTCAACTGCCCGTCACAGTACTGTTAAACCATAAACACAGTTTCTGCACCTCCTCTTTATGGGTGTGTCTGGGCTACACACAGGACAGGAACACAAGAAACACAGAACTATGCTAATGATGCTATGCAATGAAAATATATTTTTCTCGCCAAAGTCCACAGTTGGGTCAATTCTTTTTTAAAAAGCTGTCTCACTCGGGAAGACTAGAAAATGTGAAATGAGCTGGTAGACTGAGGATCACAGGTGTAGTTGATGAGCAGAACATCACCGCTTATAGTGCACAGCAAGTCAGGAATGTTTATCCAGGATGTAGGCGGACATGTTGCCTTGTCAAAGGTAAAGAGAAGACTAAATCCTCAAAAGATACAGCACAAGATGCAAACTGCTGGCAGATCTTGATTCCTGAAACAAAGTTCTATAGATTGATCAAACAAAAATAAACCTCTGTCAAAATGATGGGAGGAGTAAAGTGCAGAGAATAGCAGCAAGAGCTCATGACTCACAGGCACCGAGCAACAAGATGAATGCAGAGGTCTACAGGAGCATTCTGTGCTCAGCTTCAGTCAAATGCATCAAAACGCACTGGATGACATTTCATCATTCAGCAGGACAAACATACAGCCAAAGCAACCACAGAGTTTTATCGAGGTGAGGAGGTGGAATATTTTTGATGGATCGAGTAACTCACCTAATCTCAGTCTGACTGAGCAGTGGCCCACATGTTAAAGGCAGAGAGAGTCCACAACGAGTAAGTGTTGATGGAGGCAGAAGTGAAGGTTGTGAAGGGCATCACCAGGGGAGAAACAAAGCCGGCAGATCATTGAACATGATCACTTTGTTTGACTACATGTGTGTCCACTAGCGGGTGTCCTCTAACCTGAACGTTGGCGATTTGAATTCAGTCTTCCCCATCTGCACACCGAAGTGTCCTAGGGCAAGATACTGAATCCTGAACTGCCCCTGACTGCTGTGTAGCTCTCATAGAAAAAGTGCTGCCCATACATGCACTGTAAAGCTCTTGGAGTGTTCATCAAGACTAGAAAAAACTCTGTATAAATAACCATTATTTCTTAGCCCATGACTTATGGCCATTCTATGTTAAAAGGGTTAATTAACTGAAACAGTGATTTTTATATTGATGTAAACTTACTCCATTGAAAGCTGAGAGTAAGCTTTATAATAATATCCATTCTTTTTTGTAATTGAATTTGGTGAAGCACAAAGCCTGGTGAACAAAAGGCCGAAAAGGGGGGGGCTAGAGGAGGAAACACTGATAACATTAGTATTTTGAATACATACTATTGTAGTAATCTACTGCTTGCAGCCCTGCACTCGAGTATATAGGTGTGCGTGAGTAAAAGTCGAAAGATTCCAGTGGCTTTGGTGTTGGTCGTGAAATATATGGGATTCTAGAGCTTGTACGTTCAGTAAACCGAACCTGTTCACCTGGAGTGGGACACTTTCAGACATCTCAGAGACGTTATTTGGTGCCACCCAGTTTGAAATAGCATTATTCACATCTGACCAAACAAATCAACCTGAGTGAGTAAATGCACCAGTTTGGGAAAAACGGCTCCAAATACACTTGGGGTCTCTGTGACCTAACACGTTTTTATACATTTGTCAGTCTATACTTGTGACCCTTATACAACACTGGCTGGCGGATGGCATAAATACTAGTTATGGATTTGATACACTGTATCTTAGTATGTAGATTATGGTATTAATATAGCATCCACCAGGAGCAACACTGATCTACGTTAGGGACTCAATTATGCATCTCCTCTCTGTCAATGTGTGCTAAATATACATGCTGCATATGTTGATTTAGATAGCATGAATTTGCCAAATGACTGTTGGCCCTTAGATGCATCATCTAACTATAGATAGACTATGAAATATGGGGCATCAGGCTTGAATCTTCCCTTTTATGTCCATGATGTTCTAATGCTTGCTATAGGTGATACTGTATCTCACCTCAGTTTCCACTTATTCAATTATTCATAACTGTGAATAGGATGTAAACCAGGTGACGTAAACCTCAACCTTACTTTTACCAAGAGTAAATGTGAAAGTGAGTTGGTTCCTTATGGGCAAGGATTAGTATGGGCACCATGTGAACTGGGGCTGTTTCAAAAAGAGGGTAGAGCAAATGATGGAGGGTACGAGGAGAAGAAAGATAGAGACAGAGACAGTGTGCTGGTTCCAGCACAGTGGATGTACCAGCCGGCTATCAAACCTGAGCGGTATGAGAGACTGCAGAACACATTTATGCCTATTGAAAATATCCTCGCTGCCTGATGGAATCCCATATGGAGATGGAGATACGAACAGTATTACTTCAATATCAGCTGCGGATCTAATTTGACAAATGGATATCTATTATACAATTTCCTATGATGGGTGCGCTAGGCAGTGGAGTGCGGGCTGCTGCCACTTTGAATTTAGAAGAAGAACATCCACATCTAGCCCCCCCCCTCCTCCTGTACCTGGTAATCTCCATCTGCCTGGTTTTGCATGTTCTCTTTGGGCTGTATTCTGATTGAATTCACAGGAATGCTGGCTGTGCTAAAAAAAAACTAAAAAAAACACTTTAACTACACCTTCAATACGTCTTGTTCAAGCTGTGCTGCAGAGGCTAAATGAAAGTTGGTGTTTGACATGTGGTTCACTTCCATTTTCAAAACGGTGTCTGACCTTTTTCTGTACCTAATTAGCATTGTGCAAACATATAACTCATACAGCGTGTGACTCACATTAATCATGTGTATCGCCATAGTCACCGTGCACCACCACCAACAAAACATACACCCGGGATGTTTTCACTCATGTCCTCACACATATTCTGCGAACTCTGCAAAATGAAATAATTAACTCAGAGTCTGGAGTTGTGTCATGTGTGTGACAGGATCTCACCGCAGAGTTTATTTTCTTTTTCTCTCTGTGGAGGTGCATCTACCCGCAGATATTAAATCTGCTGCTCTCGGATGTTTAATTAGACCGACCCTCTCAGGGAAATGTGACATTACAGGGGCTGTGAGTCTTACCTGCATACGTGGTGAGTGACTTTATCATATCTCCTCATGCTAATGATCTTATTTCCTACAACCTAAAATAACTTCACTGATACTTAATTTGTCAGAGGCAGCTTTTGCTTATGGGGCTATTTTTGTAGAGATGAGACATTAAATGAAACCTGGTGTCAGATGCGTGTGGCTTGTTTCAAAAACATTACATTAAAGTGTCACTATGAACTTTTGCTGAGCAGCGGCCACACAAGTGGCAATTACAAGATAATGGTACACTGAAATATTTATGTTTCCCAAGACTCTCTTGACTAAATGTCTCTGAAATGGCTATAATCTTTACACAGAATGAACAATGGATCACATAACTACTTGTATGTGAAGGGTGTGACAAATTCACACAGAATAATCTCATGATTCTGCAGTTCCCATTAGCTCTAGTTGAGCTTTATAGTGTTTAACTCACGTTTAACTCACAGCTTGCAAGTTTATTATTTTGGTTCACTCTCAGTTCTTTCATCAGTCACAGGTGTTTGTTTTCAATGAAAACACTGAGCTCTACTTAAATAATCTAAAGCACATGGTGCAAATCTACCGTTGCTAGTTTAACAGCAGCAAAATAAAGGTTACTGGCAGGGGCTTGGGTCAAAGGCGAGGTGTTTTATCTGTTAATTAATCATGGGTGCGATTTGGGAGTAACAGGCAATAAAACAATCATCATCTGCCATTCCCTTTAAAAACCAGGTGCAACTTGCTGAGAGAGCAGATTGGCCAATTTGCTTTTACATCAAAATTAGCAGGTATACACTTGTTTTTTAAATGTGAGTGAACTCGGTAAAAGAGGCCATTAACTCTTCTCATTGCCAGTAGAGGAGTTTGTCTCTTTGTTTTTCCCCGGTCACAAATGCACCAGAAACTGAGGAGCTCTCTCACCTTGCTCTCTTGCCAGTGTTGCTGTTGCACGTTGTTCCCAAAATGTAGGAAAACAATAAGTACACTAACATTCATCACTATTTACATGGCAATGCCTGGAAATTGAATGCGCATCATAATTTGATGATTTTAAAGCTTTTGCTACCATATGGCAAGAGCCTGTAAATCCAGATTTTGGAAAATCCAGATGAGAGGTCTGGCTGCTGCTTTTAGTCAGAAAGTTTGCAATACAGCTTTGGGTCAGACCCAATCATGCTTTAAAGTCTCATTTTATTAAAATGATATTTAACCGATGAAAACCTATATTTGAGTTATTTTGTGTCAGCACTACTTAATTCATAGTTGCTGCATAAGAGAAAATACTATCAAGCAGTTTATACATTTAACGATAAGAGCGTGAAATAGTTCCTCCGGTTTACAAAATGGAAGAAATGGCCACACTGCTCTTTGATAATGTCAAATTCTTCTTCTTTCTAATCAGACCGGTCCACACTGATAAATGTCTTGTGCGTGGCCCACTCATCATGAGCCAGTTAAGGGATTAGATGAGAGAAGAGTCCGGCTGATGGATTTACACTGTTTATAACCATTCTGAAGACGGCCTCTCTCTTACAGCTAGCACTACATCCTGCAGCGTGCCTGCTTGCCAAAAGCTCTGACTAATGCAGGAGTTGTCAGAAAGCTTATCACTGCTTTAATGTAAGGAGGTGAGCCAGCACTAAATCTTGATCACAGTGGCAGGCAAATAAAACAATTTCTATTTCAATTTCTGCCCTTCCTCTGTTGTCGATGGTGACGTTTCACACAGAGTAGAGAAATGATGTTTGTTTTTTTTCTTTTACATTTAAAAATGCCTCCATCCTCTGGTCGCTCATAACTTCACACCTTATCAATGGAGGTGAAGTGAGCTGTTTATTTGCTTAGCACTCATGGTCTTTTAATTTTTAATCTGGATTTCGATCTGCTCTCTTGTCTCATCTGTACAGAGGAAATTGCCAGTGCTAATGAGCGGCAGATAATTATTCAGTTAGCGTCTCAGCCAAAATAAATAGTGTTGCATTTCTCCGATAAATTAATGCCGTCTGCTGCTTCATCTTTTCCGGGGTAAATGACTTGTGACCTCTGGAAGGTGACGGCGTGGAACTACAGAATAAGGTCGATGATAAGTTAGCTTGCCAAGTGATCATATACTTAATTGGGAAAAGAGACTGTCCTGCGCATGACTACAGGTTTAGTGAGTAATGTCCAATCCACTGCAGTGATCTGTCCCGTGTCACGTTCCAGTGTCAACGTGCAATGAAGACACTGAATGTCAAAGTACATAAACACTTCATGTAAGTTACATGAGGCTTTGACAAAATGCATAAAAATTATTACAGCCTATTAACTTTTATTAGAATAATTATATGAAAACCTGATTTAAACATAAATCTCAATATTTATATGTAATAATGATTCAACCTCTGTATGTTAAATAAGACAGCTCAATGGAATTTATTGTCATGGACATTTCCTCTCACTATCCAGAAATGAGGCCATAATATACTGTTAGAGTCTGCGCAGTAGCGATCAGGGGACGGAGCTGCAGTATCAAGGTCCCTCCGATAAGCACGCTTGACCAATCGCGAGTCAATCTCAGCTGTCAACCATGACATTTCTCCCCGTTTTTAATATATCAAGTCATTAAAATCAAACTTGCTGGAAAAATGTAGCACTTGAACAAACATCAGTGTGACAGAAACTATCTTAAATGACGTGTAATTTGACTTTTTAGTTTGGTCCATGTCCCATCCACTAACATGGAGGAGATTTGGGTTTATGACATAAACTCCAGCCAGACATCAGGGGGCTATTCAGACACTTTGTCTTCACTTTTGAGAAGGTGGCATCTCATCCATCTTTTTACACTGTCTAGGATAAACACAGCTATACATATATCACCTAAATGTAGCATAAATATATACATATATATATATATATACATTTCGTATATATATCCCATATATTTAGCAGTTTGCCTCAGCTCCAGGGAACGTTTTAGTCTCTTCTAGCCAATTGTTTTGGTTGTAACTGCAACCTCTTCTTTCACTCATCTCTAAGAGACTCTAATTCTCAAGTGGTTTTTAACAGGAATGACAAACTCGGTCATTTGTGTGATGTAGCATTTCAGAAAACATTGTTTTGGAAAACAGTGACAACCGGCCTATTTTGTCTTTTTGGCTGAAGTGAAAGCTTTTCACCTCTCCGTCTGGCTCCTCGAGGAATATGTAGATTTGTCGGTAGGATAAATTGGTGTTATGTCAACAGCCTTCAGGGACAGAAGTGGTTATTCGCCCTCCATTCAGATACTGCATCACAATGAGATGCATGGTCCTCGTTTCCCTCGACTGCTTCGCGCAGTGAAGAGATGACAGTTGGCAGGCGGCGAAGCGCGACGCGATGAAACTCATTTCTCACTTCAAACCGGGCTAATCAGTAAATTAGCTTTCAATATAGATGTTAGCAATTCCACAGGGTGTTGTGATGATCGGCTCGATGGCATTTTCAACAGATCTTTCCGGAAAGAACTGCTCTGCGGCTCTTGCATGAACAGCACTGGACTCCCTCGGATGCACACTGATAATAAGACACATTTCTTGCTATACTCTAGCCTGTGATACTGCATAAGATCTGAAGAGACAATATGGCCACTAAGAAACTGTTTCTCCAAATTAGGCAGCACATTTACAACACATTAACCCAAAGTCTTAGACTCTTCAAGTATCCTCAAATATTTCCCTAAGTACTTGGTAGTTTAAAAATAGAACCCCCCCCTTAAAACTTAAGCTTAATCTACCCCTGGGTGCCTTCTTCTGTGGCGATGTCACTGCCAAGGTTTTAAATATTTATCAGAGGTATTGGTTAATTAAAACAGAGCGGGCCTTTAGATATCCTGCACTCTAATCCGTTTCAACCAACATCTGCCAGCCCTGTATATGAGAACATGTCATTACATTTTGCTGTAAAAAATATGGCACTTTTAAAAGATCCTCCCATCCAAAACAGAGAATCCCTCTGAATTATTGAATTAATTACAACAAACATGCGCTTTAAAGAAAATCTACTGAATAAACTTTGCCCACGGCTTCAAATCATTTCGCACTAATCAACTAAGCAAGTGTTTTCCAGAGCACACACCATGGTGCAGAGTGTTATCCTAAAGTTAGGTTGTGCTAAAAGAGCAATTATATTTTCTAGCAGGACAATGAAAAAGAAGAGAATCCACCTATAAAGCCCACAAATATAAATTGGTTAGAATGTCCACATTTCAACAGTAAATACAGTGTTTTTTTTTGCTTTCTCTGTTGACTTGATAATCCAGTATCGAGCCGAGTAACTGTAAGATTTACCAGCCTAACCTTTCCACACACAATTCATGAAAAGAAGCAATTATACATTGGGACAATACATGAAAAAGAGCCATCACCACATTGCAAGACCCCCTTCTGTCTCCATAATGGAGGAGATAATCCTATCAAAAGTGAAATGCACTAACATTTCTGAGGTCAAGCCCCCCGGACTGGCAACAAGCGAAAAAAGGGCAGTTTCTCGCCTGCATTAAAAAATGATAGGAGACATGTTGGAGCAAGTACCAGCATTGCATTTTCATTATTTCAAGACAAATTCAGGAAAAATCTTTCAGTGGTGTGAAGAGTTTTTGAGCTTGAATCAGTTGCTATGGACATTTTGCATGATGTTCTGAAAATGTCTGGGGAAATTTATAGCAAGGGAGTGGGCGCATTGATGATATTTCTAACATGCGACGGATGTGAAACTGGAAGAATACAAATAGCTTAGGATGAGAGAGAGAGGTGCCATACACCTATAACTTGGAAAGACAAGGAGATCGAGAGCTTCAGGTGATAAGGGCCGAGGCAGAATGGATATTTTCCTGTTGTTGTGAACGTCAATCTCTTTCTTCATTCATTAAAGGCAAACTCCGGAAAATGTCTCGATACTCAATTTTCCGGCTCAAGTAAGATTCAACACAAATCTTTAGAATCACAATTAATTTTCAGTACTGAATCACCACTGTGTAATACCAAAACAATAAAATACCAGCTGAGTGTGCAATATGTGAGCGCTGCGTGTTTCTCACATAAAATACGGGGCTGTGGGACGTGCTGGCCCAGCTGACGATAAGAGAAGCGAGGTTTAACAAACGAGAGGCAGAGAGGAAGATAGAGAAAGAAAAAGAAAATCATCCAACTTTGATTTACAACTGGAATGGAGAGCAAAACGAGTGTGAGGCCGTGAAGCTGAGACCTCCCATCTGCTGTGCTGCAGGACAGAGGCAGATCGGCCATCTGCGCCTGAGTCTGCTTAAACATTTACATTTGGGACGGAGGAATAGGCGATCTAGATAGCAGCCCCCGAGATTATACAATCTTCTGTCACTATATCTTAATATACAATGTACAGTACACTACATCTTAACTGTGCATGGGAAGAGCTGCCAGCGGCTAAGAGGTAATTTCACTTTTCATTTTCACTGCTCAACTTGTTCTAATAACTCCATGTGACATTATTTCACAATAATTGTAGCACAGGCTATTTCATGATATTGGCCATGACCATGAACCTGGCCCATTTATTTCATATAATAGCATTGTTAGCAGATGTAGACCTTTTGCTAGAACTAATGCTATTTCAGATTGAAATAATCATTTCCTGGGAATCAAATGTCAGGACGCTACGTTAAAAATCACATCACATCGTTTCTGGCTCCTGGACCTTGGACTTTGAACAAACGTCTCGTGTTTGAACAGAGCTGCCAGACGTCACCCTCAGATCAGATCAAAGAGATTAAGGATGGATAGAACTTTAAACAACATAAAATGTTCTCACTTTAACTGATCTTCGTGATTTTTTTTCCCACCTTTGAATCTTTATATCTGTTTACCATGTACATGTGATATAAAGACATACAAAATAAGATTGGCTTTTGTTTTGAAGTTCTTAATCTAAGCAAATGCTCAAACAAGAAGAAAATCAATACAGATAACAACATACAGCAGATTGCTACATGGCTAGTTATCAACATGATGATCTAAAAAAAGCTCAAATGGACGGATGGATGGATGGATATTATTTTTAGCAATAGGAGGTTAAACAAAAAAGGACTTGAAATGGATGGATCGATGGATGGATCAATGGATGGGTGAGTATATATTATTTTTAGTAATAGGTTAAACAAGGACTTCCAAATGGATGTAAGGATGGATAGGTGGGTGGGTGGGTGGATGGGTGGATGAATAGATGGGTGCATATTATATTCAGCAGTAGGAGGTTAGACAAAGAATGACTTCAAAGCGGAGACTAAAGAAAACAGTCCAAAAAATGATGGAATGAAAGAGAAGCTCTGAGGCTTCAGTGCCACACGTCCGCTCGACCCTGGATTCAGCCGGAGCCGTCCTGTGCGGATGATTCACACTATGAGACGCAATTACCAGCGTGACATTTCCTTTTAATTGGGTTACCAATGACTCCTTTCTGAGGCAAAGGTCATTTTCTGGCACAAGTCAAAGTCGTCTCCCACCTATATTTCAATGGAGGACTGATAAATTATGGGTTTTGTGAATGGCAAAGAAAGAAAAAAAAATCCTCCCAGTGCTGAAAGTGATATTTACATGTAATTTACATGCTCTTCAGTAAGTGGAGCTGTAAAGGCCACGAGGCACATTATATATCAATCCCTATGGAAGCAACTTGTGCGTTAGGCTAAATCATCTTAAGTAAACAAACTGAATGTGACAGGTTATTATTTTACATTGTACATTACCATATCTACTCTTAATTATCTCTTAAACGTACGTCATTAATAAGCACAGATAAGATAAATTAAAACGTCAATTTTTAAAAGAATAGTTTGACATTTTGGGACACAAATTCAATCTAGTGTTTATCAATGTGAATTTCAGCTCTTTGAAGGGAGCTGGATCTTATGGCTCCATTCCTTTCTGAGAGCTGTGGAGGGGGTTACTAGGTTTATGTGTGAAATAATCACAAGGATAATGATATGATCGATCAAACATCCCACCAATACCTTTTACGTGCGTGGACCAGTCTTAACATCACTAAATTACTTTTACTGCTGGACCTAATGGTAATTATCTGGATTGTAAACATTACAAATTGGGATGCCATAGCAATGTAATGAATGAGGGGGGGGGACGTCTCCCCTGACTGAAAGCTTGTGTCCTCACTGTCCATGTGAAAGGGAGTGCAGCAGGAACACCTCCCCTTCTCCTGAGCTGTATTGATTGTCTCATTTCATTCTTGCCAAAAAAGTAAATACGAGTCCTGCCCATACTGCTCAACTATTCCTTTAATGGATTCAGACTGCTCATTCACTTCAACATGACTGCTGCCAATTTGGTGCACTCAGGCATAATATTAGAGCGCATTGAGCTACAGCCCATAATTTTACCCTGGGTCTTAATGTCTTACAACATGTTAACTGACTACTACCGGAGAGCTGGAACCTCAGCCAGTCGGTGACAGTTAGCGCAATTTTGCCACTTGCTCACTTTTTTTTCCCGCAATTAACTAATCAGGTCAGATACTTAGGGAGCTGGCCCCAAGGTGTTTCCTAGCAACCATGGCGCCGCGGTCGGCCCGCAGTGTTGGTGTGTGTGTTTCCGTGGAGAGGGGAGAGTTACTGCCGCAGTAAAACTGTCTCTCGGCCGTAAGTGATTTGCGACTTCCCTTTCTTAGCTATGCCAGTGGAGTGGAAGGCACGTACCGTCTTTTGTTTGAGCAAGCACACTTTTATTACGAGGAGGAGATTGGCAGGTGGTGCAGGATCTTTCTTACAATGTAATCATGCTTCATCCAAAGGGCTGTGCAGCGCTGTCTCACTATGAAATATGGAAGTTTGATGTATTGGAACCAGCTCTGCAAAATTTACTGTTCTCCTATTGTCTTTTCCAATGAATATATGTGGCTCACACGTTGTCGGAGTACGGTATCTCAGCAGATCGGAGCAGAAAGCTGGTAAACAAAAACAACAGATGTGCGTATTCAGATAAAATGATCTTGTTTTCGAAGATCCAAATCTGGGTTTTAATGAATAAGTTTTAAGCTCAGCTGTCGCACACTGTGGAATCATGTGTAGAGCCCACATGAATAGGTTAGTGCATCGTTTAGGGTTATTTTCCTATGCTGGTGCTAAATTGCTGTTTTTAAAACGGTTACGGTGTCTAAACGGTGCAAGAACCAAAACGTTTTTCTTAAAAAAAAGTACAAAATGACGGTCAACGATAAGAACAGCTTTTTTATTGCTATGGCAAATTGTAAGATGAAATTTAACATTAATTATAAATCGTTTAAAGTATACTAACTTGAATATAATAATATACAAATATAAATATGTGCAAAACTGTTAAATTAACATACAAAATCACACCATATGACACTAGATAACAGTTTCAGTGTTTAATACAGTAAAATAACTCCAGCTCCAAACTCGTCATCAATCGTCTCCCCACCGCCGGGGCCAGGGACGCCCACACTGCCAGCAGATGTGCTCGGCATGGGGTCACACAAGGAGTCAAACAGGGATCATCCCACTGCTTTCAAATGTTTCTGTGCCAGGTGCTTCACTAAGTTTTTTGTGTTCCTCCTTTTACACAAATGTCAAACATTTGCTGCACATCCCAGTGTTGAAATGAACGCACGTGAAATACAGCCACACTTTAACCGTTTTGCTTTAGTCATTTTGTTACCTTGAGTTTGAGGCAGCAACTAGTTAACTGTAGGCTAATGTTACGTGCTGCCACCAGAATTAAGTGTAATGTTAACTACACACGCGCAGTGATGATTTTGGAACCCATCCCTAAACAGAGCCACACGATGCAGACATTCCTGTTACCCTCAGGATGAACTGTAATAACTTTAGGGATCCCTTAATTTTCCGTCTATCCTTTAATACCCTATCCAACAGAAAATAATCTGACTTCATTTTACAAATGCGCTGCACACTGGCATTATGGGATATTCATTTTCAGGCCTAACGTTTACGGCACGAGTAATCAAAGCCGCAACATTGAACGGTTAATATTAAACTGGATTTCAAATCATTATTGAAATATGTGACAGCTTAATCACACGCCGCGTGTTTTCACCTCATCTTGAAGCTAATTTTATGTACAGACCGGATCCTTCACTCTCTTTCTGATTATATTATAAATGTGGCCTTCTTGTAAACTAAGCTATCCAGCCGCTGTGTCAAATTATGCAATACGACGCATCCAGTGTTTCAATAGCCTGCGTGTATGAGCCCTAATGAATGTTCATCAACCTTAGATTAATGGATGATTCCAGTTGTACTTTATTGCACATCAACATTATGGCCAAGTGGACGAGGGTGGCAGCTCCGAGGCCGAGCTACAGTACGTACCAAGTGAGAGAGAGATTTTCTGTACACTTCTATGTTCGTGACCGATCGGCTATGGGAGGAATTTAATGATCCAAAAATATGTGAACATAGATTATCCACGACGTGCTTGTTCTCGTGGCGGGACGGGAGATAGACTGTGAAATGATTCCCCTCTTTTTTTTTTCACTTCTGGCTGCTGTTCGGCTTTTTGTTAGACAATGCTGTAACAATGTTATTCTTACAGTGAGCTGTGAACAACACAAAAACACTGTCAACTTCATTAGCCGCTGACGACTTCATTAGCCGGCATAAACTGTTCATTAGCTTAAGAAGTTGAAAAGTGATAGTGACTTGGAACAAAGCTTTGCTTTGATCAAATTCAGTCATCCCGAGGGGAAGCTGGCTCTTTGTCTCTATGATATCTTGACAACAAACCCCACAAGTAGGTCCTCTGTACTTTGCCTGTGTGTGTGTGTGTGTGTGTGTGTGTGTGTGTGTGTGTGTGTGTGTGTGTGTGTGTGTGTGTGTGTGTGTGTGTGTGTGTGTGTGTGTGTGAATGTGAAGGCACACATTTTTGTCTGAAAGTGAATGTGTCTTCAGGGGTGTGTGTGTCTTAGGAGAGCTGGGAAAGTAGAAGTGTGTGCTGTCTGTTTGTGTGTGTGAACTGACAAATCTGAAGTTGCTTTGGATCTCCCCTCGGCGCTGGCTCCCACCAGCAACTCTCTGTCTCTGTTGTGTTTGTAGATTATAGGGGCTGTTGATTTTGGAATGTTTCTTTTCCCGACTTCAATGTGCGACTGATCTTGCTTGCAGTGAGGGACTGAGCCACTTAAAACTTTCATTATTACTTTCCGTGTCTTACTTCTACCTCTGTCCACACACACATACTCACACATGCACGTGTGCGATGTGTATTTTCCCACAACTGCTGTCTCTTTCCAGGATAGCAGCAGGGCCTGACATACAGCTGCATCTACCGTGCCATTACCTACGCTCTGTGAGATGTTGAAGACACTGCAGCGAGATGGACAGCTCAATCAGATTGGTAACAGCTTCAGAGCAAGCGTTAATGCGAGGCAGCGAGGACTAAGCTGCCACTGGAAAGGAGGCACATTAAAAAATCCTACTGAAATCAACTAGAACAACTTCAGAGCCCTTTAAAGAGAGTTGAGTGTTAGAGTGCATTACAGTGCGTGCATTAGTAAGTAAGGGTGGTTAGTAGTAAATGACATTGATCATGCAGTGCCTTGCTGTGGAAGTGTTGCTGAGAGACCTGGAAGTGAAGTGAATAATGGCTCATATCAATCACAGACTCTGTTGGATATCTTTATTCAGCTTCAAGTATTTTCTATTATACTGGAAATATAGTCTTTAAATGTTCAGGCATTTGATATTTTCTTATTTGTTGATGCTTTTTCCATTCAAAGTTAGAAATGAATTCATTTTAAATTAGATCAGTTTGTACACATGCATTATGTTACTATGCAAGTGCTGCATGTCCTTGATTTCATCTTCCTTGTGTTGTTAATGTTGTGTCCTTGTGTTCATTAATGATGGGGGGGCGTGAGAGTTGTTATGTCGCTCTGGTGTTAATTAAGTTGTGGGAAACAAGAAAAAGGAATTACAGATGTGGGTAAAGCTACCAATTTAGCATACATTTGCATTGTAAGATAACTTACAGTTGTGATTCAAAGCCTTAACTTAGGGTAAATGTGTCAGGTTTTACATGTAGTGATTGAATTAGCAAATTCAGCCTAGTGTTGTTGTGTAATCCCTCATTGGCGCTCATTATTTAAGTAATCCTATTGGACCTCAAGATTAGAATCATGTTTCTCTGATCAGTCAGAGATTCAAAGTGGGATTACTCCGGCCGTATCACGAATACTAAAACGATTAAAGGCTGAAACCCTCATTATAATCTAAGAATAAACGATACTCTTAGATTATAATATTTCCCTGATTGATTGTTGATACAGATGGAATTATTTTTTCTGGGTAAAAGAAATGTCTAGGAGTCAAGAGTCAGAGCAATTATGCGAGATCAAACCAAGCGGCTGTCTTGGGATTTGATTTATGTAACTGGAGCTCTTCATACCAGCAGTGTCCATAGCAACAAAACCCTGCGTGTGATGTACTTGAAATCTGACAGTTGATTGGTGTGAGCTTCCTGATTTCACAGTCTGGGTATGTCTGTCTATTATCGCTCTCTGGAGGACGATCAGCATCGAGATAATCAGATTTAGAGCTATCATGTCAATTTGTCGAGAGGGAGGTAGAAAGGAGGGAAGAGAAGCAAGCGCAGGGAGATATGAACAAAGCAGATCTGTGTTTGCATTTATCTTGTACTACATGTGCACGTCTCATTTCCTCCACCCTGGGTACGAGGCTTCCTGAGTGGTTTTTTTTTAACCTTAAGAAATCATATCCTACAGAACTTGTAAAACATGCTTCCCTACCAACTTTGGCTGTGTAATTAATCATGTGGAAATTAAAGTAAAAGGAGAGGGTTTGACCTTGTCCTCAGAGAGCTAACCCATGTCCGCAGCACAGAACTATTTTTACATTATTTTCAATTATGGTCTGAAACAGACAGGGACCCTTGAGGAAGGTAGCCTCATTTTTGCCAAGTCCCTGTCATTGAGTCACATTACCACATTCTTTATATAGCTGAGCTGTGGAAACACGGTCGGCCGCTGCACAGAATGTCCCTCACTTCAATCCCCCTTTAGATCAGAGGCCTGATTTGACAGAAATGTTGGATTTCACTACTTTCCAGCGTGGTCTCGTCTGCTAATTTTTAATACTGCAGACAAAGGCGCTGTTAAAGTGATGAATTAGCTGTAGAAAAATTCTGCTTCTTCATTGCATTGCAGCACATTGCATCCACAGCAGCAGAAAGACAAGTGTTGACAGTGCACAGTGCATTACTTCATAAAACCACCTTGCCTGCATAAAAATGACAGTGAAGAATATTGTAAAACATGTCACTTGAGTAATAACATAAAGCCATTCTGCTGCCCGTGTAGTGTCCAGGATAATGACTAGAGACCGTGTCTTGTTATGCACCGAATACTTTGTTTAGTCTGACAGCCTCTTAATTAATAAACACTCTGGGGGAGCCTGAGTGGACTGGGTGCCAGTGGTGATTGGCAGATAGATTAATATTGGCAGACCCTGGAGATTCGTGTCACATTCCACTTGAAGCCATTGTTACTTGTTTCAAGGACAATTTCCTCACCTCGACTCCGCCCCTCCTTCTCCATTCCACCGCTGCCGCACTGAGAAGGAGACGTCGAGGGTCAGAGTCAGTACCATTTAAATCAAAGTCTTTAAAGACAAGTGCAGGGGCCCATGGGAGACGGACTTCTTTGTGCAAAACATACCGACACCTCTGCTTGCTGTTGTGAATATTGCTTCCAAGTAAAAAATAATAATAATAAGGTAAGCGTGAAATGCAGGACTGACCCTCAGCAGCTGATTTGCTAACTACCTTCCCCAAGAGGCTTCATTAATATTACTGAAGATTTTTGTTTGCTAAAAAATTCCATCTAACTGTGATTGTCCAATTAGAGCTTAGAAATTGTAACCAGACACTGCAGGCCTGTCAAAATGTGGCCTTCTCTGCTTGTGGCTTTTGTAAGAGAGATACTTGGTGAATGAATTAGATTTTTTTTCTCATTTTTATTATATACTTTTTAAAAAGCCGGAAAGGTAAGAGCAAAATTGTAAGGATGGGTTGAACAGGGTATTTGTCGGCTCCAATGTGAGCAAACATTAGCACGTATGGGTAACTAGCTGAGTACCTGCAGTTTCATGGGGCTGCTTCTCCCAGAGGCTACATATGAAGACAGATTGCATCACAGAGGCGCAACTAGTCTGTCCCATTTCGAAGGCTCCTTCAAATGCATCTGACAAATGCGTCCGTTTTTCCCCACGAGCAAAGAAGGCTGGGTGGATCCTTCTCAGGCCAACCTATCCCATGATTCATTGTGCTCTGTTACCAACAGTTTATCACAGAGATAATGATGTGGCAAGCAACACGTCCAATGCTTACACATTTACATAATTCAGTGAGTAGGTATCAAGCCTCAACCAAACATCAGTAGACATGTTCGCAAACCAAGGAGCAGCGGTAAGGTCGGGACAGGCTGGTGACGCAAATTATGGAAATCCACTCCTTTCGGTGTGTACACCACGTACTGTTAGTGTAAGCATGTAATTAGCTTGGTTTCCAGGTTCAAAAGAAGCCTCACTCACGTCTAACAGATCTGGATGTCACAAACGAATATCAGAGTTGGCAGAACTGACTCGCTCTTAATTGAATTTCACTCTAGTAACCACAGCCAGACTCATTACCTCAGATATGACCTGAGTGTTAAATTAGCCAAAGACAGTTTGTTCATCCACATTCTCAAACCCTAATTTCTTGGAAGGTTAAAAGTGAAACATAATGTTTGATGAACAAAGCGTGGGTCTAACGAGATTCAAAAAATCTGATTTGCCTGCTGCTTTCTGTAATCACGAAGTCTAATTTTTAAATATGACTTTGACAGAAAGACTTGTGGGTGGTAAATCTAAGACCATTATTGCTGTTCAAAGCCAGATTAATAAAGATTAATAAGCTTAGCAACAGTAACTAAGTGGAGCAATTCATAGCCAATGAGTTATTAGAATTGGAGATGACTTCTTTAGTATTAAAGATCTAATGCTATACTGTGTGTGGAAAAAAAAATGTCTTTCAAGGTTGTATATTGTCACATGTTCATTTTTATCACGCTGCAGTGGTGAGAAGTGCCGACTTCATCACTGACACCTCAGTGATGAAGTCGTTTTGTCATTCTTGGGACATCCTTCACGTTTTCATTGGTTCCTCTTGTGTTTTTAAGGTCATCGTATAAATCAAATCAAAGACATGTCTGAAAGCCAGAGGTATTTTACGCACAGTTTTAACTCGACCAGGGGCTGTCTTTCACTTCCCACACTCCACATATTATTTCATTTTTCCCCTCCCTTCACCTCGTTCCTCTCCCATATGGGTTCCCCTTCGTTTGTACTATGCTTGAACTCTGCCTTGGGCTCAACTTTGGAATGAGTCTGTCTCTGTCTCAGATTGGCGGTTGGGTTGCAGCCAGGGACAGCTGGTCTCTCAGAAACCGTCCCGGTGTTTTGAATGCATTAGCGGCCACTGCACTCAAGGTGCCTTGATGTAGCTGAAGAAGTTGTGCTGCTTTTGACACTCCATCTTCTTTCAATATCTTGTCTGACATTTGGGATGTAGATTTATTTCTTTCAGCGCTTCCTGAAAATGAATTTATTCCATCTGGTTATTTTTTTTCTGCACCTCTGTGGTGCATTAGGATCATATTAACACATGGCTCTGTCACTCACAGGCGGTGGCATTTCTCTTGTTGAAATTGCCTGCTTATGCTTTCGTTGAAAGCAAAGTTACTAAACATCCCCCAGAGTCATTCTAAACATTTTATTTATCAGGGACTGACAGAATGTGCCCCTGAGTTTTAATGCCGCATTTGTTATCATTGCTTAATTGCAGACTACATGTTTAACACTCCACTGGGCCATGGACGATTCAAAATTGCTTAATTTAAAATGACTGCCAGTCAGTAAGGGAAGCTACATGCTCATACAAAGCTGCTTTGTCAGGAGCAAGAAAGTGTGAAGGGAGGATGTCATTAGCAAAGACTTCCTTTGTGAATATCACCGAGTAACGAGTAGGAAAGTATTTACAATAAAATAAAACAGCTTAAGAGCTACAGCCTGCTCAGATAGATGTTACTAAAACATGAGCTAAGAAGGATACCCATAAAAGCATAATGTAACTATTTTCATATATGTTTTTAAAAAATATATAAAGTTACCTTCATCCTACCTACAGGTGGGCGACAAATTAAAGGGTGTGGAGGAATATACCATTCTGCACCATTCTTGGTGTATGCCACACGTGCACTCACCCATTTGTTGAGAATAATCAAGACCCATATAGTTATTATTGAACCTTTACAAACAGACTTCATATACTGTATGTCCTAAAGCAAAACCAAACTTGTGATTATGTGGAATCATTGCACTTTATTTTATGTATTTTTGTTAACATGTGTGTGTGTGGGTGGGGGGTATGTCTGTGGGTGGCTTTGTATTGTTTCAGAGTGTTGCATTGTATTGTATTGATTTTTTGAATTGGTTTTCTTTGTTTGTTTTACATTGCTTTATTATCGGATGAAGTGTTTTAATCATGTGTTTCCTGCACACTTAGTTTGGATGGTATGCATTATAGTGCACATGAATAATCTATAGATACTTGTAATTATGTAAGATGTCATTTCACACTGTCCCTATTTAAAAAAAAGAAAATAAGACAAAATAGTGAAAGACTTCTCATCTGAATGTATCACATTTTCCCCCCACAGCTCTGTGAGCCAGGACCTATAGTTAATGCACCACTGAACTCTAGGATATGGATGTCATCTTTGTAACGAGAGGTTTATTCACTGCATCTGTATTATAATGTAATAATGTATAATGTATGTAACTGTGGATGGACACAGCTAACACAGTCTGATCACATCTTGCATTGACACTCACCTGATAGAGCTACTTTTGTGTTTTTATATATATGTATCACATTAATACACATTTCCAACCTTATTTACAAACGTCGTTTTCATTGATCTAAACGCAGATGTCACTTTATATCAATGGACCTATTGAAACCAGTTGAGCAGTTGTTATATGACTGAAGTGATTTGTGCCCCAACAATGAACCCTTACTTAAATTCACCTCCATCTTTTTCTTTTACCATCTTGAAACTAAATCAGAATCAACGAGGCCTGTTCGATATTTGTATACATGCCACAGAGCATGATTGGATGTTAATAGCTTCATTTCACGTTGCAGCACTGCACCTGTGTGGAAGCATCTGTATTTGTTATGTCTATTCACTCATTTATTCAGCTTTTTCCTTTAATTTGTCGGCCATCTGTAGCTATTATTATTTCTCCAAGCTACTATTTTCCCACCAGCATGCATCTAAACCTGTGCACCATTGTACAGACCGTGGGGGTTGTAAATAGAGAGGATCCAGATGCTGGAACAATCTCAAATTTGTAAACTCTTTGAGAACATTGAGAAAATATGACTTACAAAGATAAATAGTCACACTAAATCACATGCAGATGCAGATTAAAGGACAGATCGGGATCCCCCCCTCCCCCCTTTATACATTTTACATGATTCAGATGATGTCAGACATCTTCCTTTTATTTTTCTTCTATAAGATTTAGACCATCATGTAGGATTGTAGGTGGAGGAATGCGTTCTACTGAGTGCCATTCATTGATACTCATTGGTATCTTCACTAGATTCCAATGATATAAGTTATGAAGGATAGATCTAGGTAAATGTGTTAGAGTGGCGGTCAGCTGGCATTTCACCCTGACTACGTGAGATGCCTCTGCTTGATTTCACCTTGTGAGCTTGAATTGGAAAGGGCAGTGTTTTATTATATGAGGCTCTTCCAGTGTGAATTGCATTTCACAACTGGAGCCCGAGTTTTATGTCTGTCTGTTGTGATGATGACATTGCTGAATGCGCCGCAGCCAAGGACGGCCCTCCTATTGCCTTTTGTAGCCGCGTGTTGTCCAGCTATTGAAGTTGCCTTTGCTGCTTGGCAGGTGAGAGCGTATGTGTGGCCAAATCCCACTGTGAACGACCTCCACATCCTTGACCTGGCCAAAGCTGCCATCTCTGTAATGGCTATCATATCTCAGCACCGCTGTTCATGCTTTCCAACCGTGCCACACTCTTTCTCCCTGGGCCTCTCTATTTTCTCTCACTCTCTTCCTCAAATTACTGCATAAATGGTGTTATTTAACGTCAGGCTGATGAAGAAGATTCACAGATAATTTGTCCCTGCTCGTTAATCACGGTATACACTGTGCAGCATGTTGCTTAAAAAGAAGACTCACTTAGAGAAATGTGATAGTAAATAATAGACAAAATAACCAGTGGTCTTTTGTCCTCCGTAAAATAACCAGGGAGAATTGCTGCAGTGATAATGGAGTTATTGTACAGAAAGATACAGTAGCGGCAGCCCGGCCAAATGGCGAAGGTACACAGTCGCCCAAGGCAGTCTCATCAAGTCAAATAATACATTTACGAAACATTTTGTTCTCTACAGTACATTAGGCAATTCGCTTTTCCTACCCGCTATGCGAACTTCCCAAAACAATATCTGTCACAGCAACCAACTGGAGCAAGAGCAAATGCACGCTTCTGTAAAGTAAATAACTGACATTAATGCAAATGAAGTTAAGTGACCACTGAAAGAAACTGAGCCGTAACAGGGGCTGGAGTCGGATATTTTGCAGAGCAATATTCCCCTTAGGAAAATAATGTCTTCTCATAGGTCGTGACTGTGTAAAATAATCCTACCTCTCTGTGAGGTTTCAAGGAGCCTCCCATTTGATTTATCCAGGTACTGAGCATAACTCATGTCACTCAAACCTACAAACAGGTCACTCTGCAGGCTTATCTTGCACTGAATCTGGGTAAAAGCAATAATATGTAACTGAACCGTACACTTATTTATTTAGTTTTAATAATAATCCCTAAAGTTCCTTTATGCATACACAGTATAGTCTTATAATGACTTACTGTTAAATCAAATGCACAGAAAAGGACCAAAAGTGTGCAGATACATTTCCTGTAACAGATGTTTGCAGCAGCCTTCCATTGCCTTTTTACACACAAGATAATTTAAATGCAGATTTAGCTCCTTTCTCATGAAAAAAAAAAAAGGGGGGGAGGGGGGTGCTTTAGCTATTATTTGTGGTTAACCTCTTGAAACAACATATTCAATTTACTGTTTGTGTCAGCGTTTTGACTGATTCAGCTGCACATGTGTTGACATGGCCAGATGGTATTAGTTTGCTGGCTCGAATCATTTCAGACACCAGGCTGGCGTTGTTAGACGCGTGCAGTGGACTGTACATGAGATCATGAATAATGGTGGCACAGTGGTAGATTAAACTGTCATAAGGTTTGAATGTTGTTTATAAATTAGTACAAGGATTTAAGAAAAAGAGGTTCCAGTTGGCTATAGCACACAGCAGTAGCTGGGGACGGCAGTGGGGGTACAGGATTATAACTGTAATTATGATGTTAAGATTCAGTGCGGACAAATAAGATAACACTACATTTACAATAAAAAAAATTACAACACAGTATTATAGTAATTTTAGTATATTCAGATTCAGAAACAACTTAAGACCACTCAAATTATCCCAGTTTGAGAACTGGAGCCATTTATACAGTAACTGAAAGACGAGAAAACGCTGCCAATGCTCCTTCCTGCAATATAACTACAGTTTAGATCTGTCCAGTCAGAAAGTCAGGATGGAATATGACATGACAGAATATACTGTGGTTACCAGATGCACTGCACATTTTCATATCAGGTAGTGCTCGTACGCTGTCACTGACAATATAACATTAAGGCATAAAGCTAACTTCAGCTATGTACAGCTGAGCAACCAAACCCGACAACGTTAGCATTAGAGTTTGATCTCACAGTTTTCTTTATTATACTTTAAATAAAAGCACTTAAAAGCTTTGTGATGTCTGCAGAGGATGGAGCCGTGGTAGTAAACGGTCCCTTGGTATAGCCGTGGTTGACCAATAGCAGTGAGGTTAACAATCTATACTGCAGCCAGTCACCAGGTGGCGATGAAGATGCTTTGGATTCATCCATATATAGTCTGCTAGCATGTAGCAGTTTGTCGTGTTGTATCAGCCACTGCAAATAGCTGCATTACTTGGAGACTGACATTACTCAGTTTTTTTCTATTTGAAGTGTTTAAGTTTAAACATTCAGCTGGACTGTACAACCAGAGCATTCATAAAAATCTATAGGAGGTCTCTCCACTGTGCCCGTTCAGCATCCGCAACCTCTGACCGGTCAACGCTTTCAAGTGCATCAGGACCCAACATACTCTAGAGTGCACAAATTGCTCCCTCTTCCTAAAAGGGTCTAAATGATATGCTTTTAAGAATTATAATTATTCTCAACGGCACCCAGATGAAGAGAGGCAGAGTGCCTGTGTGTCTCGACCTTAGCTGCGATTTGCATAATAGAATTTCAAACGATCAGGCGAGTATTGAGGAAAATGGAAGCCATCGAAAGTGTGTAAATGGTCCACAGTCCGCGAACCTCAGCAGTATCATAATAGAGAGTGAGGATGCGGTTGACTGGAGGGTTAATGTGTCAGGCTTAATAAGTGAAGACGTTAGAGGGTCAAAAGGTCATGTAGGTATTCTCTGTGAACCACTGTCTGATCCAAACATGGTCTGTTGTTACATAGACTGTATATAAAGACTGAAAAACAGATTTTTCTTAATCAGCTTCTTTCCCAGGGCTCTGGTCCTATTAAACAATGCTGCTTTTACCCCCAAACCCTCATCCTCCAGTGTGCAGTAACTGCAGCAGGCCCAGTACTTTTATACATTTGTCAATGCACAACATGTACATGGGAAATAACTGGAGCTCAAGTGCAGTACGTTATGTACCTCTCACTTTATGTAACAATCTTTTTTCTAAATCAATGTTACTTCTATTATTATAGAACATTATTTCTATAATTTGAAAAATGTGATGGGCACTATATGGCTCTGTAATTATGTTTTCTTGAACAATGACAGTGTAGCTGTATTGATTTATCTACAAATGCTAGTTTTTCTGCCCGTGCACATACAGAGAAATAGATTTTTCTTAAAGATGGTTTCTCTCAGTTCTTATCACATTGATGTATGTTTTCATTTTTACCGTAAGTCTGGTTTTATTTAGTTATTTGATGTTATTAAAACGGGTTGAAACATCATGATTGGCAGCTGAGACGGGCTCACGATTGGTTGAGGAAGTGTTCCTGCATGATGTTTTACCGCGGCGCCATCCCCCAATCGCAAGAGAGCAGACTCTGGATCCAAATGCGCAAGATGGTAGCCTTCGTATCCAGGATATATTGGTTTAATGATGGTGCGGCATCCAATTTTATATACGTTCAGAGAATGTCTTCTTTTTAAGTTAGTTATTTTCCCTTCAACATCCGGTCCATGATCACCTCTCCCCTTTGTTGTAGTTGGAAATTCTTTTGCAAACAAAAGTTACCAAGCAACAGAGGCTGATGGTAAAATGTATTTTTCAATTGTGAATAATGTTTCACACGTTCCACCGCGTGAGACAGATGAGAAAAAAGCGTGTCTGTCTTTCTCAACAGTCTCGTGCTATAAATCTGAGGGTTCCACCTCAGTTCCAGCTTCCTGCAACAGGTGCCTGAGCATCCTCTGTTCGTTCTCCATGCACACTGCCACACCTGCATATTTGCATCTTCTAAGTGTGGGTGAACAACAGTTATAACAATCTCTGTGATGGTCTTTTATATTCTGCTGACCTTTTTAGAAGCTGCACAGCAGCAGTCGCTGGTGACCAATATAAGAGCTAATCAATGCCAATGAATCATGCATTTGAAGCAGCTACAATCTGTGTTTTTTTTGGGAACATCTGCTATAAAGACTCAAGGTTAAATTTGCCTCCAGGGTAACCATAATTGTTGCGAGCATATGTTGTTTATGAGCTGTGCTGGAGCTTTAAACAGACAAGCTTCTCTCCTTTATTCTGCAAAATAATGACTGTCCAGGATTACGTAATGGTTAACTGGTAGGACTAATTGCCTATTTGTATTCATGAGGCACATTGCTGTTTAACAGACAACAGAAAATTAAAAAGCGGTAAACTGAATGCTTTTGGCAAAAATTCTGATTTCAATTGTCTCACCTGTAGTTTGAATTGTCTCTTCCCTGATGAGTGTCATGTGATTCATTTGTTCTGCATTGTGAGGTAGACAGCAGCTGTTTTGAGAGCCAAGATTATATTTTGTCTCCGATGAGGCAGAAATCAAATCCTATCAGACAGCTCTTAGGCAGCCTCTGACTTCCGACTAGTGACAGATAACTAAAAACAGTCTGTCCCCAGGGACGCCTCCCATCATTCTAATGTATGCCAATTTGACTTGTTCCTCTGCCAAGGACAGAATACCACCTGCTGAGCGATCTGATTTTATGTGCATGTTTATAGACGTCTCGGCTCCAGGACCCTGGTTGAGCGATAGCTCACTGCTCTGCAAGGAGAAACCTGCCCTACCCACTGCCACACCTCTCCACTCATTCATCAGAATGACAAGGAGAGGGGAGAATATCTCCACATCCATCCTCTCTTCTAACATGGAGGGAATAGATGTCTGCAGAACAATGACAGGCGAGAGGAATTAAATACAGAGTTGGGTATTTGAATGTCGAAGGGGAAAATAACCAGCCAGTGAAGGAAGAAGAGATGATATTTGAAGTTCTTGCACAAGCAAGTACTACGAATTAAGAGACAAAATATGTCACTCAACCTGCCTTCATAGCATAAAAGCATTTTCTGACATGATGCTCCATCATTTCATTATCATTTTTCTGTGCCTCCCAAAATTAATTCAAATCAATGTACAAATAAATCAGTGTCTAAACAATAATGTTTTACAAATATATAGACTGATAGCCTCAAATAATATTATACGACATGACATCTCCAAAAAAGTGTATTGTATAATATTATTTGAGGCTATCTTAACAGGGTGAAAGTTCAGGATTGACAGCTGAGACTGACTCGTGATTGGTCGAACCTATCTACCGCAATTCTGCAGCTACATCCCCTTTTCGCTGCTGCACAGACCCTGGCTCCAAATGTGCAACACGGCAGCATTCCCAGCAGGATACTATGGCTTCATTTCTGGATAGTGGGAGGAAGTTGAGACCCGTCAATCATATCTATATAAAGTCCATGGTCTGTACACATAGTACACAAGGAAGTGATAATTGATAACAGGAAAGCAAAAATCTAACTATTGCCCACTCTTCATAAAAGTTTTTGAGAGTGAATATGACAGAGGAGCTCAGCTGGACCACCCACACCTCTGTGATAATGGGAAAGGCTCAGTGGTGTCTCTACAACCGGAGGCTACTAAAGAGAACCAGTCTATCCCCCAAAAAACTACTTGTGAACTTCTACAGCAGAGCTATTGAGAGCAAACTATCCCACTGCATGACAGAGTGAAATGCTGACAGTACACTTCAATCAGGCTGACAGGGAAGCACTCCAGCGGATACTGAACACAGCACAGGATATCATCGGGACCCATCTACTGGATTTGGACCTGCGGCATGCTCACAAGATTATTAAAGTTCCTTCCCACCCGAGCTGCCACCTGTTCCACCCTTTACTGCCTGGAAGGTGGTACAGAAACATTGCAGCTTGAACATCCAGGATGAAAAATCAGCTTCTTTCCCAGGGCTCTTGTCCTATTAAACAATGCTGCTTTTACCCCCAAACCCTCATCCTCCAGTGTGCAGTAACTGCAGCAGGCCCAGTACTTTTATACATTTGTCAATGCACAACATGTACATGGGAAATAACTGGAGCTCAAGTGCAGTACGTTATGTACCTCTCACTTTATGTAACAATCTTTTTTCTAAATCAATGTTACTTCTATTATTATAGAACATTATTTCTATAATTTGAAAAATGTGATGGGCACTATATGGCTCTGTAATTATGTTTTCTTGAACAATGACAGTGTAGCTGTATTGATTTATCTACAAATGCTAGTTTTTCTGCCCGTGCACATACAGAGAAATAACTCAACTATTTGTATTTTATTTTGGAGTTTACCAGTAGAAAAAAACTATAAGATTTCCTTAGTTTATGTTAGTTAGTTTCCATCTGAAAGCATTTACTGAGCTTTGTCCCCTCACTGTTCCAGTCGTCACAGCAGAGTACTTAATTGTAAATGCATGTGAGACTTCCTTGTTCTGTACAGTGTAAGATCAATGCCAGAAGAGGTTATAAAATGATAATCACGTCTCATTCTACTTTCATGAATAAGTTAATTTAAGAGCACACGGTGCAGCGGGTCTCCAGCTGACTGATGCTCGACCCTTCGGGTTTCCATTTTTCATATAGAATTCCTTTATTGTATTTGAGAGAGAACAAAGAATTTAAGTAGAAATTCTGTCAAAGCCTTTACAAAAGACAGACAACACTTAAAAAGAGAATAAGAATTTAACAAATAAAACTAAAGAAAAATTATATTAATATAATAAGGTTTATCCTATGAAACAGCGATATAGCTTATTAGTATGATTACCAACTTGTACAGTCACACAATGTCATACCTTGAGTCTTCCCTGTGATTATCTTTAATCATTATGAAATCAATTAAAAGTATAATTGATATTGGACCAATGTTTAATGACTGAATGCTGTGGGAGCTTCAACGGTCAAAAAAGACACTAGAAAAATTGCGCCTCTGGTTTAATGTGTGTGCTATAACTCACATTCGTCATATAGGCTACCACACATGTTGATCTGAATTTTCTACTTTAGGTTTTTTACTATGCAGACTGGATGTGATCCAGACCAGTGAGCGAGCAAACATCAGATTGTTTCCCTATGAAGATGTCCTAACCCGCTCTGTGCACCAGCCAACAGGCTGTTTTAAATATTAACAGAAAAATTGAATATCAATGAATCTATCCAATGTGTTAATTGCATTTAATTATACTGTTTCCTTAGGCATGGTGGTCCTGTTGACAATGTCCACAAGATCTCAAGATCTCAAGGACTTGTAAGGATGTGATATCATACTGGTAGGAGAGACAGCATCATCCGTGCTGTAGAGCATCAGTGTTGGATTGATACTCTGACAGGTTCATACAGGATATTCTTGGTAAGCAGCTGAGCCCAATTCCAGAGACCCAGTGAAAAACAGGTTATTTGATTTTTGCTTGCAGCCAAACGGTGAATGTTGAGACTCGAGATACTAAACTGATCAGAAAGCAGTGGCAGTCCAGCCAACCTTCTCGCTAAGATAGACACACATACACTCATAACAGGCAGTTGACAGGCAGGTGCAGACACACACACACAGGTACCTGTCCATCCGTCTGTCAACACGTAGACTCACTCACACAAAAAGCCTCTCTTTTGCCACAGGCTTTCCACAATGGCTCAGATTATGCCTTCACGTGTGATCCACCCTGTGTAACTTCAGCTAATAAGAAAATGTTATTGGAGCAGAGCTTTCGGTTCTCCTCATGCAGCAGTTCCACACTGAGCCACCATTTCTCTCACAGTATGACACATTTCAGCCTCAGGAATTATACATTGAGCTACTTTATGCCTCACTTGATACCATTTCTGCTCTACTGCATGCTAGCTGAACATTGAGTGTATGTGTCATATCTGAACAGCTTGTGGTCTGCAGGGTTATGTATGTCTGATTATGTCTCGCTGCACTGTATATTTGGACCTGCACTTTATACTTGCAACTGGCAAACTAAAGTGTAAAACTTCATCTAAGTAATGGTCATCATCTTAGTTTGGTCTCTTAGCATAAACAAAAAGTACAGCTAAGGCTCATGGGAATGCGATTGGCGTCACAGGTACACTAATAATTGTCGAGACATTCCTAAATAGATAAACATGTCAACCTCACGGTGGCACTAGACGAACAGTTGGCAGATCAACATAGTCAGATGCCCTGATGCCTCCTGTCTTTGGTCATCAAAAGCAAGTCCTTATTAAAGTAAGTCTCAGCCATTTCTGCCACGTGCTGGGATCGTTAATACAGACTAACAAGATCAAGATCCAATATCAATTAATGAGGAGAGAGCCATAACTGCACATTCAGTGGTTTCCAGTGCATAAAAGACTACATGTATAGAGTTACCAGTCAATTTGATAAAACTGGTTGATGGGTTTGGTCAAAATAAGGCTTAAAATGCTGTTTCTATACGTTATACTTCTACTGATTTTCACCATCCTCTTTGAAAACTCAATCCATGATACTTTCATCCCACTAGATCACTGGAATAAATTCTTTCTGTTTTGATATTTTCTCTGCGCCCACTGCTGCCACTCAAACTGAACCTCAACTCTGCACTCGCATCAGTGCAACAACACAAATGATCGGCTGTTTCAGTACATTTAGACATGTGTTCATCTTTATGAAATCTTTAGCATTGCAAACTAATGTATTTGGTTTTCTTTAGGTGGTGTTTGACCTTCTTTAAAACATCTCCGGTTGCCTCTGGCCGATTGTTTTCACGTTGTGCGATAGTTACACAATGTGCATCTTGAGTTAGTGTTTCTTGAAATACAAGATGGTGACTATATCCCTTTGTGCAGAAGGAATCCCATTATTGCTGCTGACACGTCCACAGTTGTGTTTCCCATCTCATGATCAAATCAAACAACTCCTAGATGGGAACTGTGCTTTTGTAATCACTGTGTACGCTCTAACATGATTACCCATGCGTAAGTAAAGGGTTCCCTGCTCCTCTATGTTCCAAGTACAGTTTGATGGATGTCAGCTGGTTTGAACTCCGCCGCACCACAATGCCAAATTGCAGCTATCTGCTGATGTGCTTGAGAAATAACATTCTCCATCTCGCCCCGTCGAGATGCCAGGCTGCCTGGCCTGGCGGCGATGTATTAAATGGTATATTGATAATTGCAATCTTCGCGGCCCTCGCTTTGCCTTTTTGCTGACTGTGATCTTTTAGGCAGATGGTTTCTATTACTCATGTGCAATTGGAGAACAGAGAGGAGGGGTGGAATCAGATACGCCTTCTGAAAGGAAATCTGATTTTATTATACGACCATGTGTTGAGGTTTTACAAGACATACGAAATACATCAACAACGAATTGTAAAAAACGCACCGGCAGATATGACAGCAGATTATCTTTATGAATACAATATGTTGTATCCTTGTATTTCACTCCCCCCCATTTGGTACAGCACTTAATATACCAAACGTACTTAAGAACTGATAAATGTGGACCTCACAGGTTCCCTCTGACTATGTGCATCAGAGCAATAACCAGATCACTGCAGCACAAATGAGAACTCTTTTCATTTCCATCGCCTCAGAAATATCACATTGAAGGGTAATAGCCCATCTCGTTTCGATTCCAATGGACCTCATGAGTGCATTTTCACCCATGGCGCTCTGCTAAAATAGAAATAGAGCAGACTGTTGACAGTAACCAATGTCACATAATCTCCCCCTGAAGGACAAGCATCAAAGATCAATTTATTTTCCTAAATGCTATTCATATATCCATCTCTGCCGAGCGCCCAGGGACATTGCATATCAGAGTTTAAATCTAATGTTGCATGAATGGATTCTACAGAGGGGCAAAAGACAATAGAGTGACACAGAGGGTGGACACGAGAGAGAGAGGGAGAGAGAGGTGACAAACAAGCTCATAGAAAACAATGGAATGAATTGAATAGCCCGATGGAAAGTGACGTGGGAAATGGTGAAAATGTTTTTCCTCAGGAAAGCTATTTACGCTGCGCCTGGAGAGGACGTTGCGCCTGAGAGAGATAACTGATCCACCTTATCAAGGATGTGTGTTGATAAAGATCAAAAACAAATCAAAAAGTGCTTATTATATATAACTACATACAGAGCATTATTAAAGATAATCGTAAGTGTGTTTCTTTGCTAACACCTTTGTTGTTCCAACGGTTTTAAGTCTTTTTATAGCTCATGCAAAACCTGCTACTTCTTGCACTTCATAATTGCTCAGCACACATGGGACAGGGAGGCTTTGTTTACTGTACCGCGAGCCGGCAGATCAATTCCTCTCCCTCTCTGCCCCCTTTGGTAATTGCTGAGCAGAAAATGTGTGTTAACAGTTACAATTCTGCCAGCTCTGAAACACTTTGGACAGGAATAAAAGCGAAAAGGGCTGTGAGGTGAATTGGAGCAGCAGAGAATAAAACGCTGGCAGCATCTTTGTGAAAATGCAAGGGCCTGATATGATCGGTGAAAAATCAATACTATTAAAAATGAGGGATGGGCCAACAGAAAGCCCTTCAAAGTGTCAGATTCAATAAAAGATGGTGCTGCGATAATTAGCCGGCGTGGAGAAGACACGGATCTCCTGTGTGACCTTGCGGAGAATTAGCATTCAAAAGTTATGCTGACCGAGTGAAAGGGATGGACAGATCTGCACTCAGTCTTGGTGAGTCACATAGCTTCTGGTAACAATAGCGGTAGTAGTAAATAGTTCAATCGAGCTGAGCATGGATTTTGTGTGCGGTCTGAGAACATATTTACCATCACTGTCTCTACAAAGAACCACTGCACTGAGCAGTCCACCTTCAACACGTAATGTAAAACCCACCTCTTAAAGCCCAACTGCTTTTAATGTGTGATTATGAAGTCTATTCTATATTTTTTGTTATTTGCTTTTATTTTCTTTCTCTATTTTTTAACCTATGTAGTGTCTTCAATAATTTTTGTGTTGAGTTAGGATTTGTTTAGTTCCTGTGTTTTGTGATTAAAGCAACACGTTAAGTGAAATAAAACTTGAATTAGTGCACTGTGGTGTTAGGCCTTTGCCGGTGCTGTCTACAAACCTTTTTTTTTTTATAGACCATATAACCCAGTATATGAGGTCACCATGACTTTTGACCACTGAAATTCAATCAAACTTTCGATCCAAGGGACAGCGGGTTGAAAGTTGGAGCAATTCCCTAAAGGCCGACTTTTAGAAATCAAGTTCAAGAGGCCAAAAATATTTTTTTATGAGGCCACCGTGACCTTGACCTTCAACCAGCCAAACCTAATCAGTTAAATCTAGAGTCTAAGTGAACATTTGTGCCCAAATTCCCTGGAGGACTTCCTGAGATGGGATGTGTTTTGTGAGGTCACGGCGACCTTGACGTTTGACCACACAAAATCTAATCAGTTCATCCTTGGGTCCATGTGAGCGTTTGTATTTGAAGAACTCCCCAGACGGGTCTCATGAGATATTGTGATTACAAGAATGGGACGGACAGACGTGGCTCTTGCATTGGCCGTGGTCGACGTGGAGGCATACACAACACATTTTAGTTACACAGGTCAAAACCAGCAATTAACTAAGAGGTGTCAAGACTAAAAAGTTGGAAACCCCTGCATTAAATGTTTGACATCTTCAGCACACTAATGTGTTCCATTGAACCTGAACTAAGATCTAAGTTTACAGCTCAACACTAAATGTTAGTTTAGTGTTGAGCTGTAAAATTTGATCTTAGTTAGTTACATGGCTTATTGTCAGTTAATAACGTTATTCATCCTGTTTCAATTAAAAAATCTTCATTTTAATACACAATTATGCCCCAAACTACTCACAGCATGATTGGCCAGACCGCTTTGGCCGGAAAGTTTGTACTTCCCATTTCATTATACCGCATGCAATATGAAAACAAGTCAAAGTTATTGCCCGACTGCAACAAATTCTGGTAGACAGTAAAAATTCTCCCATATAGATTCAATGTTTACAGAATGGGAGTTTAAGTAGCACCCAGTTTTCATGTTGTCACTTAAAGCCCCACATTTCCCTCGCCGCGACGAGCAGAAAAAGGTCTGGGTAAGGAAAATAATATTACCCTTTATATCTCTTGGGAGGCAGGCGTCCAGTGCAGGCACCTACCCTTGAGATATCGGAGTGGCTGGTTGTTTATGCCCCCCTCCCGTCCCCCAAGTGTCACCACCAAAGTGACAGAGCAAAGGGATCTGCGGGCATGACAATGAAGCGTGTACTTCTCCAGAGAGACGGGGTAAAGAGAGGCAATTTCTGAAATGATGGGTGCTGGAGATGATGCCCAATATGCTTCAGAATTTACAGCCTCTGCAGCGCTGTGTGTAAACAGCTGGGGCGCAAAACAGGGTGCTCTGCATTTCCCCAACAACCCCCAATCATTTGTTTTCCTGCTTTTTTATGCTCGCTCGGCAATGTCCTTCAGAGAACATAATTTTAGATTTCTCTGGAGAAATACTTCACTGCAGTGCCGAGCCTATTGTTTGGATGCCAATATAGCAGTTTTTTACCTGAGCATCTATCAGCGGTGACAGAGTGGAATTCTCGTGTTAAATGTTTACAGGAGGGCACTGTTGCCTGTATAAGCACGCAGGTGTTAAGAACACCATTATGAGCAGGTGTTTTATGAAGAGTTGGAGATATGACAACAGAAATTCACTGCTTTTTTGATGGAAGGCAATTATTGTGAATCTTTTTTACGATGTGTGTTGGAGGACAGAGTTTTCTTTCAAAGATACTGACTGATTCCCAGAGAATATAGTACTTCAAATATTTTTTATATTTGGACCAACCTATGTATAAGCTGTACAATCCATATCTGTGGCTCATTGATTATGTTCACAGAATATTTTATTCATTTTCCTGTTAACAGGTTACAGAGCATAGCCCACGTCATTACGTCCACTTCACTATTACGTCTGACACTATTCCACCAGTTTTAAAACCCAAACCTGAAGTAGTTGAATGTACGATGCTACCTTACACCATTTTGGTTGTTTTCCTTCTAATTTTGTAAAAGCTACGACTCTTTTTTTATTCTTTCATGTTGTTTACACCTTCGGCATGTGGTGTCAAGCAGTTGTTAGTTGTTATATGTTGATGTAGCAAAAATGCTGTGAAAACTCCAATAGGCCATGATGATGCTACTAAGGTGTTTACATGTCGACAAAATGTGAATGAGGTCTGAATATTTCATGTCTTAATTCGATTATTGCTTATTCCAAGTGCGGCCTGATTCAGGTGAAGTTAATCAGGAAATGCCTTTTATGTAGTGATGTCGAATTCAGAGTGTTGACTTGACTATCAGAATGTTGGTGTCCATCTAAATGTAGTCAATGTCTTAAAGTTTAAAACAACAACACTTTTTCCCTGTTTTCTCTTTGTACACACTGAAGTAGGCACAATGCCACAAGACACAAATGCATCAGCTGTGTGAGAAAAATAAGCAGAATCTGCTATTTCTTCCTATTTAACACAATATTTTACTATAATTAACTGGAAATCCCTGAGGGAACATGGGGCAAAGTATTTTCAAATGAAGTGGAATCATTTCCCCCCCCCCAGTATTACACACAAAACATCTGTGCTCTCTTGTAAAAGACTGAGCACTTACGCCCCCAGGCAGAATGACCAGGACGCGAAGTGAACTTGGTGTTTAAACTTCTTTTGCATTTTTACAAGAAATGTCTCGCTTTCACCGGCTGTGGCCTCAATTTTCTGTCCCAACCCATCAGAGTCAGACAGAAAACGAACCAAGCCTGACCCATATCTGTGAGGCATTGTGTTTATTGTGTCTTAACCCGACCCGAGCTCAATGTTTCCCCCAATTACGGGCACGTCAAACGTAAAAAAAAAAGAGTAGATAGTAGAAGTAGAAAGCCCAGCCAACGTGATAAAACCTAACCTGAAGTTTTCTTCCAAACTTGGTCCAACGAGCTGTGGTTGAGAATCCACACTCTAATACAAACAAACAACCACTTTAGATTTGTTCTGAAGTGCACTGAAAAAATAAATTTGTCTCGCAACTAAGAAGAGCTGTTACCACACAAAGGTTATATAAGCACAATTGATTACTTTAATTGGAACATACTTAATTCATTTGTGCTTTACCCATTGAAGTAATTTTCAAAGTTGGAAAACAAAAAAAATGTCAGTGTGGAAAGTAATTTGTTTTCACCAAGTTTTTTGATTGATAATTTTCTCTGAGGCACAATCCAACTTCTACCGGTACTTTTCCAAATTGGACACATTCTGTGTTTGCACTGGCACCCTCCTTCAAATGAAAAGTCTGACCAGACAAAAGCTTCCGTTTCTGCTTTTATACGTTACCAAACTAAAGGTCATACAAATTGATGCATTATGACTGTTAACCAGCGTTACACATTCGTTTCAGTATTGTGTGCAAGCTCGCTGCCGAAACTGTTCAATAATACAAACATGTAAAAACCTATACATGCAACTTGACACACTTGCTACTGACACCTCGTACAAACTCACTGCTCTCAACACTTCCCTACATAACGATCTGAAACCAGGATGCAGGACAAAAAACGAAGCGCATTTTGTGTCATTGTCAGATTTGTTCATGTACTACACTCAGTAGACTCCATGCCTGCAACAGTGAGTGGTTCATAGTTACACAACTACTCCTGAACTCTCGTGGCCTCAAAGAACATAATATCAAATTCTCAAACACTCCGCAACACATGTAGAGGTCCAGACTAAACCATATAACACTGTACTCAAAACTCCCGGTGTTACTCCACAAGGGAAAACAGCCATTTGACAAATAAATCGTAAATAGACTGCATTTATCTAGCGATTTTCCATGTCATATGGACCTCTCAAAGCTCTTGACAGTGCAAGTTGCATTTACCCATTCACGCACATTTATATGGGACGTTTTTTCTATCACACACTATTCATACACTGTCAGCACAGCCACCAGGGGCATATTTGGTTTTCTTGCCTAAGCACACTTAGAAATGTAAGCTGGAGACGACCCTCTCGTCCTCCTGAGTCACACCCTCAAGCCTCAATTTAAAATTATTACATATATGACCATATCTAAATGTAAAAATAACTAATGGAAATAATATAGTGCTCACCATTAACATCATGGTGCCTGAAAAATTTGGTGAATCCAACTGGAAACACTCATGAGTGAAAAATAAGTTTATGATTAGAGGGCCAAATGTTGGAGGAAGTGCAAAATCAATTTGTTACTGCCATTAGCAGCTATACCATTTTCAGACCTTTAAATTGGAGGCCATCTTGAAAGATTTATAAACCTTTCCTTGGAAAAGTAATTTAAATCGACTTTATTGAAATCAACTGTACATACCAATGCGCAGGAGAAAGTTTTACTTCTGTGAGCAACTATTTCCTTTTCCAAGTTGTAACTAATGTGGGTATTACTTTCTTTGGGGGTTTGCACACATGTCAGAGGTCAAAATAGTTCATGCCATCTGAAGTCTTGGAGGTCAATTTCCTGCTGGCAACAGAAGGAGAGCCTGTGCCAAACATCTTGAGCTTTGACCTCGGGAGAAATCTATCGCTCGCTCTGGCCTGCTCGTCAAGCTGGAATCTTTTTTCAGACCTCACTGATGATCTTTAGCTGTAGCTGCAGGAGTCCTTGAATGCCGGTGCCGGTGCTGGCTCTCAGGCCTTGGGGCCAAACAAGTCAACACACACTCTGAAAGCAGACTGGGAGAGCGAGCTGTGGGTTTGCTCTGAAATAGCCCTGTTGTTGCTGCGAGCTTGCGACTGCTTGTGCACTGTCTGTACCCTACGCAGTGCATGGAGGCGTTATGCAAGGTAGCGTGGATAAGGAAGTGCTTCTGTCCACCCACAGGATTGGATCTCAGGAGTGTGTGCATGCGAGCGAGTTCTGTGTGAGCGGGGAGAGGAAGGAATGAGGGTGGTATATCTTGATGTTTTTTTCCCCCGCTGCTGTAAAGGCTCCCGCACGTTTCTGCCCCTGTGCACAGCAAACGTCCACTCAGTGACCCCGACCTTTCATGTAATGCACAATAAAATGTGTAAGTGGCATACCGGCACCAGTGAACTCTGGATAAATTGCCTCATATTTTCTGTGGAGCTCCACATCTTTTAAGATAACATTGAAGACTACAGCACAATCGGGAAGCCACAAGATTAAAAACTACATGTAGAAGTAAACATTGCTTTATTTCATAGCTCGAAATGCTGACTGTGTATTTTGCATTTTGTCTCCTGATTTCCCAGTGTCGAATCACTTTTTGGAAATTAATCCTTCACATATAAACGTCTACATTACACCCTTGTTTCTTCACTGCACTGTTTGCTAACGTCAAGCATTCTTACACGAGGGAGGGAGTAAGTGAAAAAAAAAACTAATGGAAAACATAATACATATTTCAGCCTGAGAAGCCAATGTGATGGATATGCACAATGATGATGATTTATGCATATAATGGATCTGGCACTCCAAACAAATGAGTCCGTTGCGCAACCCTTCAAATCCATGTTCAGATACAGTGTCAAACTGTCACCCATGGCTTTTAATTTCACATATAGCCCCGAGCCATGTCAGGAGATTGTGTGCATCCAGTACACCTAGAAAAAAACCCCATGAACCAGTTTTCCTCCTGCCTTACTTTTACTGTTGTACTTCATGAAAGTGCAGGGTAGAAGCTATCTTTAGCAGACTTTAGCTTTGTAAGAGACATGCATAAATGGACATGCTGTTGGGTTTGCAAATGTGCTACAGGGCCATTAAAAATGTTTTTTAAAGTGCCGTTAGGAAGATATTTTTTTAATTAGTGCTTTGAAAATACTTATTCATAATTTACCTGGGCTGAATAAATCTGAGCGAACACTGAACCAAACTGCCCATAATCCTTTTGTGTTTGTTCGACGTTGGCGTAGAGGAATGAAACCCAGGCCGAATCGTACGGGGGATGGGAGCGTGGCGAGGTTAGGACGGTGCACCGCTCCTCAAAATAAAACCATAAATCACCGTGTGACATAAACAAGGCATGGATCAAGTTGTTGCCATGTGGGCTGCATGTATCTGTGTACATCTCGGCTTTGGGAATCCCTTCAGGGGAAACCTGAACACACACACATTCAGTCTGCTCACAGAAAGATCGCCATGAAAACGTGACTCCTGGGGAAGGTTAGGCAACACAGTAAGATGGACACAAAGCTTTGGATGCTTCCCGGGTTTGCAGGGCATGTGCTTCAGTATCATTTCATATTCACATCACACACGGCAGCAGCGAGCACTGTGATTCACCACGAGTTTCATTTGATTTGAAAATAAGTATAGAGAGATTTTCAAAAAGAGGAGATGTTTAAGTAGGACAAAATGGGTACATTTGTCTGAAAGAAATCCAAATATGAAAGTATATAATGAACTATCCACACACGTATTTTACATCCTAACTTAGGGTGAAATGAACATCTTGAATTATTGAAAACAGTTGCAGGAGGAAAAGTGTGATTACTCTGACACACCAGGAGAAAGGGAGACTATTTTTATGAGCTGTTTATGTATTTACAACGCCAGTTGTGGCTACATTTGGCAGAATCGCCGGGGTAAATGATGCACAAGTGAAAGTGCAAGATTAATAAGCAGTTTATCCCAGAAGGGGAAACGTCCCCTGCATCTTAATGTCCTCACGATTTTCCTTTTGTGAAAATATGCACACACACACACCGAAACCACAAAACAAAAGCATGTTAACAAAAAAAAACTATTTTCATGATTAATGTTCTTATCTTTGATGATTGCATTTTGATGTGTGCATACATAGAATGAGGTGTAATTATGCATTTAACACCAATTTGCACTGAAAAACAAAATCTGTGAATCATTTAAAACTAATTGTAACATAGATGTGATGCCCATGTTGTATTGCAAAGGGAAGACACTTCCTTTAAATGTAGCACGTCGCAGACAATGCTTCTGGTAAGACTGTGCAAGAAGATGCATATGAGCTGCTGATTCAGCCCCTCAATATAATTGAAAAGGAGGGAAAGAAAGCAGTAATTACCAGAAACAATGTCCTGGTTACTCAGGATAATCCACAGACCTCAACATCAATAGTTTTCATATAGGGGCTATTTTGTCAGTGAAGAGGAAGCTCCTGTGGAAACTGGAGGTCTGTGGATTAACTGAGACCTTTATTTTCTCTGGAAAGATACATTAGTGTTTCAAATATAATTTTTCAGTGTTTGAAGCTGCACAAACTTTATATTCACCTCATTGTGTTCTGGAGGCACATATGAAAAGCTGAGCAGATAAATACCAGGACTATATATGAATGGCTGGATAGCAGTATTGCCAAGAAAGAAAAACCAAGAGAGAATTATTTCGATTTTTCTAATTTGCAAGATAAAAACCAAAATGTATGAGCCCTGCACTGCATCAAGGTCCTGGTTTTAAGAAAAAAACTTTTATTCATAATCAAAGTCCCTAAATACTATTACTGATCTCTGCAGAGCGCAGTTACAAAATCTGCACTGATACTAAAACAAAACAGGACTTAATCTCACACTTGTTCACATTCAGCAGGCTACAGATTCTCCCAGAGGGAGAGGTTTTCATTAGCAGACAGGCTCCAGATTATTACAGTAGTTAGAAGTTGTAGACCTATCAAAAACATAGTAGTTAGCTAAATAAGATTTGAGCATAGCGTTTGTTTAGGCAGGTCACAAAGTCAAGCTCGGCACACAGACTCAGAACAACAGCTGAGAGCAGAGATGCCAGCCCACATCAGCTGAGCCATCAGCTGCTCCCTTTGCAGACTGCAAATCTGAGGGTGGGCGGCTTTGCTGCTACTCTACCTCTCAGGGAGGTCCCAAGAACAAAGCCTGACAAAACCTCACCACCAAAATATAATTCATAAATTATTGGAGGTTAAAGTTTTCTGTGAATAAAACGGTCCTTTTTCATTCCTCATTAACATTGATGATTTAGTGATATTTGATTTACAGCAGAGCAGGGGAACCTTCTTTCCGAGCCTCTCACAACATTCTTCACATGCCATACTGAATAACTGAACACAACAACACTAACCTTTTTGATGCTATGACTGGCACTGCTTCTCCATGGTGATGTCAGGTCTGATGTCAGATGGTAGTGATGATGATGACTATGGCTGCTTGGTCGTTGTTTGTTATGTCTCTTGTTTCACTGCAGACCAGAGAGAAAAATGAGCAATTTCTTTTTGTGTAATTTAGTGATTTTTAATATCTTATGCCATGTCAGTGATTTGTTCTGCAAAGGTTCTTCAAGACAAACTGACACTGAGGGTTCAGCTTTTCAGCTATTATGGAAAAACTTGCCTATACACAACATTGTGTCTGTCATAAAGCATAATGCAATTCTGTAAGCTGCTGTTATTCTGCTGGAGGTTGGAGGTTCTCCACCCCTGGTTCAAAGGATTAAATTCTTAAATTACAAAAGCCTTATATTTTTCCATTCACTGCTTGTGGTATGGAGCAATATAGACACTTTTCATTTAACTTAGGGAGTATTCCACACAACAAATAACACGGTTTTCTTTTCTTTTCTTATTTAATTGTTTGCTTTCTGCCACCACCTCATATATATATATATATATATATATTCAAAATCTCTGCTGTGACTTCTCTCGACAATTGGTGGCTCATGTCCAATTGCAACCGCAGGTCAGATACTGCTGCCACTTCTTCCTCTGCAACTCAATGACACTGGCTGGGTCAGTTTGTGGGAGGTTTGCATCAGTGGCAGTTCGTGTCTTCTTTATTCTGTGTTTACACTGAACGTTCTAGGGGACTTCCTCCATCTAATTTGTATTTATAGCATCTAAAATTATCCTCAGCGATTGCTTGGATTTCTGTAATCTTTGTCCAAGAAAGCTGTTTGATGTTGAGACTGAGTTTTCTTCATTCGCAACAGGGTCTGAATGAATATTTCCGCCATATTTTGGAAGGGGGGGCGATGCTGCGTGGCAGTGCCAGCCGCCACCAACTGTGCCCTCTTTGAAAATGTTCTGGAAAATACGGCCCTTAGTGGCGTCTTTTTCCCCCGAAAGAGGAACAGGAGCAAAGAGGGAATTCTGGTCTGTGCTATTTCCAAGCCCTTAAATATCAAACTTCGTATGTGACTCACACCACACATGGTGCGCTCACCCAGAGGCATGTGTGTGTGTCACTGAATTGTTCATCACCCAGTGACTATTCCTGTTTGAAGGTAATTCAACATGCTTCCACGACTCGTTCTGCCTCAACACTGGAATCAATTTTCCCTTCACCCTCCACTGTAGATCCCACTCCAAGCTGCAGATCCCCTGCTGCCAGACCGCTCAGCTGTCCGTCATGTGGCAGCCGTTAGCATCGCAGACAGTAATTGGATGGGGTTGCTACACACAGGCAGCCTCCTTCATTTACATTATGCCGTGAATATCTAAACTGATGATAAGCAGAAGTTGTGTGATAGAGTTATATGGCTGTATTAACATATCCAGCACCATAGGGGGACTTTTCTAAGTAAATGCTCATATGGATCAATCTCAACAGGAAGACAGGCGTGTGGAGAGGGATGAGTCGTGGAAAAGGAAGAGAAGGAAAGAAAAAGAGGAGAAGAAAAAAATTGTGATGTCCTTGTTTACCCCTACTTGCCTCACACAAAGTAGGCATGCGGACGAACTCAATTCAGAAGCTCCCATGAAATGGGAAGAAATACAGGGAGAGTGAATCATGCTTTAATTCAGATTTGGTTGTTGGCCCAGAGCCTCTTTTCAAGCTGTCAGGTGGTGCACAGGTCCAAAAAAACTTGGGTGTCGCTTCCATCGGAGATGAGGCTGAGACAAACGCAGCAACATGAGTCGTTTTTATGCCCACGCTTAAATGCATCAAATGTCCCATTTATTTCCCACATCTGTTGTTTATGCTTCACACGACAGCCCGCGCTGGAGCAGGACATCGATTGGCATGCCGAACAAATTCCATTTACAGCATGCGACAATATTGTCCTTGATACCAAAATACCTCCTGTCTCTGTTTGACTTAATGCTCAAACGCACCCTTTTGACAGTAACAATAAAGAATGCACTGCCCTTCTTCCAGAGGGAGATATTATTATTTATTGCCCACAAAAGCAGTCACTTCATTATTTTGGCATTAGTTATGAAACTGACACAAGATTTGAGGATCGTTAAAATTACAATATCATGAAATATTTACCACCTCCTAATTATTTGAGGCTTGGCAGCCATTTTGAAAACCAACTCAGTGGTCGAGCCAATATTGAAATGAAAAAATTCCTGTGAAGTTAGCCGTGGCCCCTATTAATATTCTGCTATGCAAATGGCAGATGATCTTCCCCATATCTAACAGTTGGGCTTTCTGCAGTTCAATGAATGACTCAGAATGACGTGTCTATCGATGGCTGAACATAAGTTCAAGAACTTCTTCTGAGTCATTCCAATTAAGAAGAGGAGAGCTGAGGCATGGGAAGTTTATAGAGTTAGACACATTAGCAATAACTGAAGGCTGTATAGACTTTCATATTTAAGAGTCCGATTTTAACTATAAAGAATGATTTTTAAGTGAAGCCTCATCTTCAAAAACTAAACCATCATTTCTTTGGTAGTGTGTTACATTTGTTCAAAATTGCTATACCTCCATTTTTCTAATGTTCTTTGCTTTGTGTGTGGGTGAGAGGTAGATAATCATGTTGCTACCCTACAACAACAAAAATTTCAATTGTGAAATTTGATTAAAATTGTCCGTTTTCAAGTAAACCATTAAACTGCACGTTCACAAGCCGAATCCTACTCGCACATATGTTTACTTAACCTTGGAATCTCAGTTGCTGTATAGTTTTGAATTAATGCTGATGTCAAAAATCACAGAGCTGTAACCAAAGCACTTAAGATCAAAATAAGAGCGCCCATCGACTTATCTTTTAATTCCACATTCTCTCTTTAGAGGCATTTGATCAAATGCAAATTCAAACACTTGATTTGATCAAGAGCAACAAGCAGCTAATCTTAACAAAAAAGCTTCTTAGAGATTAAGTAGAATAAAAAACATGATTACTGAGCAAGTAGCGACCAAACAAGACGTCACCCATTGGTTTATCAACAGTTTTTGTTGCTGTCAATCCCATCTTATGCAAATCCCCCCATGTATACTATGTTTCATCATCTATTATATTCTAAGTGGGATCATAATTTACAAAATGAACATCATGCTGTTTCAAAGAAGACTTAAAACTAGAGATTGAAATCATTAACTGGGGATGAAAATATTTACTTACGCAATAAATCAAGTGAGAAGTAGAGTCATTTTCAAATAGACTTTTGCAACCAGTGTAGTCACTGTCAGGGAATTTGTTACTTATGCACATTTTTATACTTTTAATATTGTAATATCATGCCTGACCAAAATGATGTTTCACAGATGGTCGACACGAGGGGTCTGAAGGTATTAAAATGTGTATAAGTGATTGACCTCTGCTGAACATTTGAGAAAATGTGCATTTCAGGCACTTCCACATAGGCTTCACTTTCTGGAGCCGGCAATTTCCATTTTTATATTCAGAACAGCAAACTAAATACATATTGGAACATATAGCATGGTTATGGTTGAGCACTGATGTCATGCCTCAATTGGCTGATTAACATATTTCACTATATCATTCACACCGTGGTATAGGACAGAGCTGCAATTGTAACCTAAAACTCACATACTCGCTTGAATTCTTTGTTATTTGCATCAAAGAACATGTCGACAAAAGGACCTTGAACTGTTTGATCAAATAACACATATTTGCTATTTCATTATACCAATATAAAATCTCAAAATAGTAGAATTAGTCTTTAAAATGTGTACCATTTCTTTTTGATGCACCAAGTGCAGCATAATAACCCTGTCCAGGTTCAGGCCCACAGTGAGCTGTCTACCTTGAGATAGTATCTTGCCTGAGGCTGAAGAAACTGGCATTCACGAAGCTACCACAGGCATCAAAGAAAGCAGATGGCAGGCTCAGGCAATCTGCCATTAAAAAGGCAATACTGACGCTCACTCTTTTTTTTTAAAACATTGTGTCTGTACATTTAGCTTGACTGCTCATTTATCAAGTCCGCCAAGGAGGTTATGTTCTTACCACGTTTATTTGTCAAAGGATTACATAAAAACTTTTGAACCCACTTGTACCAAACTTCGAGGAGGGATGGGTTTGGGACACTCATTCAATTTTAGTGCGCGTCTGGTTAAAGAGGCAGATAACTTTTAGTGTCACTTTCTTTGGGCATTTTTCAACATTTTATCAATTTCTCTGACATATTTACAGTGTCTATCATAAATCTACCACTTGGTGCAGATTATAAGACTACTTCCTTTCCCCTTTGATTTTTCTATTTCAGACAGTCATGTGTAGGACTGTTTGGCCTTTGCGGAGGTATGTACTCTACCTGAGTGCCATTGTAGTGTCTTAGTGGTTTTGCCCATTTGGTTTGTATTCCCTTTGCTTCAAAAATATCTTAGTTAGAAAATCAAAGAACATGCAACATATCTGATGGACCTCCAGCAACAAAATCCTCATCCAAACACCAAATCTAAATCTTAACTCATGATCCAGTGTTGACCTAACTTTGATGAACTAACAACTGTACTAAATACTAGCTGCAGCCTACTGGAAAATAGTGTTAGCTTCTAGCTCAAATCAACACTGTGCCAATAGAAGTATGTTGAATACAGCCTCACAGAGCTTCTAGCGTGACTTGCCAAGTCTTGTTTAGTTTTTTTTGTTTTCATGGCTGTTTGTTCTTTTGAACAGACTGAATCAAAGTGTCTTGACAAGAACAATGGGAGGTACAACTCTTTCCCACACGTGCCCACAAATTCTCTCTGTAAATGCTGATTGGGGCAATGGCGCTGACTTAAAATGCAAAACAAATCCAATGGTAAGCAACCAAAGTTTCATGCAGACCGGAAAATGAAGAAAACCACATCTCTTTGGTTTATCCTCCTCTGCCATGAGTCTCCTGAGAGCCTTTAAGGCCTGGTTCCCGTGACGACAGTGTTTGGCAGCCAGCTCCGGAGTCACGCCTGTGATACAACACTGGGGGTCATTTGCCAGCCAATCATAGCTGGGTTCCACATTGTTCCGTACTTTGTGATGTCTCGCTCCACAGCTCAGGGAGGGGATGGAGGTCTCCCTGGCAACTGGACAGATGCTGTGCAGGAGACATTACTGTTCGGCTCCTCAGAAACACCCAGAGCGCACACACACACAATATTATTTGTGATGTTCACCATTCACTTTAACCCTGGGGAAGACCAGTGGACCAAGGAGGCTTCTGTGTTTCATGCACTGTTAGGTTAGCCAGTCGCTCCTTATATCTGAGTCCTGCCAGTCTTGCCCAGAGTCCATGAGTGAATAACCCTGCTGATCCAAGGAGATCCACAGCTTCCCATGGGACCGGATGGAAAACAATGTCCAAACCAACTGATGCATTATCAGCAAAGAGAGCTGGCTTGTCGTTCTCAATGCAGATTTCACATGATTGCATATAAAAGAAAAAAGAAGCAGTTGTGTAAATTCTCTGCAGCACTCTTTGTATTTGACATACCTCAGTGGGAGAAGAGTTGATGGAGCAGAAAACAAAACAAGCGTTTTTTTTTTTTCTTTCCGAACACTTGTGCGTCACCGCGCTTGCCAGCTTGCTTCACAGCCCCAGTGAGCCAAAAAGGAGTTTTGGAAATGAACAGGTCCAGATTGAGATTTTCCATTATCTCATGCTTGATCACCTCACAAATTGCAATATTTCACCGAGACAAATCTGTTCCTTCATGCTTTGCAAGTTTTAGGTTGGATTGTTTCATTCGGTGCCTAACCATAAAGTCATTTTATGGGTTGTTTTACTAAATCATGTTGTGCGGAAACGAGCCATTACTTACACTAATATGACACAAAGCTCATTCTGACCAAAGGCCCCATATTTCCCAGCCTCATTGAAGCAAGTCATATTTACATGATAAAGACTTATTCATCTACCAGACCTACTACAGTCGCCTTCAAGCCTTTTATCAGTTAGAATGTAATATTGTGCCTCTGTGCCCCCGCTTCACAATGTTCCTCAGATCCAGGACTGGCAGGGCACGATCATCTCATTACGCCAAATACTGAATTTTTAATGGGTCATTACAGTCAGGCCTCTTTCCAGCAGCAGTTCTGTCAGTGCAAACAGGTGGAATAGTGTTTTGTCAGGTCACCGTCTGCACAGGCAAAATATCTCTGCTGATTCCCCGTCGATATCCTGTCTGCCAAATGAAAAAAAGACAGGGAATGAGTGCTCGCCGCTGCCATATCAGAGCCAGATCTTGACCCCGAATGTCCTTGTGGTGTGGCTGCGAGACGGACGGTACCTTTCAAAAGCCATGAATTCATTTCAGGGTGAGGCCAAAGCTAATTTCAACAGCCCTCAAAGGATTTGCTGATATAATAGATTACGCAGAGCAGCGTTATAGCCCCACTGTGCTTCTATATGCCATTAGGCTTGTTTGTACTGCATTACTGATTCAATCTTATTCAAATGTACTCTGGTAATTAGGCCCTACAGTAATTATAGGGAATGATTGTATTAATGCAAACTTGAAAATTGAGAATTGATAAATGCAGGGTTAACAGCCGACTTCCAAATTCATCTCATATTTATTCATTGTGCTTCGCTGTACATCAGAGAGACAAGCAGCAGCGTTACAGACCGAGCGCCAAGTGCAAGAGACCATTAAGACTTAAGAGCCTCGGTACAGAGAGAGAGAGAGAGAGAGAGAGAGAGAGAGAGAGAGAGAGAGAGAGAGAGAGAGATGGGTAGGTGAAAGAGAGGCTGCAGTGTTCGATCAATATTCAAACTGCAAAATGAATTTGACTGGAGCGAGAACTTCTCATCAAATGGGAAAAGAAATTGGATATGAAAGATGACCTGCCATAAAATCCGATATCCCACAATGCCATCTGTCAGACAGCGGCCAGGGAATAATGACAACGGCTAATGAAAGTTGAGCCTAGGTTCGGGAGTGGTTTAAATCAGCTCCTCGCAGCGGTCGCCTGGTTGTGCTGACTCAGTGCTCTATCCTCTCGTCCATCCCAGCTGGATGCCACAGAACATGCGAGAGGGAGACACCTGACATTTTCCCAAACAGTTTCAAACGGAAACAGGCGAGGGATCGGGCGGAATGTGATGTCACTCGCCTCCTGAAAGAGGACGCTTACTAACGGGGATCTCAAAGGTCAGGTCAGCTACAGGACAGCCATTGTGGAGGTGGTGGAAATGAAGGATGCTTCAGCAGTGTGGAGGCTTGTTGACATGGAGGCTTTAGCATTGGTCTTGCAGTTGATGGACAGTCTAAGTGCTCACTCTGCCACTCCGCCGCCTAAAAAGGACAAAGTACTTGATGTGTCAGATGAAATATGGTTTCTGATTGATGTCAGGTGCATTTATTATTTTTTTCATGTGGGCAGTTTTTCAGAGTCTCTCAACTCACATTGTGAGCTGTTGCTCTTTAATTCCAGACCTAGTTCTGATAATAGACAGTCCTTCACAATATTAGCACGTTATTTTGGACTAATAGGAACTTGTGCCACATGGAAAAAATTGTATTTCTCAAAATTGAAGGGTAAAGCTGATGATATTTTATATTTTATATCTGATGGCCAGGATGTAATTGATACTATCAAGTATTACCGTTTTTTCTAAGTAAGACCAGACAGTTTGTGTCCCCATGTCCATTTTTGAACAAAAGCTGGTGTTGCTGTGCTCTGTTGGCTGAATGGTTACATCACATGCCACATAACCGCCAGTGGTTTATGTCCATGGTTTGATCCTGGCCGTTGCTTTTTATTGCATCTCATGAAGGCAAATCTGCCCAAAAATAATATATCTAAGAAAAACTAAACACTGATGAGCCACATTGTGCATCACAGCCCATTCTTCCTAAGTTGATCTGATATAAGCCATCGAGCTGAGTATTCACTCGCAGCTAAAAATAGCAAAGCACTCTTTAGTCCCATTTGATGTTTGCTTAACACTACATTGCCAAGCTGTTTTAGGAAATTATACTTCAAGCAACACTGTGCTAATTAATTCTGTTGGGCTCCAGTTATCAATCGCTTGAGTGGCGCACAAAATGAGCTGTCCCACTCATGACAATGAAAAACGGCCAAATGCTGTATATTCCTCATGGATATTTTCAAAGTTTCATGCTTACAATCGATGACTTAATGACTTAAGTATTCTGACTGATCTACAGTTAAGCATTTCATCAGGTTAGGTCGCTGACTTACAAACTTCTTGTGGGACATTGGCAAAACAGAGACATTCTGGGCACACAGTGGGCATGGAGGAGGCACCATTATCTCTCTGTTAAAAGTCAGTGTATCATCAAAATTAAATTTGAAACGGTTATTTTCAATTGAAAAATACATAGTTGTGACCCATTTTTAAAGATTTACATCCTCAGTATAAAAATATGCTTCGGGCTTTATGCCACAAGGGAAGGAAGTTGTAAAATACTGAGAAAAAGATTAGCACACTAGTGTTTTTATGGAATTTATTCACTGTAAGAAACATATAGAGTAACAGCAGCCTCACACTTTAAGCTGATCCTTGCATTTGCTTTGAAAAATAGGATCTATGTGATTCAGTCATCAAAATATAACCCTTACCATTGACAGACAGTTTAAATGAAGAAACAAGTGTTATATTCGTAAAAATATATATTTTTCCAGTATTATAATTGTTTCCCTTAAAGATGAACTGCAGCAAAAAGGGTACAAGTTTGTAAGGGTTGCCAGTTTCTACAAATGTGTTATCTGACTCTAGCTCCTGATGTCAGAAAGGGGCTATGTACAATTATAAGGATTTGAACTGCATGAGAGAAATAAATGTCAAACTTGGGTTATCTCTGACATATATATATATATAGTCATAGTTTCTGTTTTCCTTTTCACAAATTACTTTTCTGAGCACAAATATATTGAAAAAAAAACATATCCAAGTAAACAAAGGCAAATGGCTGAGAAGTTTAGACAATCTTTAAATTGTCCTTTAGCTTGGTCCCTCCACTTTGTCTTCATCAAATTTTCCAACCTTCAAAGTTGACATCCCATCTTACAAAACAATTCACTGAATATGATTATGATTAATGTGCAATTTCTTTGTGATTTACCGAAAGAAGTGCCCCCATAAGACTGACATGAAATACGAAAAGGTCAAGCTGTCAGTTTCTCAGTATTTCTTCAGTCTCTAAGCAGAACCACTTCAGATGTAGCCGGCAACAGCAAGCTACCACTTCAGAAATGATCTGCCAATTAATGTTTTCATTAGAGAAGTGTTTGCCTGGTATCTCTTCAACATTTTGGATGCTAAGAAAGCCTGAGCCTTGGGGGCCTTAACTTGCAACGCATGTGTATGCATTTCCAGCAGCGTATGTAAAAGTAATGGCCTCTTAAATAAACTGTCAACCGTGCCACTGCCTGCCTTGTTTTTCACCCAGCTGAATGCACATATCTTCGGGTTTTTTCTCCTCAGCCAGGAAAGATATTCTCCCACACATTTAAAGCCCCCCACCCCCATCTTCCTCTGCCCACCAGCCTCCACTCCACCCTCTGTCAAACAGCAGATTTAATAACTGATCCCATTTGATCCTGACGATTTCCATTTCAATCTACACCTACAACGCCCAGATGGAGCTGGGGACGAGCAGTTGTGACTGGGAAATCTCAGGAAGCAAATAAGCTGTATTAGATAGATTGTAAGGGTGCAACTAATGTCAGGAGAGGGGGGCCTTATATTGTACTGTCTGATTCAAATATATACTCTGCTGTTGGGCTGTCAGCCTAAATCATGGCCCGCTGTTTTCTCTGGGCCAAAAGGGGAATTAACCATATTGAATCTGCAGTTCAATATTGAACTGCTTTTTTTCCAGAGCTAACGGCAACTTTGGAACAGCAATTAAAGCCAGCACAAAATAAAGTGTGTTAAAAAGAAGAACAGAATTGGTTTCAGCCTGGCTTTTAGGAGGAGTACGAGGAATGTGTTTTAGATTCATTCCAGGACATTTCTGTAAAATAGGTAAACCTTGGTGACATCATACTCTGTGTGCTTCTGAGGCTAAACTTTAAAGTGAAGACTGCCTAGTAATCCATTGAATGTCATATTATACTATTTGTTCCACCAGGGCCAATAGATGTCTAAAATACAGCTTATAAGCAACTATAAGGTGCTGGATGCTTGTTCTTTGCCTCAGTCTTATCAGGTAAAGACATTTGGGCTAGCTATCCCCATTTCTTTTTGCCAGCGAGTATCTAAAAGCAGTTTCCGTGTTAAATATTCATGCTGCCCTTCACTTTCAGGCAGGCTGAGATTTTTGTTATAGTGTGTAAGTGCTGTATTGGTGTTTCGATGCCGGGGCGTAAATGGAGCGTGAGGACTTTGGCAGATGTGCAGCCCAGGATTCAGCTGATAACAGCCGTGTCCGTTACATGAAGGGGAAACATGGAAGCACGCATCTTCAACCACAGTAATGACATGTCTACTTTTGTTTGTGTGGAGGAGAGCATGAGAGACAGGGAGAGGGAGGTGGAGAGGGATAGGAGGGAAACAAGGTGGTGGGGTTCCTCAGTGATCAGCCATCAATAGAGGAGTTTTGTGGAATCTTTTTCAGTTTTGTGAGTTTTACCTTCTGTGTCCTTGCTCTCACCCGCCCAGCAGCCCTTTACTTGAAATCTCCAACTTGCATGTCCTTGAGAATAACCTGCTTGTAATGAGTGCTAAGTAATCTTCTGTTAGACTTACTTTTAATTGACAAAAGAACCATCAAAGGTAACTTCATAGCTGGGACTAAGCGTAAACCATGTTTTAATTAAGGAGGATATAAGGATTCCTTTCTTCCCTTAGCGAGAAAAGACTTTCCCAACGGACTGCCTTCAAATTCTGCAGTAACGTTCTTCCAAATAGCTTAACTAGATGCTAATTGGAGGCTGTGCTAGCCAAGATGAGGCCACATCATTTTTTTTTTAAATAAATCTTTTAGGCAAAGGGGATTGAGTGGTGTTTTTTTTTTTTTTTACTTTTAAAGAGAAACAAGTCTACTAGCCCCAAAACAGCACTTCTTTTTAGGCGAGGGATTTTGCAAACATGACAAAACAGAAGGTTAAGAAAATCGTGTCAGCACATTGCTTATGGCCTCGTCCTTTCATCCTCTTTCAGAAATTTCTGTTGAATAACAGCTAGGAAAATAAATTTAATATGCTGAAAACTGTTAATAAAATGTAAGGCACATGGAGTTGCCTAAACAAGAAAAGCTGTTGACGTTGCAGCACGATGGATCACATAACTACACTCAAGATGAAGACAAAGAGCTTCTGAAGCAATATGGACATGTCGATGATCATGAACATTCCCATAGCCTTGAGAAAAAACTGTCAATCCATAAATAGCTAACATTGGGCAAGCCGGGGGGTGCACCCTAGAGAGATCACCAGTGTATTGCGGGGCTAAGATACAGAGACAAACAACCATTCACACTCACGTTCACCCCTATGGTCACGTTAGAGTCTCCAATTAACATAGCCCTTATCTGTATGTCTCTGCACTGTGGGAGGAAGCTGGGGTATCTGGAGAAAACCCGTAAAGAGATATGGAGAACAGACTAAGGCCCAGGCCAAACCAGGATTTTAACAAAGAAGCTCCTTGCTGTGAGGCGACGATGCTAAACCCTGAACCCGAAAAATTTAACAAAACTAAATTCTGCTATTTTTAAGACAATGTAAAATAACTTATTGAATTGTGTTATCAAAACATGCGGTCGAAAGTATGATTCAATAACCTTGAGGTATAAATGGCCCAAACAAATCAGCACCCACGGGAGCTATTATCCATTTCCAAGTCATTAACAATATCATTTATGTATATTGGGGTGTGAGGGTGACAATAGGCCATCAGAGGACCAGGTGGAGGAATTAAACTCGCAAATCACTTAGCGTCTGCCATTTCTATTGGCAACGTGTTAGCAATAAACACAAACTCATTATTGCAGTGCCACTCCTTGGCCTATAAATGTCTCCAGTGCTGAGACAGGTAATAGTGATGAGTAAAGCTTTACATCACTGTTTGGCCTGATAGGCCAGAAGGGAACACACCCAGCATCTGTGTGTATTCCACTGAAATGGCTCAAATGGCAGCTGCAATGACCTGCAAATTATTTGATTAGGGCTCCCTGTGGACCAATCAGGCTGCTACAGAGAGGAGAGGGGAGTGTGCCGTAGATGTGCATGAACTACCAATAACAAGTAATATAAATTAAAGAAACAGTTCGACATTATAGTAAATATCAATGTCTTGGCATGAGTTTGACAAGAATGTTTTTGCGTTCAGCACAGGGTTAGGGGTAATGAGACGTTTAGCTCAGTTAAGCATAAACACTGGAGGGATGTAAAGAGATAACAATAGGTAACAAAATCAGCATAAAATAAATTAACATGTTATATCTTATTATATTAATAAATATAAGTGTAAACATTACAATTTGTGGTTTATATTTCCTAATGTCTACAATTCCTAATGTTAAGTCATACTTTTCACTGTCATATGTATGAGATATTCCTCTGGCAGTGTTTCACAACACAGCCCACTATAGTAATCATTTTGAAGAGGATAAAAAGTTAATAGATTTTTTCCTCCCTGGCTACAAATGCTAAGTGTCCCATCAGTTGGCAAACAACCTCATCTTGCTGGGGCCTTTAACCTTGAAAGCTGGCATCAAATGCAAAGGCAAGTTTTATGATTCAAGACCGGGCAATGGAAAGAAAAACTGTGACTCACTGTTCATTTACATCTGTAGCAGCCTGCCCCCCCGTGACCTCTAAGCAAAGAACTGTCCCCAACTCTTGACTCACACATTTGTTAAGTCAACACAGAGGCCGATCAACAGAACCGCACTCTGACTGACTGACCTCACCGGCTCTCCACATCAGAACAACCCTCACATTTCGCCAGCCCACCCAAGCCCACATCAAACGTGGTCGCTAATGAATGGCAGCGCTAATTAGCCTCCTTTCTTTCTTCAGCCTCCCACTCCCTTAACACAGGATCACAGAGTGCTGGTCTGTCGTTCTCAGTGTGGAGGGCAGACTATTCACTAGAGAGCCCTTTACTGCCGAAACCACCAAGATGCCGGTGAGCAGCTTGTCTGATTAGCACTGATTAGTCTCTAATTGGAGTTCTCCAAAACACGATGACCTCTGCTTTGTTTACTGATGGGATTAATCAGAGTCTGGCAGAATTAGAAATCCCAACTGAATTCATTCCTTCCTCATTATTTGGTGGCTGCATAGCTCAGCCCCCTGTCCTCGCCACCCTGCCTCCTTTCTTGTTGGATTGGGAGCGCCCAGCATATTATTCCAGAAACTGCGTTTTCAGTGCAAGCGGTGTGTGAGAGCCCCAGGTGAACCAAGGCCATGGCGCTCTCCACCTTCTTGGACAGTTTAACCCTGAGTCAGAGAGGTTGACTTGAGGCTTTACACAGCCTTTGTGAAAATACAGCAGTTTGATTAAGATAATTACTCACAACACAGCTATAATGATCTGTCAATGCTGCTGTCGATTGATTTCTTGCCTGTGCCTTTAGCATAAATGTTGTATCTGGTGAAAAGGTTAATTAGAAATCTTTGGGACGAAACTGACTCTTTCCTACCTTTGCCCATCCCAGGCTTGCACCATCAGGATGAGCCTTTTACAATATCCACATAATGTAAAGACAAAAAGAGGTTGAATATAGACATGTAAAGGACAGATTAACAGGAACGTTTTAAAATGGGAGACATAGCAGTTAAAGGTATCAGCAATGTAGCTGTTGACAAAAGCATATTGTGCAGGCAAAGGGATGACAGAGTGTTGAAGCCAACAACCTTTAAGTGTGAGTGACCTGACAAGGAAACCAACTGATCACACAAACCGAGAGAGACACCAACAGAGAACACTAAGGAGCGGAACAGTTACACATGTAGACAGGTACAAAGAGAGAAACACAGATGCTTGTAGATAGCCTCTGATGTGACAGGAAGAAACCAGCCAGCAAGTAAGAGGACGGAACAGATGCTCGGGGATGGGACTGGGCTCGCTGCCGTCCCAACCACACAGTGTGTTGTCAGAGCAGAGAGGTTGATAGCAACATCACAGATCCCTCTCAAAAGCCCACTCAGGAGCGGCGGCCGAAACCCAGACAGGCAGCCGGCACTGTTGTGTAGCTGGCACGGGCAGAAAAAGACCAGGTTTCTCATGATCTTGCTGACATCTGTCACCCTCTGGATTTGACAGGGTGTACCACTCAGCCTACTATGTAAAATATTTCCATCCTACAAAAATGGCACATTACTATTTTCTCTAAGGGGGTTATGTTTTCAAACCTGTCAGTTTATTGGTTGGTTGGTTCTTTGGACTTTGCAAAAACTACTGAACAGATTTCTATGAAGGTTTAAGGTTTTTTGACATTTTCATAAAATTTCAGGGAATAATTCATGGATGTTGATTTTTAAAAATCAGGCACGTTCAGGGAACTGAGATCTAAGTGTGTGCAGTTCATTCGAGCTTTATTGAATTTAAGGGGACTGTCGGAAGAGGAATGCATTCAGACTTCTAGTGGAAATATGTTTTAAGAGTTAAGACAGTAAATGTGAAGCAAGAGCCAGGAGATTAGCACATTAGCATAGAGACTGACAAAACTAGCCTGGATCACATTTCTAAGTTTAAAACAACATCTACCTCTAACAAACAATTTCCCCCCGGAAATCAATAATGTATTTCTGAGTCTGATTCTGAAAGTTTGTGATTTTAAGAACCATAACTATTTGTTGACAAACAGCAGAAAATGGCTGTGCCAGTACAGCCGGTGACTGTCTTTACGTCTTCTGGCTGTGACACACAGGCATGAGAGCAGTATGGATCCTCATATCCAATCGGCTCAGCAAGAAAGAGCGAATGTGTGTGTTACATCAAAATACATCCCTTTTAGGACATTCCTTGTATGATATCCCTGCATCTTGAGAATAAGATACATTAAGCTACTTAGGTTGTTTTAGAGTATTTTTTTTTTAGCAGTATGATTAGTCAGAAGTAAATATATCAACATCAGTACCCATCATACGCCATTGAAAGGGACACATTTTAACATGTGACAGCTTAAATGCCACAACCAGCTGTTATGAATACATTTTGGAGAGCTAATGTTACATGTTCCTCCTGCAGCCTAATCTGAGGACATCAAATAGCAAATTTAAAAATGCCATGAAGTAGTTCATGAAACTTGAGTCCTTGAAACACTTTTGCATTAAGGCTGCTGAGCACAAAACCCCACAGGTGCAACCAAAAACAAAAATGTGGAGCTCTAACATTTACTCATCTAGATTCAGTGGGGGAAATACTTCAAAATGCAAGAATAAGGAGCTGAACTGAGTGATACTCAGCATGGGAGATCTTTTAAAAGCCCATCCCCGGGTTGAAAAGATCTCCCATCAATAAAACTGAGCCTGACACTTTCTGATGAGCGAACGGTGCGCTGTCATTCGTGCGCTATCAAAGCTGCATCCGCTCCGACTGGTGAAAGAAAGAACGGCTCCCTCACATCGCATGAGCCCCTGCTGAACACACTTTCAGCTCCTTGTAGCCTGAACCAAATTGCCTTATCTCATGTAGCAAACGACAGAGGCGCCATTACAGACAAGGACACTAAAACATTTAACTGACAGCTTCCAATTACACACCTATTGATTCCAGCAGATTTCTCTATCCTTCCCTCACTTCTCCCTTACTTATCATATGTGGCCGTCTAAACCCTCTCTCGGATGACAAGATGGTGAGACTGAAGTGACTCACAGATCAAAATTTCATGTCCTGTTTTTTAGAGAGTGAAAAAAAAATGTAGTCTATGTGTGGACAAGAACACTGTGGCAGTAGCAAAAGAGCCTGGCTGACAATAATTGCAACAGAGACTGGTAATGGCTCACAATTGCACTTGCACACTTTGTACCCTGTGATCAAAAAAGCTCTGGAGGCTGTGGACATTTTTACAGTAGCGTTTAACTGCAGAATATCACAGACACACAGACACACACACACGAAAGGCTTTTTCTCTTTTTGAAGGTTGCAAAGTTACATAAGGCTGTATGTCAGTGTCTCTTTTTTTTTGTTCATCTTGCTTTTGTAACCCTGCTTTTGATGAACCAGCCTCATTCTCATCACGAACATTTTTAAACGAAAGTAAAACTAGGGTCACACCGAAATAATTATTCACTCTGGCCCTGATATTTCACTACCACAGCCGACTGGGCTGCCTCTGACAGAACTGTGCTTACAAGCGGAATGCGACATAATTGGCTATGTAAAACTCTTGCTTCTATTAGATGAAGGGACCATGGTGCCTGATAGCCTTCATCACCACTAAAGCTCTTCATTAATCTCCATCCACAAGGTCAAGGAGCTGCCCTGTACAAGACAAATGAATTAAAGCTCTGCCATGAAGAAATTAACCTTTTTTCTGGATAAAGAGGAGACTAATCTTTTGTTGGAAAAGTGGTGGTCAGTGTTTTGTTTTCTTGACAAATACTTCAAATTAAAGTACATTAACTATCACCATTTACTCATTTTTATTATTCTTCACTTTAGAATGGGTAACATATTCCATCCATCCATCGTCACAGAGGAAACCGCTTAACTAGTTTGCTCCAGACGTCCCTCTTTCTAGTCACACGTTACAGCTCCTCCTGTGGGATCGCAAGTTGTTCCCACGTTAGATTGAACATGCAGGCTAGATTGAATGTGCAGTCCCTGTAGCAAGTTCTGGGTCCACCGCTGGGTCTCCTCCCAGCTGGGCATGCCCGGTAAACCGTCCAATGGAAGGAGCCCGGGAGGCGTCCTGCTAACATGGCCGAACAACCTCAACTGGCCCCTTTCGACGTGAAGGAGCAGCGGCTTTACCCTGAGTTCCCTCCGGATGTCTGACCTCCTCGACCGATCTCTTAGGCTGAGCTGAGCCACTTGAGTTGAGACTGCTCATTTCAGCTGCTTGTATTCATGATCTTGTTCTTTTGGTTTCTACTCAGAGCTCATGACCATAGCGGAGGGTCGGAACATAGATGGACTGGTAGATCAAAAGTGAAGGAGCTTAAGTATTCTGGACAAGAAAGGCTTTTAATGCAGAGGTATTCTCGTGCCTTGAAAGCCCTTAAAAATCCCATCAACAAAAAAAACTACACTGCCGCTTCCCAACGCAGTCAACAACTCAGGGCATTACCTGTTCTTTTATGTGCCCGGCATCTGACCCTGACATAATTCTCCCTCTCCACCAAACCAAGCTTCCCCTCAGAGGTAAAGGTTAGCCTCCAAGCCAGCATGTAATTTAGAGGAAAAATACTGCGCGCTACACGAATAAATCAAATTTCATTTAGGACCGTCCTGAACTCAGTCATACCCCCTGAAGCACACTGCAAACACACACATGCACTATCTTCCTCCCTGCATCAGTAGTGTAGGCGGTAAACACAAAGGCGGCATTGATCATACTAGAAATGAGTGCTTTCATCACCTATCCTCAGAGGTCCTCTTTAATCCTGGGTGCATGTGGGTGTGAGGCTGCAGGTGTGTGCCCTTTACCTACCAGCTTTTAATTAAGGTTCGCTAATGGCAGATGAAATGATCACATTCCCGTGGCCGGCTCTTCTAGTTTATCAATAGGTCTGGGTCAGCTGCAGGGCACCCACCCTTCACAAAGACACTCGCTTATTAATGCCTGCAATCAAAAGTGCATTGGCTGATAAGATGAGGTTATATTCATGAAATACGCCCATTTCATAAATCCATTTCCAATGCGCCTAAATAGATGTTTTTGAGCTATTACATCTTGTCGTCAGGGGACAAGGGGAAACATAATCTTAATGGAGCTGGATTATGTCAGGTGGTTTTAATGACAGACATTTTGCCGGAGAAAAAACCGTTGAGACTTGACTGGAGGACAAGGCTGAGAAGCAAGTGCTCTGACCTCAATTACACGTGGGCCCCTCGGGCAGCGGTTTTGCTCGGGTTTGTGTTGCACCTGCAGATATGCATTTGCAAAGGTCCATGTTCACACACAAACACAGGACACCCACTCCATACGTGTGTTTTTGCACATGCACCGCCACATGCACATGCACGCAGTTGCAGAATGAACACAAATACATTAAATTTTACATTATCAGAGAAGCTTTATGAACTTCTCTGTAAATTAACTTTTTTTTTATTTTTAATTCCTCAGATTTATCTTAAATTAGATTTTTTAAATTGTGCCTGAGGAGAATATACTTCATTAGGTGATTTGAGGTGGATTTGAAGAAGTTCTCCTTTTGATTTATGAGTCATTATAAGATGATTTAAAAGTTGCCAAGTGGAGTTCTCTTACAAAGTTCTGGAAGCAATCATTTATTACTTACTTTATGCAAAATTGAGGTAAATGTGTTGAGTGCCTTTTCTTGCGACATTTACAAAACAGTTTTTTTTCCAATATAAACAGCACTGTGCAACAGACGTTAAAAGCATTAGATCAGATGCAAGTACATTAATTGTGGGAACATGGACAGACGAAGAGGACAAAATAAACTGAGTCAGACTGAACCCACAGAAGAAACTGTGGATAAATACTTGGAACAACCTACCTGCCAATTACCTTGAAAACCCACATGTAAGTTGCTGGTTTGGTTTTGTTCTGGTGCTGTTTTAGAGGTAAAGAGTGTTAAAAATATATAAATTAGTTCATGATGGGTTGATTCATAAAAAATTAAAAATAAACTATTAATATTTAAAAGCATCCCCACTTTGCTTTTTAGTGACTAAAATATTTGCATTGCAATGTATATATTTTTTTAATTGTGCCGTGTTGATATCCATGTTTGACAGCTGGCACGCTCGTGTGCTTGTGTATGATACCGATGGCAGGGAATCATTTAGAGGTTAAACCTTGAAATCAAATGGTGCCTCTGTTTTAAATAATTATAAAAAGTTATGTTTTTTTTTTAAAAATAGCTTCATATGATTGAATATGTATAAAGCTATGTTCTAAGAAGACAAATGTTTCAGCACTGTATTGACTCTTATGTTGAAGAGAAAATAACTAGGGGGCACAATGTCTTTATGCAGGGAAAATACAGTTGCATAATGAGAAAAGTAGATCCTGGCGTGTTTGGAAGATTGGCCTTTGTGGCTTCAAATTTAACAAGTCGTTTTCTAATCTGTGCCCCCCCTTTATCAAAATAAAATACAAAACCTTAAGTGCTCATTTAAGAGCATTGCCTGAATAACTAAGATAAAAAAGGATGTAAACACAGCTGGCAGCCGCTCCATCTTACGTGCACCGCACTCATTCCGGCTCACACACGTTCCAACATATACTACAAATTGTGCTCATTCACGCTCACATACATAAAAGCCGGGAGCAATAATGGAGGTGAAAAACTGGTCAAGGTCAGCGGGGGGAAACTTCTCTCCCCCTCACACACACACACGAGTGGAGGGGCTGCTCACACACAGTCACACATGTACAACAGTCGCCCAGCACTTATACATACTCCTTATGATAATAACTCAAAGCTCGCACACATTAATGAGCAACATCATTTGTTCTCGTGCAACCGCTCGTGGCGCGTGTGAAGCTCGGCGCCCCACTGCTAAAGATCATTACAAGTCTGTATGTGTGTGTTACTGCCCAGTGGGAGGGACACAGAGGCATGTTGGCCCCGAGCACTTGTGGCTGTTGTATTACATGCTCACATCAGAGAGGGAAAATATCTTTTGTCAATCCTGTATATTTAATAATAATAATATGTTTATATATGTATACATACTTCTTGCTTGGTGTCACTTATTGTTTCACATAATATTAATCTTTGTATTACCTACTGCTGTATATTATACTGCTATTTCAAGTGCTACTGCACATTTAAATGGGTTTTTAAGCTGTCACACAACTTATAGGACTGTTTTAATACATTATAATACATTAATGATGGTTTTAATATCACATTTATTACTAAATTTATTTAAAAAATCTATATTTATAGGTTGAACGCTCATAACGCCACCAGGTGTTAGCCCCGCCTCCCAGCCCTGCACTCTCCAGGCATTTTTTTGAATTTCCAGGGAGAGACGCTTTAAATCTTACACACTTTGATGAGCTACAGATTATTAACTCCCTTACACATTATCGGCGACGCTGAGGAATTATCTTCTTGAAAATTCATCATTTTGATTAAAATGACTGCAAAGTTGCTAAATATTGACTGAGCTGAACTGAATCATTCTCTACCTCTGGTTTTATTACCTTTTATATTACAGCACTGTCTCTTGGCTGCTGCTGCGAGATGCGAAGCTTGGCTGCATCCAAGCACGGCTTAACAGCTGCAGCCCCCCCTCCCAAAAAAAAAAGAAGACATTTCAAATATCTGGAGCTCAGTGGGAGGAAGCTCCCCCTGCAGAGCACCTGGAAACTCGTTTCTTTGTCCCAACAATCGGCAGTAATGTCACACCTCAACGTGTAGCCCTGATGCCTCACACGCTGGCTCGATGCCCTGCAGTGGTTAAATAACACCACTGGGCCTAGTTACTATGTCCCGGTGAATGACGCTAATGAGCAAGGTGACTCAGCGCTCGCCCTGCTGTAAATGGCACTGCACCACCCCAGGTTTATAGTAGAGGGGTTTCTGTATTAGTGACCTGTAACAGGCACTGTCTTTCATGCTCTCTCTGGTTAATTGGATAAATGAGATGGATGACAGGAAGGAAGGCAGTGACAGAAATCAGACATTGGGCCTTGTATTCGCGGCTCGTCACATCATTCACGGCTTCAGTGAGGTCAATAACGTGGGAGAGCTAAAGTAAACGCTGCTTCCTCAAGTACAAAAAGGCACTATGTTGATTTGTGTGGCGTGTGAGGAGGAAGAGCAGCTCAGCCAATTATCATGTCATGTTTAATTCAAAAAATGACTCCTGCAAATTCAATGCAAATGCACGGGGAGCTTTCACTCGGCTGAAATGACATTAGTGCAGCGAAAGACAGAAAGTCACCTCAAGTCTACCGCTTCATTCACATGGCGTAGTCCTCTCACAGCCGCAGCTTTTTAATCCCAGCCGTTCACCGACACAGCGGGGCTCTGCTCACTCTATTGCTGTCTGGCCTCCTGCCGGGCAGCTCACCTCTTACCCTATGATACTCACGGGTGGAATGTTATAATTGTCACGGGCTGAATTAGGTGTTTCCTCCACACATTATCTCCACTTTTCGCCTGCGACATAATAGGTTCAACAGTGTAACAACAGTGGTGCATCACTTTGGACACTTTGAAATGAACAATCAGGTGTCATGCCTGTTGTCGTGAAGGCCCATATTGTCGTGAACGCGCCTGTAAAAATTTGCAGTTGCCTCTTAATCATGTTCATCGGAGCCTCTTGACAGCAGCTCTGGTCTTCACTCTGTCCATTGGCACAGTTTACCACCTACTGACATAATATACAATGATAACAGTGAAGTGTCTCCTGTCTAATTCCTGCAATAACCAAGGGCATGCGTTGAAGTTATGTTTCGGTAGAAGCAAATACTTGATACAATTTTAACACATTTTCGTATTTTTTTTTTTTCTACATTCTCTATGTACACACACAAGGTGAATTTAGATGCACATATTTGTATTTATATTTACTATGGGAATAAAAATTATTTTACTGGTGTGTACTAGGATATGATGAGGTACAATCTACTAATAAACGTAGAACACTCTTCGTCTTTCTTGTTGTTTGTCTGTCAGCTCGTCCATCTTTTGATTCTCTCAACAACCACTGACCCGATCATCCCCAGACTAAGAGGGTGTATTTGTGAGGACCCCAGGAAGTGGAGTGTCGACTGTGAAGTGTTTAGGATGAGTGGTCTCCAAACATAATCCCCCAATTATTTTCAACCACACCTGCTACACAATGTGCCCAGTACAGATGGGAACATTTTTGAATGGGCAAAAACACAGATCCTAGTACATATCAAATACATAGTGTCATGGTGGGAATTTAATCTTAACCATGACAGAAAACACAGTTGTTACAGGTGTATCCAAGAACACCTTCAGTAACACATACTGTTTGTTTTGATGGAAACAAAAGGGTTTCATAATCATCCAAATTACTGTTTATATCTGTCAGTCAAATCTTTTGTTTTACCTCCCCCGCGTTTGCTGTTTCTTTTTTCCAAGATGTAATGTTACATGCCTCTGTTTGTGCTCGTCTACAAACCAGTCAAGGCTTTTCTACTAAAAGCCCAGATTTCAACATCAGCTGCAATCAAATTTTAATCGGTTTGATCAATTTTAATTAATGTTCTCATACATTTTTCTCTTGCAAGGACAGAACGATAGTGATAAATAAGTACAAATAAATAAACTGTAAATGCAGTCATGCCTTACAGACAGACAGACACACACAAACACACACAAAAACACACACACAGAAAAGCACACAGCCTTTATCTGGTAGATAAAAACAGCTCTATTTGGGCATTGGCTCCGAGCACGAGAAGATAACACTGGAAATTAGAGCGTATAAAAGCTTCCCCAGTGGGAGCGCTATCAATGTGTTTACTGGCAAATTTCGCACAGTGTGTGTTTGTGTGTGTGTGTGTGTGTGTGTGTGTGTGTGTGTGTGTGTGTGTGTGCTCATGTGTGATTATATTGTATGTGTTTTGCATACAGTATGCGCTTGTGTGTGCGCTCGAACAGGTGCATATGACGTGATGAGGGAGCGAGCGTGTGTGGCTTGTGTCTAAGTGGGAGAGTGGAAGCATCTGGAGAATTATCCTGAAACAGCCCCCTCCCACCGCCGCCACCACCACCTCACTCAACCTTCCCCCCTTCCTCCCCCCGCCTCTCTCTCTACTCCGCTTCCCGTTCACGCCGTCGCTCTTTCTCATGGTTTGATTCGAGGCAGAACTCAATTCCTCAATTCCACACCCTGAGTGCTGTTGATAAGGGCCCCACGTCGGCTGCAGTGTGGGGGCCCCAGAGAGGGACGCAGTGTGCCCACAGAATGGCAGAAAATCGAATTCCTCAAGACAATGAGGTCCATTTGTGGAGTTAAGCCGGATGAAAGGCCCATATTTAGACGGCCGCTGTTTCCGCCGCCGTCTCCCCGTTTCCCATTGTCGCGACAGTGGAAAAATAAAAGCGTGTTTAAGAGAAAGGAAAGTTGTGTAAAAACTGCTTTGGCCCCATTAATTAGCACAGCGCCAGATGATGTTTTCACAAATTTGTATGAATTGTATGGATGATTGACGTATACATTTTTTTACAAAAAATAAACCAGAAACTAATTAATATATTACAGAGCGAATAAAAATCACATTTCTGTCTGTATGAAGCTGAATGCATTGGTTGAATGGGACATAAATTTGTAAAAATTAATGAGAAATTATGCTTTTTTATATATTTCTTGTACTGGAATAGTTTCCTTCATTAGTGTAAATCAACACAGATTATTTATTTAAAATTATTTCAACAAAATGTATTATTTATAGCAACAATCTAAGGATGTGAAAATATAATATGTATACCACAATTAAATTTCACGTTTGTTATTATAACCTTGCTATCTCTAAGTGACAACATGGTCAAACTCTGCAAAATGTGCTGGACCTATATTAAAAGTGCAATGTTGCTAATTGATAACATGAGCAGTTTAATGCAGGATAATAAGCGTAAATGGGATGTTACAGTGTGTGTGCGCTCAGTGAAGCAGACAACCATTAGTTCCGGTTATTCCTCATTAACTAAGTGTCCCATTGATTCCTCCATTGGTGCGGTAAATAGAACAGACCTCAGTCAATGACCTGCCTGCAAACAATCTCTGTGACTGGGAAGTGACATCATCCACAGCACAAGGCCGTGTGTCAAATTAAGATCTTTTTTTTTTTTTTCACGCAGACTTTTGAGCTGAATTGTGCATTTGTGTGTCCGTTGTGTGTGATACAGTGTGGCAGAGGGCTCCTATAGCGCTGTAGTGTCACTGTGCACCAGATGAACATCCTCTTCAGTGGGGTTTCTTTCATGAGGCCAGATGGTTGCGTGACATTCAGCGTGCCATCGAGAGCTTGAGAACAGCCACTGGATTAAGGGAGATTTTTCTGCTGGTCATGAAGTTCAGACTAAGACTCGACCAATATTAACCTCCACACTCTGGCCTGGCAGGCAGCTGATCATCTACCGACTGATAAAAACTCTTCTGACCTACAACCTGGGGTGCTGCAACCGGACACAATTCCCTGTGCCCTGAGCTATGGGGGGGCCCTCGAGAACTGTTGATTATGTTAGTCCACAGTAACCACAATTTTCTGATAGCCTCCCTAAATTCTATGATCAGCAACATAGGAACAGGAGACTGCAACGACACCACAGTTGGAAAAACCCATAACGAGGCCCGGTCCCACTAGTTTTTTAGCCACACGCTAATTTTAGAGGTTTGGTTCAAGACTCAAATTTTTAAATGTGTATATGTTATGTATATATATAATTATTTATGTGGTATATGCACACTATACATTTTGTTTATCATTTTTAAAATCGAAGAATCATTTGAAGAATGGAATGATGTGGTTTAGTATTATGTGCTTCTTGGGGGGCGGGATGGGTTTTTGTTTGGCTCGATGCAGAGCCCCCCCGGGTTCCTTTTGCTTTGGGCCCCTTGAAACGCTCCTACCTAACTTGGTCTGTGCTCATTGATATCAGTTGCTCTCAATAAAGTACCTAAGGTCCCAACAGCTGGTGTCTTTTTTTTATCTTACGCCCACAAGATAAATAATGTTTCCCACATAATAAATGTGCTATTATTTTAAATCTAAAATTATGTCGCTAACTACTATAGATGCGCCCACATGACGGAGAGAACTCAGCCAATCAAGTTTTATTTTTACCTTGTTTAATTCTTGCTTCTCTTGTATGGAGACAGACAATTGTTAATCAGTCATTTGCTGCTCATATAAACTTGTGCCCACAAGGTAATTATCCTGTGCAAACAAGTTAGTCATCTTTTGCAGTCATAATTATCTCGTGAGAACAGGTTCACATCTTAGGTGCACGAGATAAAAAATATCTTTAGTTATCTCGGAACTTTATTGGCTCGGTATTTCCCTCTTGTTTAAAAAGCTGGTTAAAACATGTATTTTCAAGCAAGTTTACAGCAATGCAGAAGAAAACATGTAGGAGGAGTGTGAGGTAAAGCAAGCTGCTCTTATGTTTAGAGCATATGAAGCGTGTGAGGGGTGGGCGTTACTGACCAGTGAGATAAACAACAACAGAGAAAACTATTTTTTCTACTGAACGGAATACAATACATCAAATTAGAGATGTGGTTTGAAAAAATGTCTAATGTGTCCAGGCAAAGTTATTGGTGCTGTGTTGATGTGTTTGCCTGTGAATGAGACGCATAGAGGGAAGAAAAAAACAAAGATGCAAACTGACGCAGGCTGACTGAGAGAGAGAAACAACAACCCTTCATTTCCCTTTCAATGTGTAAAAAGGTTTCCGACAGTGTAAGGCGCGGACCAGATGAATACCAAATGTCTGACACTTCACTTCCTTCCTGTCAGCTCCTCCTTCTCATCCTCCTCCTCCTTCAGCCATTTCCTCCCCTAAGAAGCGCAGCTGAGGCAGCCCTATAATGATGTGCTTTAATGGCCCTTAGACCTGCTGCGATCTACACAGGCCTCTACAAGCACTGCTGCCGCCTCTGTTTCCTGTGCGCCTTTCTGACAGCGTCCCGCAGAGCGATGGGATGGAAGACGTGGACGAAAAGACAGACAGAAGCCCGTCTTCACATGAGAGAGATACTCAGAGGCAGAGACAATCAGGAAACACTCTTGTTCCATATTTCATGTGAATCACTGCGTCCTCTCTCCTCGTCCCTTCCTCTGTCGTTTATCTGTTGCTTTGTTGGAGGGAGGTGATGACTTGTGGGTTTTAGGCGGGGCCAATAAGGCGGAAGGGGTGCCATTTTATTGGCATTGATTGGAGCATTATACTGTGCATCGCTGCAGGATTATTACATTAACCGGGCCGACTTAATCACATTAGGAATGCGAGAGAAAAGAAAGGAGTATGTCATATCCTGGCAGATACATATCCTTGGCCTTTCTGCTCAGTTAGTTTATTTGGCGGCGGGCCAGGCGGCTGTGAGAACTGTGGGAAGTTGCTGACCTCACGGACGAGTCGACTCTTATTATTTGGAAAGGCAGAAGGCAACTTTTGCTGCGTGATGATTTATGTTGTGTTTCTCTCCTTGATGACTGCGGGGATCGACCCCACAGGAGTCCCATGGATTTTAGTTCCAACCTATTGTTCGTATCACCTGGAAATGACGTGCCTTTGTTCTCTAAAACAATGAAAGCGGATCAGGCGAAAATGCAATATCTGCGGTAAATTACTGACTTTTCTTTCTTTGCTGCCGGTGAAGTTTCTTCAAAAAGGTCTCACAGTACCTGACCTCCGCTGCAGGAAATGTTGCTGAGAGGAGGCGACATGCCAGGCTAAAGTGAGGGCCGTTTGTAGTTGATATGCTTTCTACGCCTCATCGCCCCATTATCTGCTTTATGCAAGAACCCTCACAGCTGGAGAAAAAAACCTCTGCCTCGTCAGTAGCTATAAAAAACAGTGTTCTTCAGAGCCCAGTTCAGGCTGCTCCACAGGTTAATTGACCCCATGCAGGCAGTCTATGGCCCCTCACCCCTGTCAGGGGGCCACTCAGTGCGGCTCCTGAAACTCTCAAAGCTGGCCTCTCTGTGGGAGTCAGTGCCTTTCCCATTTCCCCCTGAACCACAGGCTTTTAACTGTGCTGTCTCTTTTCTCCTTTACCTTTTCCCCCTCCAACTCTATTTGTCTCAATCTAAGTCTGTATCCCTCTCAATTTATCTGCGTATGCCTTTGTACAGGCATGATGAGACACCTCACCTCTCAGAGAGACCTGCCGAGGTCGGCTGCCAGGACCCCACCTGTTCACCAGGGGCCACTGCACCTCCGAGCTGCCCTCATTAGGGCCTGAGTGAATGCTGATGTGCTGCGTGTCTGTCTCCGTGTTGATTGTAACTAGGGTACTCGGTGTGTCAATGGCAGCTGCGTACAGGTAATAAAAATCAGATTCAACCTGTTAGTGGATAAATGATGGCGAGACCCGGCAACAAGCTCCATCACATCTGAGAAAAGAAGGCAGCTGGATCAAAATGGGTTTCGCGGGATAACAGAAATGACTTTGTAGCCCAATAACGAAGGCTTTAAAATTCACAGAATTTACAAATTCAACTTCCTCTGCACATGGAGTAATTCTGCGGAGGACAAACAACAATGCATAAACCTCACGAAATCCTCCGCAGGTTTGGAAAGTATCACCATGGCCACTATTGCAAAGCCCCGAGGGTTGTCCAAACTGATAAATATACACACACACTGAAGACCCATGGTTTCCTCCTCAGCAGTCAGAGAATTTCAGAAAGCCTCATTCTCAGCTGTGATAATTACCCATGCTGCTCTCCGATGGCACATTTGCATAATCATCATCAGCCATTCACAGAGGACACACAAAGGATTATAATGAGGCAACAGAGAAACAAGAAGCATTTCAGGGAGCCATTGAAGACTTGCACTGAGAGGGCAGTCATTGTCGCCTGATTCCGCACATAGAGAGCCACCAAACAGGACGAGAAAGATGTAACGATCATCTGTTTAGTGGGGAACGGGGGTGGGCACAAAAATGTTTTGGCTGATGTGTCCCCAAGTAATCCCGTTGCATAACTTGGAGCACTTAGGTTGCTGAGATGCTGCATTTGTGGAGAGGTGAGCCAGAGTGGGAAGTGGGAAAAAAAACTCTTATCCTTTATAAAGTAGTAGGTGGAAGCGCAGGAGCTTTGAGATATGCCTGCCTTTAAATTAACAGTTACATCTCCAAACTTTGTAGTGCTCGCTGAAGCAGGAGTGCTTGCACGTAGTAGCAGATAGCAGGTCGACTTTGTTTTACTGCACAGTGTAAATTCGCACAAATATGATCTCTGTGCATTTTTACCGACTAAATACTGCATTCTATATAATGCGTATAAATGTAACTTTTGGCCACTAGGGGTCTCTAAATTCACCACAATTTCAGATGAAAATCTGACACGACTCAAATTATATTCACCAATGAGGAAACGTATTGATATTCTATTCACGTTATGCGGCAAATGGGAATGAACGATCGAGTGACCAATGCAAACAGTGAAAGGAAACTAGCTAACTGGCTAACAAGCAACGTGTTTTTCCTTTGTCATACATTGTTTACCCCGGACGTTATAGCAGAGACGGACAAAGCCACGGGAAAAAAAGCAAACGTTATGCAATAAAAAGGCGACAGCTGACTTGAATAAAATTGGGATTATTCTGGATTTTTTGGGGATATTGTGAGTGGACAAGTCAACAACATATATAACACAGGTTTAGTTATTTTAAGACATTTTAAAGAAGAATTGTTGCATATCATATCCTGATGCCATGCCATCACTATAATAGTGAGATATGAGACTGTATGATAAGCTGTGTGCACTGATCTGGTAATGGACTAGTTCCAGCAGGGATGTGAGCATTTTGTTAAAGGAGATGTTTTTCCACCTTCAGCTGTGTGTGCTGGGGCTCAGGTGTGCTCTGACCTCTTGAGGCTACTGGATCGTATGCAGCCTTTTCATGAAAGACTCAACACTACAGCCTCGTAATCCACTCAGTTTAATGATAAGAAATGTGGAAGGCACTGCAGCATGTGCAAGAATAACATTATCAATATTCCAAGTTCTGTTTAGACTGTATTTTTTTCAGATCAGGCTGTATGAATGGAAGGTTTCATGAGAACCAGTGAAGGGAACAACATGTGCCTGGATGTTTTCCAGACCCTGCTCTCGCTGCATCAACACTTTTGATGCCAGGGTTAGACTATTCAATACTTTTATTTTTTTTAGATTTACATTTTTATAGAACTGTGTGAGGTACATATGTTATTAGGGAAGGGAATGCTGGAAGGGGATGCCAGAAAATATCACATCCCTCTGTGCTGCTTTGCAGTTTTTACAGCTGTAACGTGGACTGTTTATAAAGAAGGACGATTCATATTTGATTCCTCCAACTATCCAGAAATGAAGCAAAAATCTCCTAGAACACCATCTTGTGCATTTGGAGCCAGAGTCTGTGCAGTAGCGGTCGGGGGATGGGATGCACATGTTCGACCAATTGCTAGTCAGTCTCAGCTGTCAATCGAGATGTCGTCCCTGTTTTTATAGCATCAAATAACCAAACTTGGCTGAAAAATTAACAATAGAACAAACATCAGTGAGAACAATTTATTTGACTTGTTCATGTCCCATGTATACTTAGGAGGTGGGGTTCATAATTTATACTGTAGCCAGCCACCAGGGGGAATCAAGGCACTTTGGCTTCTTTTTCGGGGAGCTGTCATGTCATCCATCTGTATATATTTCTAGTATCAAAATCATTTGCTACAATGACACACACAGAGATAAAAAGAGCAGTTACTGCACCCATCACCTATGTCTGTTGGGTCGGGCCATTGCTGGTCTGATACTGTGAGATTTGAACAAACCTTTGACCAGATAAAAATATATTAACTCAGCGCATTTTTTTTTTTTTCTCTCCTATCCTCACTTTTTGCAACATCTGTGCATGCCAACTATAGCATGGTTATAGACAGATAGGGAGGAAGTCATTCTTGGGGTCAGGCCACTAAAACACAACAGGGAAAGATCCCGATTACAATTATATAAACGCAAATGTGAACTTGTGACTTCTGCAATAAAAGTCTGTATTTTCTTTACTTTAGTCCTTGGCACCAAACAGTGCAATTGTACATAAACCATGAGGTGTTGAGCTGAATTCCTGGAGCTACTGATCGAGCTGACAAACATTATTTCTCTTTCACTCCACTGGCGCTCCCGTGGATCAATGTCATGGAAACCGTCATAGCAGTCGTCAAAGTAAGAGAGAAGGAAAACTAAAGACACAATAGTATGTTGCAACTTTGTTTGGTTTCCTATGCTGCATTGATTTTCTTCTCCTATGACACACAACACAGGAAAATAAATAAACCATAGTTGCTCCTCACGACTCCTTTTACAATGACCTTTTTTTGGGGTTTTTTGCCTGCCAGTGGGTCGTCATAACTTCAGTTAGAGAAGCACCCATGTTGCTGCGGGTCAAATTGTCTCATCAAAAGGGTACTGGTAAAACTATTTTTGTCTCCATGGAGGGAAAAGAAATAATTGATCATTCTCTGCGCTGTCTTGGGGACAAACACAAATCTTCTGTTGAGCTTTCTTTTCCACAGCGAGGGATTACTCAACTAGAAAATATATGTGTGCTCATCAAAGAGAATAGCATGGGCACTGATCAACAGGCCTTACAACCTTCCACCAGGAATTGTTCAAAATAAATGCATCTCTACTTTGAAGTGAAAGTGCTTTATTTATTGGATTCTTTACTTTTTTTTCCCCAATCCCAGGTGGAAGAACACCAGCTCCTGCCTTGTCTCTGAGAAAAATACCAGGGTGAGCCAATCAAATGCAGCGTATAAGGGTCTATAACCTCTGGCATGGAGATTATGTTTTCATTGCTATTTGTCTGCAGGATTACGCAAAACTACAGAACCGATTTTATTGAAACTTGGTGGAAGGGAGGGGTACGGGCCAAGGAAGAAATCATAAACTTTTGGTTTGACTGAATGGGCGGTTCCAGGATTTTTCTGTTCACTTTCTTGCCCTTCTAGTGGGATATTGGGACAGGGAAGTGGAAAAAGTGGAATAAAAAGATAAGTAGGAACATGGAAGGCGAAATGTTGATTTCATCCAATCCCGTCAAGTCTACATAGTGTGGCGACTTAAACATTAATGTAAAACTAACGACAGACTGTTGCGAATCAATAATTCAGGTAAAGATGATCATGAATGCCTGCTGAGTCTGATGTATGAAAACATTAGCCATACATGTACGTACTGCAGACACAAACCTCGCCCATGAACAAAGTATGTTAAATTGCGAGTTGCGAGTGAATGCACACGCGTCTGTAAAAGCTGCTCGTGTCCCCCTGACTTGATAAATCCATGTTGCATAAAGCAGCGTGTCCCTCAACTGACAGGTTTAGATTTGGTTTATGTAAACAACAAGCACATTATGCATTCAGCCGTCGAGCCGGATGTGGGCAACATCACCCAGTGCGCTGTGCAGTGGGGCTACGCTCATTTGAGGAGCGCTTGCAGATCAGCCAACCTGGTGCAGGAGTTCCATGCCTGAGTTGCTTCTCCTCAAAAACATGCGTGGCTGATGGTGCCCCCCTTCCCCTCGACTCCCCATCTCCCACTTTCTGCCTCTCCGCAGCTCCTTCACTTCACACAAACTCCCCAATGAAGGGACTTGTCATCTGTACACCTCCTCCGTGTCATGTTTTTTCCTTCCCCCCCCTCCTCCAACCGCCGCCCCCTCCCCGCTCTCTGTAACTTTCACTTGCTCTGCCTCGTCTTCCCCAGAGCCTGTCCATCGTGACAGTGCTGCCTCCTCCACTGGATGCTGTCGGGTTGACAGGGAGAGGGGAGGCCCAGGAAGCACAGAGAGACCTGCTTGCACTCTTGCCAAGAAAGGTAAGAGGGGGGAGAAAAGAAAGGGAAAAAAAACACAGAAAAAGAGGTATGACAGTAAAGGAGAAGGAGAGAGAAAGTCGGAAGTTAAAAGATTTAGAGGTGAGGATGGAAAAAAATGCTGCAAAGGGAGAAAAAAGTCAGGTTAGTCCCAAAGAGACAAAGTGGGAGAGAAAAGGGAGATATATAGTAAGATGGAGTGATTAAGAAAAGGAGATAAAGGAAGGAGAAGAGAGCAGAGAGTGTGCAGGGCTGTGGGGATATAAAAAACATCCTCAGGCAATATTCCTCACCCTCAGCTCTCTCACGGTGAACAGACAAAAACTCAGCTTTTATGCTGTAAACTTTGCTGCATTGTAGACAGGGCTTATAGGAGTAAGTGCGGCACGGTGAGGATGATGAATACAAATGTTAACTCTCCTTTGACTGCCAAACATGAGGATTATGGTTGGGCATTAAGTTGCTACTCGTGAGGTTGGATCTTTCTGACGAGGGCATGGGATCCACCGGAGAGGCTGAGTGGAATTTACCCGTGGTCGAGTTGACCTGCTGACACAGACTAGCATCGTTAATTACAGTGCACCCATACAGCTCCTGTATGTTTCCCTTTCTTCCCATTTAAAACGGTCCACAGTTTGGTTTTAATAGGTGAGATTAATTAGCATTTAGATAAATCCCTCCCCTGAACCACAGCTGTCAAATCACCGCTTAGCAACAGTAACTTGGGCGACCTCCAAGGCGTTAGCATGTCATTAACCAACTGAGTCTGCATCATTCTGTGGAGTTAAAGACAAACTCAGCAGAAACCCATCCCTTTTAATATTCCCCTGATGTAAGGGAGGTGGTCCTGGGCTACGTTACATCAGATTTGGGCTAACACTAGCCCAATATCGAATAGCTGATATTTACACTGCCGAGCTAATGTGAAATTTTGCCCTTCACGTGCTAAACACAGACTGTGTATAAAAGGTATATGAATAAAATAAATACATTTTGAGGTAGTGCTCATGTATGTTCAAGTTTATTTTCTCGGTAAGATTGGTTTTAATTGGCTTTTTGATGCTATAAAAATAGGTTGAAATGCTATGATTGACAGCTGAGACTGACTATTATATAATTGGGCAAACATATAACGGCGGGACTTTGCGAAATGATGTTAAAAACACAAGATAGCGGCACACGTATCAGGGCTCAATTTCTATACCTCTGGAGGAAGTGGAGACGCGATGTCCATCTTTATTTACAGTCTAGTGTGCCAAACCTGTTGATTAGCCCTCATGCTAAAAGGCTTTTATCATGTAACGTGAGCATATATAAGCTAACAAACTAGTACTAACTGTACTGTGCAATACAAGATGCAATGCTGTTTCTATGTCTTCTAGCTAAACAAATCATCGTCTGATGAGACTTTTTGCATGGAACATTAAGCTTTATTAAGTCTTTATGCACAATGTTACACACGCAATCGTTAGGTGCATATTTGAGACCACTTAAGAGTCTGGTTAAAAAACGAGTCAGCTGGAAACATTAAAAGGTCATGTGAGACCCTGTGAGGAGGAAAAGCTCGACAGGCAGAGCGGCGGTAAGTGAGGGGGCGGGGCTTAGGCCAATTAGCAGAGAAATGGACTTCACAGAGGAGTTTTTGAAGAGGCTGCCTCACTTCCATTTTAAAATCCTCCTGCATATTGATTACCACCTGGGGTACTCTGGGCTTTTTTTGACCACATTTGGGGATCTGCGCTTCAGGCTGTGAAGTGTGTGTGTGTGTGTGTAGGAAGTTCAGAGAGGTGTGTGGGTGCAACTGAAGCATTTTGACTGCTTTAGAAGAACAAGGTCTGTAGAGATAACATGACACGTCTCTCACTCCCTCATTCTTTTGCTCGCTCCCCCCTCCGTCATCATTATGAAGTAAATTGGCCTGCCGCACAACAGCCAGATAGTCTTTTAATGTGAAGTAGGTCATCACATACTGTGGCGTAATGACTCACTCAGGATCCTGCAGGCCGACTCTGAGCATTTGTCCATTTTACCATTAGAGATGTCTATTTGCATGTAATATGAACGGGATGCAAATTGCTAAAGTACAGGCGATGTTGTTCCGTTTCATCGCAACAGGAGATAAAGTAAATAAGTCTATTTTCTAACCTGCACATCTCAGTGTGTATTGTTTTTTGTTTACTTCTAATTTACAACATGAAATAGATTATGCGTAATATCATGGATGGCGTGCTGTTTCTGAACTCCTGCATGGTTGTTGTGGGGATATTCTTACATCATCCATCACACACCACCCAGTATAATTATCAGGAGGAGAATACAATTTCCTCTCACATGTTCCTAAAGGGCACCCGGTTTAATTCAATCACGCACACAGCGTGATACAGAAAGGAGGAAAAAGAACAAAAAAAATGCAAGATGCATTATATATTTATTTTTAATCTTTTATTCTTGGCACAAAAGCAAATAGAGCATAATGAGAATTTGGAGACCTGTGCTTTGAAAAACCTCCTGACGTCCAGGTTGGTCATTTCTGTGGGGCTTTAACCAAAGCAAACAGACAGGAGCTGTGAGTCCGTACATGCACTGGGAGTCTTTACTATTATTAAAAGAATCACCCTTGAGGGCTGACGTCGGACGTCACCGTGATAGTGAGAAATAGATCGTTATCAGAGCCAAGAATGGCATCGTCAAAGGAACGCAACTGGTTTGATCTTAAAAGGCCTCCAGTGCTGACAACATTTACAAATTACAACTGACTACTGCAATAGTTTTTATTTAGATTTCAATTTTTCAACCTTTTAGTGCTGATTGAAATAACAACAGACAGGGGTGACTCAGTGGTTTTCACTGTTAGTAAATAACTGATGTCTGGCAGGTTTTTCACTCTCCTGGTCTTTGGAGTATTATAAATAGTTTGCTTGAAAAAGAAAAGCTGTAAGTTGAGAGTGTGGTCAGCGTAGACAGTGAATTCTTGTTTTCATAATGACGAAAAGTACAACTAAACAATGACAGTAGTTGATCAGAATTGACTTTTTTTCATTTTAAGCTGCATTATACTTTTACTCCAGTATATTTCACAGGGAAATATTGTACTTTTTTTCCTACTACATTTATCTTACAGCAGGAGTAAAAATGTTTTTCCGGTAGTTGTTGAAATATTTTAGTCAGCATCATCATGCATTGTTAAAGTTTAAACCAGTGAGAACATTAAAGTTTTAGTGCACAGTTTGGCCTAATCGATAAATCCGACTAATTTTTTGCAAAAAATATGTAGTTTGGGGAAATGTAGTCAGGTAACTGCCAGGGAAGGACTACACTGTACAGCTCTATTTGAAAGTAACTAAAAAAGAATAGTTCAGCGTCCACTTTTATTGAGATAATGTAATGTGAGATAAGGTGTCTGGCACAAGATTTGAGTTTGAAAACTGATGAGAACCTTTTGGTATAAATAAATTCAATTGCAGTTTAGTTTACAAGAGAAGCTCTGGGGAAATGTTGATACTTCATCAATACTGTAAACCTGCATAAGAAAATAATAAGTGCTGGAAATTTAAATTGAATCCATCTAACTTTGTGTTAGTTTAGTTCAGTATCCCTCCAGGGCAAATTCAGGTTGCAGCAGGACACAGATCTAAGGGGACAGATGAAGTTTACCTTTTCCCAGTCTCTATTTCATTGTACCATTACACTGTCAAGCTGAGCTGATGATAGCCCACTTGCATAATGATTAAATAATTATATTTGCATTTCTTGAATCACTTTTAGTGTTTTATCAAAGCAGAGAATGTTTTTTAGAAGTTCAAAATTACACTTAAGACATAATTGTGTTGTTTCCAGACTTATGGTTCATTCCTTCTATTCAAATTAACATACAGTGGGAGTGGGTGGGCTCCTGTGTCTTTGGTTGCACCACAGGGATTTATTTTTCTCTTTCCCAGTTTGTTGTTTGTGCTTCACTTGATGGACTAACCGACATGATGCTGTCATTTTGTTTTTTCTGTGCTGTAGGCTTTTTGGTTCCTGCTTTTTTACTGTTATTTCTATCTGCCTATTTATTTTAATTTCTCTCGAAATGAAAAGCCAATAAAATGTTAACCGATAACAACAAGAATAAACCAGTGCTTCCTGAACATTTGGACTTTTTGACCCCTTTTGAAAAAAAAAAATTCTTGGGTCCCCATGTCAGGTTTAAATATGAAGTTAAAAATGTTTAGGATAAATAGATAATAAATAAATGCATTAATAAAATTATATAAAAAAAAATGAATACAGATTGTAATGAAAACAGATATTTGCAACTCTGGCTACAGGCAAAGCTCGCCGGACAACTCAAGACAGGAACAGTGGATCCAATCATCACACTGCTATAATCAATCAGGATTTAGACCACACACTTCATTAACACATGGAAACAAAAAATACAGGGAAAAATAAATAAATAAAGCTGCAACCAGTGTTGATACAGGCCGAGCAATCTGGCCATTCCAAACAGGCAGGTTTAGAACAGACACAGTCACAGAAGTCCAGCTTGAACTCGTACTTTATCGTTCCATTCGATTATGAACACAGGACTTTGACTGATTATGAAGTATTTTCACAGCGTGATATATTTAGCTCATTACTCAACTGAAGGATCTGAGTTGAGATCCTTGACCTGTCATTCCACTGAGCTCACACAAGATTCCGTATCTTGTGTGAGCAGCAACCAGCTCCATGGATTCTCTTCAATCACCGGCTTCACTTTGAAGAGAGAGAAGAAAGAGGTTTGATGTGTCTGATGCACACACAGACTTTGTCGCTTCACACTGTCTCACCTCACCGGAGCATTGTTTACTTGGAAAAATAAGTTTCCCAAGTTTGCAGAGAAAAGTAGAAAAAACAAACAACAAAAATCACTTCACACTTCATCCACGTCGAGATTGCTTGATTTCTAAACAGTCAACTCTCGCTGTGTGCAATACAGCTGTATTTTTCATAACGCTGCAGTGTGAGGGAAGACATTAAAGCCTTGGGGTGGCTTTGTGAGGGATATGTATTGTTTGAGCAACACTGCACGGCATAGACAGTGGTCTCTTTGTGTAGGGCTTTTTCTCCAGAGATGATTATTCTTCTGGAGATCTCCCTGTAGACCGTCTTCAGCGCCTCAACAGAAGTCTAAGGTTTTTACGAAACATATAAGGCAGATAGTGAACAGAGCTGAAACTATATACAGAAATGTAAATGCAGGTTGTTCACGCGGTGCCTGAGGAGGACAAACATATTGCTCGGAGACAATGTATGTGGTGCCTGAGGTCTTCACTGTTCGCATGCCTTTAAATACTTTGCCTTCATCGTCGATTCCGTGCACAATATTTATCAAAAAACAAAGCTGTAGTCTATTGAATGAAACCTTATTCAATGCGAGTGCCGTGACTGCTGGCAATACACAGAACAAGTTTACAGATCTCCGCCGCCTCGGCAGAGAACAGATCATTTTCTTTATGTCACTTGTAAAAGACCCATTTATAACTGTGAAATTCAGTCAATAAATTCTACTGCCCTCTGTGGCCTTTTCTCCCTCTGCGGAACACATCGCAAAATGTCACCATGAAACGCCGTCGGAATATTCCCCCAAACCCGGCAATAAACAACAATGAGCGGGAGCATAACTCACACTGTAAACACCTCGGGCCTTTTTTACAGGAAGCTCCAGTCACCAAAATAATGTTTCACACAATTAAATTTGATGCATATTTTTCATGGCAGGGTGATATCCGTTTTTTGGGGGTTGAGGAAAATTCCGAGCTCCTCCTTGACACTGCCAAGCTGGGGTTTCATGACACGCCGAGTGCACCCTTCACTGGCTCCATGAGGTGTGAAGGCACCACGGTGGAATTATACAGTCAAAGGTTCAAGGCGGAAAGGTGCGGAGGAGAGAAATGCAGAATCAGGTCTGAGGAGCCACCGGTGCCATTCATCCTGAACATCTTAGAGCTTAAATATGATGGTTACACAACTGTTCCTGGTCCCTCTCTCCTCCCTCTCTCTCTCTTCTGTCTCACCATCTATCTCCTCAGTTGCAAGTGTTTACTCCTTGTGGGAACTGTTGGGTTTCTTTATAATTTTGAAAGGTCTCAAATTCACTATGTAAAGGGCCTTGAGATTATGTATGTTGTGATTAGGCGCTATAAAAACACATTTAAATTTAAGGCATTGAATTTAACGGAAATGTGAGCGTCTCTGGGTGCTGGAGGTTTCTCCGTGTATGTCCAAGTGCATGCTGATTACAATGCCATGTCAAAACTGTCCAGACTGTGAATGACAGGGTGCATGAGTAAAGACTCATGGCTGAATGTATAATTACATTACATTGCAAATACAACAAAGTCTCTCAGTAGAGCTCGTTCCTCCACCAAATGTATTTATTGCTGGTCATTGTGAAGAGGATGTAGTGGGCCATGCTGTTGGAGAAGCTGTCACACAGTCGCTACAATAAATGCTGAACAAAATGGAAATGTCAGCTTTTCTACGCACTTGTTTTCAAACATTACTCGATCGATTCATAATCATGGAGCAAAATAACAGAGTTTTGTTACTCTACATTCGCCATTTGCACACATACATAATATCAACTGAGAATATACAGACTGTAGCTTCTCTCACTGCTGCTGTTACACACACGGTTGTGTACCTGTTCGGAATTAAAGCAGCCTGCTGGTTTTGGAACCATTATTACACAAAGCTGGGGTCTCTTGAAAGGCCATTTGTCCCATTATCACAGTGTAAACCAGCATTATGAAAAAAATGCTGAATAAGCAATGGAGGAGCAGGAAAACATATGGAAAGTATTTGAAAAATTGCATAAATATTTTGGTGTGAGTGAGCAGGCCCTGGGGCATGGCGGAATCATCTGCATCCAATTCAAAGGAAACTGTCTAAATTGTCTCATGGAAGTATATTTATTCATAAAGGTTATCCGTTGATGAATAAAAGTTATTAATATATTATTTTGAAGCTATTATTCATTTACATGAAATTAGAATGTTTTACTTGAGTTTTAAAAAGGGGAACTTGTGGTGATAATGACCCAGCAAAAAAACCCCGAACATCCCTGAGGCTTTACAGAAAAGTGAGTGACACCTCACAGATAAAAGAACAGTGTAATGTTCGGTAAGGTTGTGTATATTAAGACTTAGACCTGGGGAAATCAGTGCAGTGCAGCCTTTGGATCGGAACCCTTTTGGCTGACAGATGAGTTATGTCTCTCTCTCTCGGAGGCTGCGGATAACCCTGCTCAACCTCCAGGACCATCAGTTTGTAGAACATTGTGTTAGAAAATCCTCCTGGGATCTGAGTCGGGGAGCTCTGGAGCTAATAGGTACAGATATCCATTTTCTCGCCTGCCTACCGCCTCCTTCCTCATACCCCTTGTGCACTGCAAGAAATGTCCAAATGTGATCGCACACCAAGAGGTGGCAGCATGCTGGCAAGTGCTGCCGCGGTTTGAGATGATTTTCAAACAGACAGCTGCAGAAAGAACCACAGCGGCGGTGCACTTGTGGTGTTATTCTGAAGAGGGAACAAATCAACATAAAATCACATACTTTATGTAACACTTGTGGTTAAATAAGATGTAAAACTGCAGAACAGTAATTGGATGAAATGCTGTGACTTCAAATCAGAAGAAATATGAATGCATTTGGTTTCAAGTTAGTAATATTGCAGTATACAGTAGAAAGGAAGCACATATGTGGAGTTAAGTACAGTGTTTACATAGTGTGTATCCTGCTTATAGAGCGTAACAGTGACTGCCCTGTTTAAGAACGGCTCTGGTTCTGAAAGTAAATTTCCCATTTCCCCGCTTTTCTCCATCAGCGTTTCAGAAAATCTTTGTGAAAAGAGTTTGGAAGTCAGGAACCAGGCTGAGTTGAATCGTAACCATGAAACATTGGAAAACTGAAAAAAGGTAAAGGTGCAAGTGCTGTACATGATTATATTAAGAGGGAAGGAACTACGTATCCCATAAATCATTGCAAATTATCCCTTTTTTCAGTGAATTCCAGTGCACTGCATCTTGGATTCAACCTTGTTGTTAATATAGTGTTGCAATATATAGTTTTTTTCAAACATTACTCTGCCTCAGTTTGATCTCAATGGACAGTATTTTGTGTCTTTGTGTATAGCTTTGCAAATAGTAGAGCAACCTAGAATAGTAACGCTGACAATCCGATGACATGATTTTTTTGATTGTTACATTTTCATTGTAAAGAGCAGCTCCAAAGAAAAGTCGCTGCTGAGAGAAAATTTGAGAAAAGACAATGGTGAAAGACGCCGTGTTTGAACACTGCACATCAGCAACAAGAGCAAAGAGCATTGTGCATTTCCATCTGCAGGTTTCTTTCCACAGTAACCAGTAGGAACAGGAACAAGTGTTCAAACGAGACACATAAAGGACCCAGGTATTGTAGCTAAGCAGCATTATCAACATCCCTCTCATGCTAAACAGCATGAATATGGAAAGCATACTTAATGCTACATTGTTCTTCAACAACAATTCATGACTTTACAAATGAATGACTTTTGTGAATCTTTGGCAGAGGTGGAATATAAACAAGTATACTAATTAAGGGGTTGCACATTTAAAAAAAAACCTTTCTCGGCCATTTCATACTTTTTTTATTGACTTTATATTTTATAATTACATGGAGCTGTCTCTTTTGTTTCGTATGATGCTCCAGTGACTTCTTTATTTATATTAATTTATTCCATCTGATTTATTACATGTTGCAATTTTAAGTTATAGAAGTGCAGCATCGATGAATGGTCATAAAAAAATCTGTATATCAAGTTAGATCAGTTGGGATTACATAAAATAATAAAAATAAGTATCGCAATATTATTTTCATACATAGCAATAAAACACTTTTGTCACTCTCTGATATGAAAAGGTTTGTTTTCCTGACCTCATGGTGTGATAATCACTATGAAACATGTTTCATATTTCTGTGAGTTGTCTGTGAAACTGTACAATAGAACAATGCCAGGACAGATGCTATGTTGGTACTATAGTGAGCACCAGGCCTTGGAAGTGAAAGAGCTTGAAGATTTTCTTCAGTTGCTTCTGATCATCAATTTTTTATTTCCTACTTATAACATGAAAATAATATTGTATTAGTGCCTATCTCATCTCCTTTTAACACTCACTGACTTGTTCCTGTGGACATTTTTTGCAGCGTGCCTCACCTCCAACTGAGGAGGACATGGATGAGAACAGGCTTCTGGGATATGACTGACGGCTGCTCCCAGCCAACCAGAGCGGGGATGCTGCGAGCAGCTCGCCCGCTTCTCTCACGCCATTGGCTGTTGTCCGGAGAGTCGGGCTTTGCTCTGATATTAATGACTGCTGAGGAGACGGCGGAGCATCTATGTGGTCCGCCTGACACTTGATCGAGGGGGAGAGAGATGCGCCGAGAACAGCCGCTGTGAAGACGGGAACGGGGAAGGGCACAGGGAACACATGCGTCTTCTCTGCGCGCTCTCGCCACGCTGATTTTTTGGGGACTTCTTTGTTTTGGCTTCATCCTCCTGCAGAAGCCGTGCGTGTTTGTCTGTGGAGGAGAGTCCAGAACCGGTTCCTCCTCGGCTGCGTGAGGAGAAGAGGACCACACATTGTTGACTGGCTTTACGTTGCGCGCTGTGGCTCTCTCGTCATTGGAGCGGCACACTTGATGGGAATATAGACGCACTGATCCGAGGACTATGACGGTTAAATCGGGTAAGTTTACTCTGTTAACTCCTCCGATATGTTTCAGTCATTTCATACAGATCGCCTGTTATATCGCGGATTGCGTCTGCGCCACGCATTTGGCAAGTTAATGAAAAACGCCAGGTTTCGGCGATTTTTGCATGTTGTTACTGCACATGCTGTCTTTTACTTGAATGAATACATCATCGAGCTTCCCTAATACAAATCACTTGTGAGCGATTACAGAATTTGAGGAAAAAGATTGAAGATTAATTATGCGGATGATTAGCCTCGAACCTCTCGCTTGAGGTGCAGACGCGCTTTTGCGCAACTATGCAGGATGCGCCTCAAAGAGACCGGATCCATGATGGAGTGCGTTCAGGGCAAAAAAAGCCAAATTAATTAAGAGAATACCGTGCGCGTGTGTGTGGTGATGGACTGGCAGTTTCATGTCCCCCGGTCCTGCTTAGTGAGCGCACACCAGACACGTCTCGAACAAATCCACCACCCTCCCTCTCCCCTCCAAACCTTCCTGTTGCAAACACACAACTCGTCACCTACACACATGCCAATAAAGTGCGTTGGCACGTCCTCGGCCTGGGACACTCAATCACACTCACTAATAAACGGTGAACGAAGGAGAGTCTGATTCCTAAAACCACATCGGCACGTTGCATCCAGCCTCTGCGTAATTATGAAAGCTACAGAGGCTGAGGCATCTTCAAGCGCATTCACCACCATCACACCACCTGCCTGTACACCCACACATCCAGGGATCATTTAATGTGTGTATTTATTTATATATTAAGAGAGAGAGAGAGAGAGAGAGAGAGAGAGAGAGAGAGAGAGAGAGAGGTATTCATAATCCCATAACTGCAGTGGGGCGTCTCTTCACCCCTCTCTCTCTCTCTCCCATTTTATCTCCCTCACCCTCTCTGTCCAAAATGTCCAGCAAATGTATTAATCATGAATATTTCAAAAGGAAGATATGCAGATAATGGCTGATAATGACAAATGTGACTTTCACCAAGGGGGCTATTGAACCTGACTGCTGTAATCTCCTGTGTTTGCATGTGTGTGAGAGTGTGTGTGTCCACTTGCTTGTTCCCCGATGATGGATACAATAGATTTTGGCCTCCACGGTGTGCGAATGACTCACCCACAGCAGCTGCTCAATATGAAACACAGTCAAATGCCACACGAGAGCCATCATGCCCTTCCTCCCATCCATCAGTCGCCAATGCGGACACGCTGGGAGAAGCCCGGCCTCCACACCGTGGCGTGTTCCCACTTTGAATTATTTGACTACCTGCTGATTGAGCCAAGGACATTTGCAGCTTATTCTATAGTACTCAGCCACCAGCGCCTCAAAAGGGAACCTGCAGTTGTGGCTCCATGTGATAGCGCCAAACAGTTTGAGAAGCGCAGACCTAAGTACATGCCGTCATAACACTGTCCCCAGGCTGCCGCCACCACCCCCATGCTGACAGGAAGAATCAAAACAAAGCACAAATGGCTTTCTTCATTAATTTGTGCACATTTGTTCAAAACAAATCAATATTACATGTCCACAACAAGTCACACGCTTAAAGTGAGTGGCTTTGCGAATTGCCTATTGATCTGCGTGTGAAACGGTAAAAAGCGGAGTGCTGGTGAGGTGGGGGTGAGGGGGTTATTGTGCCTGCAGTGGCCTTGTGGAGGCTCGGAGAACATGACAGACAGCACAGCGTGGGTGTTCCATATTAATTTCTCTATAGGCGGAGGGCAGCAGGTTCCTGTGAGGTGAAGGGATGTGTGGGTGGCGAACGCTGCTGCCGTTGGTTCAAAGCAGGTGTTGGAGAAGGTAACGATTGCGCCATCAAAATCAAATTAATCTCAAGATTTTTTTCCTCTCCCATACTAGTGGTAACAAGATGCCCAAGGATCTATCGGGACTCCTGAGTGAAATGCATGTAAACATATTCACAAGACGGCTGCAGGGGATCAGCCTGTGCAGCCAAGCATGGGCTCTCTGATAGCATCCTGCTCCCAAACAAACACAGGCATCCATTAAAATGGAATAAGCACAGACAGGGGGTAAAGGGATTGCATGTTTGTTTTTGGATCGAGTCGCTGGACTGTAGCCGAGCCCGAATTACATCAAAAGACACAGAGACGGAAAGAAGGGACACACAAAATGAGGATGATGGCAGCATCCATACCATTTTGGTGTTTCCAATTTTCCAAAATGGGAAATGACAACTGTTTGACACACAATCCTAAAATGGTTCAAGCCAGAGAACAACTAGAACAAAAAGCTATACTAAAACTGACTGTGTATAACAGATAAATGTCAGGTATAAATAAGTTAAAATAAAAAGCCATTAAATGCTAATAAGTCTCATTTTCTGCAGATTCATATCAGAGATGGACGTGATGAGCACATTTGCCCATATTGCAGTTTCAAACATGAGCAGAGAAGAAGGACAGGACATCTAAGGGCCACTGCTGTGCCGCCCATCTGCTCTGCATTCAGACTGATACATATAGGCCCTCTGAGCGCTAATGAAAAGCTCGGTGAATGAGTGATGCTGCATCACAAGGCCAGACCAAAAAGTGCACGCACTGATGAAACTGCAGTGACTCATGCATGGCAATATATATATATATATATATATATATATATATATATATATATATATATATATATATATATATATACTATAAATACATGCATTATTATACACATGTATGGAAATATGCATAAAAGCGCACATACAGAGCAATAGCTGCCCCCAAATCAGCTCATCATTGTAGTGTCGAGCCTCTGAAAATGTGTGGCACCATCGTGCCTTTTGGACAAGAGCAAATTCTTTCATGTGTTTCAACTGAGGAAGAGGAGCAGAGAATGAAAAAGAGAAAAGAGAAAGCCCATATCAAACCCCATGAAATCATAATAAAGAGGTCTGGGCCGGCGATAAATGCATTTCAGTGGCATATAATGATTGATTCCGTCTACCGTAGGAGCTTATTCCCCGCAGGCTTGTGGCCCCTTGACCAGCCATATATTATTCATATAAATATAGATAGCTGCGCATCTTAGAGGCAGCACACATGCCACATTTGCACCTGCAGATTCAATTTGGCTCTGACTTTGAGGGATATGCCGCTGGCTTCGTTCCCCCTGCCTGCACCCCCACCGCCCTCCTCCTCACACCTCCCCTCTTTCATTTTGGCTAGCAGCTATACATGGAACATTATGCAGATTTTTTTTGTCAAGAGTGAGTGTGATTACGTTGAGGGAGAAATGAGTGTCGAAATGTTCGCTACGCCTTTGACCTTATCAGCAGCAGCCTTAAGCCGGATACCTTGTCTTAATTTTAATAGATGCAGCACTATGCGAATTAGACAGGGGGACCTAGCTGCGCTCTCTGTCTCTGTGTGGTGCGTTATGCATGCATTATGCCAACGAGCGGCTGCATGTTTGCTTTTTCATGTTCTCTGTGAGATCACTGTTAGCTAAATTACATGTGCAGGCCCGTGTATGCAAATGCATGAATCTCTCTGTGTGTTTGCATTTTCTGTGTGTGTGTGTGTGTATGTGCGCACGGGTGCAGGTGGGCGTGCAGTACCGTTCGATATAGTGCAGCATGTATGTTCCTCCTCACTCAGCACAAAGACACATCTTGTCCCGAAAAGAGCTGAAAAACCAGAGTTGAGGGTCCTGTGGTTAATTTGGAGCATTGATTTTACATTAACAGTTGACTCTGCATTGATTCATGGCCATACAAGTGCAGATGTAAGGGGGAAAGGTTTCCATCCGCCCCCACACGCATGTGCACAGACGCGGATGCACATACGTACTGGAAGCTTCATTATGCATACATGCTGCGTAAAAGGGTCCCTTTAATGGACTCTCCCTTACCTTGGAGAAAGTATAATAGTAAATCAATGAGGTGAAGGGCAGAGGGAGGGACAGTAAAGGCTTCCAGAGGCACCCACCCATGAAGGGGCCTACCCAGAATGTCTGACAGGAGCTGCTTGGTTACGTTACGGTGGTGTTACATGTCAAGAGGAAATGTTTTTTGTGGTGTTGACTTCAGTTGGTTTCACATCATGAGCAGTAATTTACCATGAAAGAAAAAGTGAGCTTAGCTACATTTGTACATATAAACCCATGTAATTTTAACAATTTGTGTATATTAAGAAATAGGAGAATTTTCTGAGCCCATAAAATATTTTTATATTGAAGAAAGTAGGAGATACTCATTTTCCACTTACAATTTTTGCAATGTTGTGAAGCAACTGAATAAATCAAGTAAAACATGCAATGTCTTATTTTTCCCAATGGAAACAGACCAGATGTGTGAAGGTGGTGGACATTGATTCTCTGAGCGCAACAGCTATGGTAACTGTAAATTACATGTGGTGGAGAGGGGGGGTGTTACCAAAAAACCAAAACATGGGCCAAAAAAGTTGTTTGTTCAACTTAAAGTTAACAAGTTATATGAACACAATTGCAAATTTTAATCAATTATATTTTAAATAATGTTTTTAAGGTGGTAAAACAATTTTATTTTATCAGTGCAGGCATGGATGTTGGTAATTAGACAATTGGCGCTGCAGTCAGACAGACATGTAGATAGACAGGTTTGGCACAGCAGGGGTGGACAGGTATTGAGAAGGCAATTAGGCTGACATCAAACGAGCGACAGGACAGTAAGATGCCCAGAAAGAAAGACAGGGACCTGAATATGCAGGGAGACAAAATTAAATTCCTCTCCTCTATTGTCCACCGCTCGGGTGGATTGCGACGCTAATAGAGAACATAAGGATAAATGTTTGCCATAAGGGTTTGAAGAGCGGAGAAAAATGTGAGAGGGCAGGATGAAAAGGACAAGATTTATAAAAAGAGATGTGGGGGCTGCAATATCACGAGCAAAAAGAACGAGCACGGGGGGAAGAGCTGGAGGGGGATGGACTTGTAGAAGAGAGCCTTGGGAGGCTTATTACCAGTGGATCAAAATTCCCACTGAACCATTTTTTCAATACACAGGCTATTCTCCTGAAAGACGAGGCAATCCGGCTGCGCCCTACTTTCCACTTACGTCTGACCTTTATGTCTTCTGCCCAGTTTTACCACAGCGAGTGTAATGTCTACCTCTTAGCAGATGCAATACTGCCTTGTTACCGCTTAAACCGCGCAGTCCTCATAATCATCTCCCCGAGGGCCAATATGCTCCCAACAAAACCCTATATCTCGACTTATTCCACAGCATATATCTCACAAACTTCCCCTTTTTATGCCCGCCATAACCCCAACAGAACATATGCTTTGTATAATAGATGATTTTATTTTTACATGAACCATAGGTCAACTTGACACTTCGCAGGGCAGAGATGAGGACCCAACCTGCAGCAAAGTAATCATCTCCAGGTCCCCCGCTCTGCAAAAAACCTGTCCGAGCCCTGTGAAGCGAGGTGGAGGATTTATACCTCATTTCAATAAACAGCATAAAACAAACAGTCCTGCCCGGCCGTTTGGCTGCCCGGCCGATTTGAGTCAGGCCTGCCTGAATTAGCAGCGCCAGGACCATCGCTCTGTGCCCCTACTGTGCACACTCATTAATTTAAAGTGGTCATATCTCACTGGTCTCTAATCAAACTGTATTTGTGCCATTACTGTCCGGAACAGCCACCGTGTTAGTATAATGGAGGGGGGGTCCGGTGGGAAAGTGAGCGCGAGGTGTTGCCAAGAACAGAATGGAAAAGCTTTTCACCTTGACAGTGACTGAACATCTTAAATGTACCCCCATCCGGTATATCATGATTAGTGTGGGCACGTTTCCTAAGAGCAAACTATCTCTATATTCCACATTTCGGGCATACAAGTATGTGCAAAATGAAGATTACGGAACAAATGGAGAAAGTTATTCAGGTTTTTACGTGGCAGAAAAACAGTGTAAATGAGCAGATTTTAATGAGGAGAGATTCCAAGGTATCCAGTGAAGTCAAAAGTCGTATTAATTAAAAGTGAAATCCGTGACTAATGTGGACTAAAGACATCCCGGTTTGTAATGATGATGCAATGACACTGTCATTTCTGCGCTGCTTCTAAGGCGAGTAAGTCAACAAATATACATAACTTAGTTGCTCCCAACATGTGATGGTGATGCAAAGGCAACGCCATATATATCTTGATATATAACTCCAGCTGGAAGACATGCATGAGAATGTGCATGTTATTGGCCCGGGGTACAGAGAAGTGGCTATAATAGCTTTCTGCAGAGACTGTATATCAGTCAAAGTGCGTAGATTACCAAGCGGAGAGCACTGACAAGTTGATTATTCATTGATTATTGATTATTCAACTGTAACATGTTCTGCTTAATATGTGAAAAATCACACAAATATAAAGGGAACTTTCGCTAGATTGCACAATGTTATGCATTTGTTTAAAAAAAAAAAAATGGAAAGAAAGATCAAATTATATTTGTTATACTCACAAATCCAGTATCAGTGATTACCTGAATCTCTACTTTTATTGCAAATCTAGTACCACAGGGTACAGACAGCTACCTGGTGAACATCGTGGAGCATTTAGCCGCTTGTGTACCTGTGATTTTCTTCAATAGTTGGTTGAGACCAAAACAGAGGTAAAAGGGTGAATATTGGAATTCCTCAGGAGGATAGTAACACAACTCTAAGTAAAGGCTAATGTTTCTTCATATCTCCTGCATGTGTAAATAGGCAATTGTTTGTTCTACCAATTGATTTAAAGTGTCAGAGTCACAGTTTGTTTCTGTAGCCCCAGTGTGGTGGGAAAAACCCTCCCCAAAACATTACAGGTTTCACTAAACAAACCGAGTTGTATTTCACACACTTGAAACAAGCCAGATACCAGGAGCTTGTTTGTTGTAATGTTCACAGCCAGGATTAACACTGGTGAAAGTGAAAAGCCCATGGGTTAGACTGTCAGCCTGCTACTGCAATGGTGGTGCGTTGGAGGCTGTGGCTTGAATGATTCCCACAACCTCCCTTCTTTCCTCTGACACCTGGGAACTCGTGTTAGCTCCATGAGTGAACACCTTAGCCTGACCTATAAAAGACTTCCATTGGCTCCCCGAGCAAATGTCAAAGCTTTGGCTTAATGTGTTAGTGCAGGTAGACATTAAGTTAAGGGAGATCCCATGTCAAGCCCCCTAGGTTATATTACCAGCTGCTGATTATGTTTCTCCCTAATCAAGATTTCCAATGGTTTTTCGCCCAAGCAGAGATTACAAGCATCCATCTTTGAATTGTATTTGCTCCTGCCATATTAACCGCATTTCTCTTTGTCCAACAGCCACGTAGCCACTTAACAACTTATAGACATAATTTCTCGCTTGGAGGTCCCTGTATTCTCCCAATCGTCACTGGGGATTTGGCTTATTTTCCAGCATCACAGCCTCACTATGGTTAATATTTCCTGCAAAGACAAAATTATTGAGGTCACCAGAGGTTAATGCACCACCACTGATACCATGACAAGTTCAAGTTCTTCCTCTGGCAAGTCATTTTGTCCTCCGGATCTCTATTCTCCCTTCTCGTACCACCAATTACTGGCCACGGAGCAACGGATGTGGGAAATTAGCTCTACAACGAAGCAGTGTGTGTGTGTGTGTGTTTGTGTGTAGCTCCACTGGACCTCTTACTAATAGGTTAGTACAAGTGTAGTGTGGACTCCATAGCCACAGCAGTCACGGTGCAAGGCCTCTTCACTGGGCGTCACATAATGCGAGCGTACAATACCAATTTACCTGCTCAACTGCCTGTAGATGATTAGGATAGTTCACTTAAAATGATGCTGTTAGGTGTGGAAGTATACTTCACTATATCAACCTTTAGTTCAATGAAAGAAGCCTAATTTATCCAGCCAAACAAGCATCCTAAATGGAGACTGAAGGAGGGCATTGTACAAAACATCTTCTTAGTTGCTGTCTCGCTATGTCTCAATTGTATATATTACAAATTGTTTTCTTACGTAACAAAGTCATTGACTCAACACGATTCCACTCAGGCGGCAACGGGTGCCTGAAGACAGTACATTTGCCACATGAGACACGATGCCACACAAGGTGTCGCCTCCGATTCAGTCAGCCTCTTCTTACAAATGACTCTTAATGTTTTCCTTCAACAGCCCTTCACCGGGACCTGAGCTGACATCCAGGAGATTGGAAATTAAACCTGATTTACATAGATCTGTCTGCAACGTTTATACATTTATTTATCACTTTAAAACATATGCAATATTTAACCTGCCCTGGCTCTTAGTGTCAGATATATGAAGCGATAAATGGCAGCAGAAGTTTGAAAGCAGCATTAATAATAATTTGACAACAAATCTCTATTTCAAATCTATCGAGGCTAGAGCTAATGTTTAAAGTATCTAACCGCAATATGGGATACAATGGAGGAAAAATAGACAATAAATCATGAGTCATTTTAGAAAGTGGTCTGAAAATGAATTAGCAGCAGCCTAAATAATGCGTACATTACATACTGTAATTTTGCTACTAAAGCACAGTGTGATGCTTTGGAAATATTGCGTTTACTATGGCCACAATCAGATTTAAAATCTAGATTTCTACGAACTAAGTGTTTGATTATTAACACAATTTAATCCTCATTATTTAGCAGGGAAATGTTCTGTGCTCGCTGGCCACACCATCCTCTGCTAATCTCTGGCATAGCGTCACTAATCCTGTCCTAGATTTTCATCAATGTGGGTCGACAACCATTCAGATTAAACTAAAATGATTTCTCACAGTTGGCCTCTTCTACCTTCTTACCAGCCGTGATGTCCTCCTCACATCCATCATTACGCCTTGCCAAAATTTGATTAGGTAATACCTGATTCAATGTGTGGCAACACTATTTCTTATTCTGCGACAACAGTGCCAACGCAGATGCTTTGTCTCTGAGTGCTGCAAAGTCTCAAACAGAAAATATCGATCGCGAAAAAATGGTTAGTCTAATATGTCTAAATATGTCCCCACTGACACAATTAACATCGCTGGTAAAACAACAGCCCGTTAGAGCCTCTAGCAGCAATTGCACAATAAAGCTCTGCATTTAACAGTTAACCCGACCGCATTACACCACTGGTAATTGTGATTAGTACAGGAGGAAAGCCACAGCGAGCAGAGACGAGACTGAAATGCTGGTGCTACAGAATCCGGCCTGTGTTTCCAGGGCATGGATCAGCTGCATAGCCCACAATGAAGAGCCTGCTGAAGAAGAGAAGCTAAACCCTGTTTATCAGAATGCTCTGGGTGTTGCAGCTTATTAAAGTGCCAGGTGCTTTAGAAAAATAATACCCCCTCTCTCTTTCTCTCTCACTCTCCTTCCACTGGCTCCATGTCTGCCTCCGCCTCCTCCCTCCTCCCTCCAGACCAGACTCCAGCCAGTGCTGGAGCAGAGGTTGAGGAATGAACCTTTGCCAGTAAGGCAAACTGCAGCGTTTCTGCTGCCATCAGAACTTTTTGCTTATTTATTTATTTTGCTTTATTTCCCCCCCTCCACCTCCTCTGTGGCCCCTGAGGTGGAAACAGCGAAGGTGATGAAATTAAACCATTTCTTTCTTCTCTTGTTCTCGCTTTCCTGTCGCCGTCACACTCCTCTTGGCTCCCTGTCCATTTCATACCCCGTCTATCTTGACTTTACCCATGATGATGTGATGTGTGGTCTAAAGGCCCAAAATATCACAAGCACCATCAAACCCATCTGTTGGGTAAGAGGCATTTAAATATGACAAATGACATGGTGCAGTTCAACTGTGGAGCTTCCGCCATAGCAGGAGTCGGTGAAAAACACATAAAAGTGAAATGTTTCAATCATATTTCTTGAAAGTGTATTCATAAGAACTGCATCACCTCATCAACACTGTGACTGGCAGACAAAAGGACACATCTGGTTATGTGGTGGATTTGTTTGAGCTTTTACTGTTAAATGTACTCCATTTTACAACGGGGCTGATAATACCCAAGCTATAAAATATGCCTACAATTCCCAGAAACAAAATAGTTTTGTGAAACGTGTTTGACTTTTCGTTAATTATCAGGGAAACAAGAACCATTTTCAATGACAAAAAAAAAGGACTTAAAAACAAGGAAGTTGTTACCTAAAAACCGTGATAAATGTATAATTTGTTCTTGCTACAAGTTTTCACGTTATTTAAAAATGTGCTGTTCCTGAAATGACTCCTAATTTGTGACCTCTGCCAAGCAGGTTTTTTTTTTTTTTTAATTTTTGATGGGCCCCATGCTATTTAAGGGGAGGTCCAGGATATGTTTTCACTTTCACTTTAGGATTGTTTAGCTTTGGTGGGGATAATGCTCTCTACTGAGTGACATTCTTGTCTTTATTTACATTTCACCATTTTATTTGATTGTTTGGATTCTTAGCTGAAACTTAAAACATTTCTGAATTCATTGTTCTATAAAATGTCCACAGAGGAATTAAAAAGTCTGGGGCATGTATGCTTCTTTCTGCCAACAGTCCCAATCTTTGAGAGACATTTCAGACAAAGCTGAAATGTCAATCTGATAAAGATTTCACAAAACTATAGATGCAAATTGTGGTAATCTCTTTTAAGACTTGGACTGTTATCCATAACCATTTGTCCATAGAGTAAAAAATTACTGAATGTATTTTTCCCCTTCAGGCCTGTGTGTGTGTGTGTAGACACTAACATAGTTGTTAGTGTCGTGTTACCACTGGCAAACTGTATGACTTGCATTTTCCAAAAATGTAAAATCATATCAGTGTGCAGATTTGTTGATTGCACAAAGATTAATTATGTCAACACATTAATGTGTTTTCATGGTTGCTGCGTCTTGTCACAAACAGGTGCAAACAGCATCTGGGCCAAATGCTTAGATTGCATGTGCAGCCTCGCCGTCTCGCTGGGTTATTGGCTGCCCATTTACTTGTTGCTATAGCTCCTGACATATTCCAGTGTCTTTAAGCGGCTTGGCCTCAAGGCTAATGCTTAAGCCCTAGGATGTCTGCCATTTAAAAATCTTAATAAAGCGTGGTCTTCATCCAATAATAGACTCACACTGCTGTACATCAGAAATGAATGCTATATTGCCGGAGCACATGCAGTACATCCCCAGAATGAAGATTAGAAGGTCAAACAGATATAAATCCCCAGTTCTGTGTCTTGAAGGGAGGGTGTATAAATGTCAACATACATCAGTGTGCCTATAACAAATGTCAATACGCCCAAATCCTTCTCTTGCTACCTTGCTTAGCCACCTGTATTATCATGTAATACTCACACCACTTATCTCTGTCTTGTTTGTCTTACACAGGTAGGAATGGGCTGGGCTGTGGACCCTCGAAGTTAGTAACGACAATCAATGAGGACACGCATCTTTAAAGACAGAGAAGAGTCTACATGGATATCTATAACTGTGCTCAACGTAGGTCCTTTGAGGTATAATATCAGTGCATCCTTTTTTCCCCCCCTACCCACCTTCTCGGGTCTGCCTGGCTGCAGTCTTGGCCCTGAACCCTGACACCAGAAGGCAACATTGAGTGATTGGTCATTACATCCAAGGGCGTCTACACAGCAAGACAAAATAATCTCTTGGGAGCTGCGCTGCAGCTGGTGGTCGTGGTGGTGAACGGGGCGGTGAGTCAATCGCCTCAGAAGCTGCAGCAAATGATTCATTATTTGTGAAGTTAACAGCTAAGACCACTTAATCTACAAGGACCAATTTCTAACTGGAGAGAATCGGTCCAATATGAAGGACGTGTCATTCGTGGATCGTCTCTTTGTCGGCTTGGCCATTGCCTCTTTTGTTGTGGCCACTGAGGAGAGGCCTGACTGCCCAAAACTCTGTGTATGTGAGATCAGACCCTGGTTTTCTCCCAGTTCCGTGTACATGGAGGCACAGACAGTTGACTGTAATGACTTGGGACTCTTTAGCCTGCCGGAAAAATTACCAGTGGGCACACAAGTACTATTATTGCAAACAAACAATGTTGCCAAGATTGAAAACCCGTTGGATTACCTGGCAAACATAACAGAGATTGATTTATCACAAAACAACTTATCCTCTATCAGCGACGTCCATCTGGGGAACCTTCCTCAGCTTCTATCTCTTCATATGGAGGAAAACTGGATACGGATGTTGCCAGAACGATGTCTGGCAGAGGTGGCTAACCTTCAGGAGCTCTACATGAATCACAACCTCATATCCTCCATTTCTCCACTGGCTTTCCAGGGTCTCAGCAACCTTGTACGGCTCCACCTCAATTCTAACAAACTGGTGGTCATTAAGAGAGAGTGGTTCGAACCCATGCCAAATCTTGAGATTCTGATGATCGGTGAGAATCCAGTTCTTTCTATCGATGATATGAACTTCAAACCTCTCAGTAACCTCCGCAGTCTTGTTCTCACCAGAATGAACTTGTCTCAGCTTCCTGACGATGCACTGGCTGGTCTTGATAATGTTGAGAGCATCTCATTCTATGATAACATTTTCCCTGAGGTGCCTCATTCAGCCTTGAAAAATGTAAAAAATCTCAAGTTTTTGGATCTAAATAAAAACCCCATTGCAAGGATACAGAGAGGGGACTTTGTGGATATGCTTCATCTTAAAGAACTGGGGATCAATAGCATGCCAGAGCTAGTTTCCATTGACAGCTTTGCCCTCAATAACCTCCCTGAGCTCACTAAAATAGAGGCCACCAACAATCCTAAACTCTCCTACATCCATCCTAATGCTTTTTACAAACTACCACGGCTGGAAACCCTAATGCTAAATAGCAATGCACTCAGTGCCCTGCACAGGATTACTGTCGAGTCCCTCCCAAATCTCAGAGAAGTTAGTATGCACAGCAACCCTATCCGCTGTGACTGCGTAGTCCGCTGGATGAACATGAACAAGACCAACATTCGCTTCATGGAGCCTGATTCACTCTACTGTGTGGAGCCTCCCGAGTACGAGGGGCAGCATGTCCGACAGGTGCACTTCAGGGAGATGATGGAGATTTGTCTGCCACTCATCTCTCCCGAAAGCATGCCTGGGCATATTAAAGCAAAGAACGGGAGCTCAGTGTCACTCCATTGTCGGGCATTTGCTGAACCTGAACCGGACATCTATTGGATCACCCCATCTGGTGCCAGGGTTCTGCCCAACACCGTCTCTGACAAGTTCTACATGCACCCAGAGGGAACTTTTGACATCTATGACATAACAGAAAATGAGGCTGGTCTTTACACTTGTGTTGCCCATAATCTGGTTGGAGCTGATCTTAAATCGGTTTCAGTAGAGGTAAATGGATATTTCCCCCAATCTGCAAATGGTTCTCTCAATGTTGCAGTGAAATCCGTGGAGACTAACTCCATCCTGGTTTCCTGGAAGGCTGGACCTGGCACCCTTGCTCCCAACATTAAATGGTACACTGTGTCAGAAGCCAACCATCCTACTATAGCGTTTACCGCCAGAGTTCCCTCTGATGTCCAGGTCTACAACCTCACCCATCTCAACCCTGCCACTCACTACAAAGTATGTGTGGATGTCCGCAGCATCCAGTACAACCATGACACCAAATGTGTCAATGTCACCACTAAGGGAATAGAGCTGGCAGCCAGGGGTACGGAAAAATGGGATGCAGCAGTAATTACTGTCTTTGGTGTGCTCTTGGCCGTGATTTCAGTGGCCTGCCTGCTTATTTATGTCTCTCTGAGGAACCACCACCTTTACGGGGATATAAGAAAATGCGACTCCAAAGCTCCGCTGAAACCAGTGGAAGCTACCGGTATGCACTATCCTTTCTTTACAAAGCTGTGGGTTTCGGGTAAGGGACTGCCAAGTGGAGTGGAAGTGAAAGCCACAGTCATAAATGTATCTGACAATGCCTTTTAAGAAGAGCAGCTTTGTAGAGCACCACACACCAACTACACTGAATGGACGATAGGGCAGGGATGGACAAATCTGTTGTACTGTTTCAAAGGCAAACCCATTGCTGGTCCCCAGCTCAGATACAATGGCAAAACTATTAATGGACTGGGATGGAACTGTTTAAAATAGACTACATGCTCTCCCAGTTTCAACCCTAGCTGAAGTTGTGGCTTTGCAACTGATGCATTAAACCAAGCTCACATCAACAGGAAGGGGCATTTACTGCAAAAAGATATATTTCGTTAACATTCATACAGGAAATGCAGGCAGGGAAAAGGGAAGCAAAAATGATGATGATGATGATATTGATGATGATGATGATGATGATGATGATGATGGTCAACTCTCTTGTAATTGACTGTTAAATGTGTTCAGAGTCGTGGAACTGTCTGTGTGGTCCCAAGCAATACCGTCTGTGCTTTGTCAAACATCCATAGACGAGTTAGCGATACAGTTATAACACCTGTCTATTACGGGAAGGGAGATTTAGTAGAGTAGACAAATAACAGTGATTATGGTGTAAGCCTTTTGATGAAATACAGTATACCCCCCTTTTTTCTATTTAAAAATGGATTCTTAATTTTTCATGGAAATACTGTTAGATATTCTATTATGTTGATGTAATGACAAATCCTCTGTATCCGAACAGTTTAAATGGGTTTTGAATCAAGGCAAGAAGCAGACTACTTTTGATTACAATGTCACATTAAGCTTAATGGAATTCTGCTACAAAACGGGCATCTAGAGAGGACATTTCTCCAAATGGCTGTTTATGCTGTGTACAGTAGTTCTCATTGCAATGGTGACTGGGAAATAAAACGTGGGTACGTTGGACTAAAGGAGATATAACAGGTTGATAAAAAACTGAGGTGACCGGCCTTTTTCTAAGCAGACATTTTGATACGTCACAGTTGGAAAAGTACATGAGGTACTGATAACATTAAAGATGGCTCCCTTCAATTGGAGCATCACAGTCAGACATGACTGTGTAACAGTGACCGAGCATGCACAATACCAAGACCCTGAAATCGGAGCAGATGTATGGAATCCAGCCATCCTTCATTGTATTATTTACACCTGTGCTTTTCGTACTGCGACATATCAAAAATGTCTGCTGTGGACAAAAAAGGCCTATTGATTTGTTATTGCCTCAAGAAAGCGGTCTGTTATGCCCTGGTAAGTGCCTACAACAAGAACTACATGTGGTAAACGGAGAAGAAACTGAAGAAACACATCAGCCTCAGCAAAACATGGCCATGTCATCATTGCAGAATCACAAGCTACTCTCCGGTACTTTTAGTGGAACTACTTTCTCAGTATTTTTAGCATACATATTTTAAGAAAACATTTCGTTGTTGCTTTGGGTGTAAAGTTAAAAAGCCATTTTTATATTAACTGTATTATATGTGATCAATGGGCACAACAGACTAATTAAGAAAAGTGCTAAGAAAAACAATAAATGTCATTGTTTCTTTTACAAACAATTGCCTACTTTCTCTCTTTTGCTTTCCTCTCATATCAATACACCTGATTAAAAAAAGAGATTCCCACTGACTTTTATCTGTGACATTTTAACTGCAGGAGTGTGAAACAAAAATAGCGAGGAAGTGGTACAGAACAGCAGCCGTCTTCTGAGTCAGACCACGGGGGATAAGTCAGGAGAGCTCGGCTGAATGGTTGAATGGGCGTCCTCATCCTAACCAAGAAGAAGGAAGAAAAAAAAAACAGCAACAAAAGAACAAAACTCATTAGCCGCCTCATTAAGAACATGTTCGTCCTTCAGCCGGTCTGAATATAGTCACTGTGCTACACCTACAGCTGCTGCAGCTCCTGCTTAGATAGGGACACGGCGTCCTTACGACAGAGAGATAAAGTACAGTACTGAAAAGTCAACGCGGGGTGGGATAGAGCTGACTCCAAGCTTTGGGACTCACATTTTATTTGCCTTACTGAATTATCCGGCACACAGAACATTTCAAATGAGAAAGCCAGGCATGATGAATGGCTGTCAGAGGCGGAGTGACATGGCGGATTTATCAAACGGAGCCGAACGCTCATACATCAGGCCAGCCTTCAGCACCACGGACAGAGGCTTTTAGAGCCAAGGCATCTGTCAAAGACAAAGGGAGTTAAAATATGACATGGTCGCTCCTCAGGTAATGCTCAGGTCACTTTAGAGTCTATTTTTTTTGTGCAAATGCAGGCACAGATGCACAAAGAAGCCTGGCAGAGCAAAAAAAAAATCTATATATGTTTATAGGAAACAAATTCAAGGTCACTGACTGACACAAAGAATAACTTATAGAGGAAGAGAAAAATGTGGACATCAAACACACACACACACACACACAGTAGCTTTCCCAGTCTGCGTGCCTACAGAAACACAACATGACAGCCAAAGATGCCACTAAACGAGTCGACCAGCTCTTTCAAATTAAAGCAGCTCATGAATATTAGCCACACATTTTTTTTTCCCCCCAAGTCCTGATTTGATTACATACTCGAGTGAATAAGCTGAATGTTATCTGGAAGTTCATCTCCCCCGCTGTCTGCCCCAATCTCATGCATTTCCACAAAATCTCTCTCTTTCCTCTCACTTACTCTTCCTCTCTGTCTCACCGCTCGCAAGTTGACACTCTCCCTCCACCGGCAGCCATTTGACCTTTTTCATGTCTGCATGTGTAAATTCAAAACAAACCTGTATTAGGAAAAAATTTAAAAAAAACTCCAGATTTAACTTAAATCCCACATGAAAAGAAGCAGTGAGCTGTCACCATTTAATCCACAGCGAATAGGAAACTACAAAAGATTTTTCTCGCTGAATCTTCAAATATTATAAATATTAAAAGCACCTTGTTCGATTCAGAAGACACCATCTGGTCTCGGGTTGATATTAAAGCATGCTGTGTGAAGGCTTATAGAAGGGGGCTCCTACTGGTTACGTATTCAGTTTAATTTTGTGACGATCATTGTCAGGCAGCCTGAGATTTTGACGCTACAATCCAGCCATGATTGGTGCAAGGTCATTGCTTTGTTTATTTATTTAACTTTTTAACATAAGGCAATTTGTGAGTCATTGGCTGGAAGGTAATTTCCTTTTTAGATTATGAGCTGGAGTAACGGGAAACAATTTAATACAAGGGATGTGAATTTGTGAGGCTGATTTCATTAAAACTATTACTGAGTTAAATCGGATCTGCTCCTTTAACAGTACACACATGGGAACACTCTAATACAATGACTCATTTCTAAGAGCATGAATGAAGACTCTATTTAAAAGTAAAAGTATTTAATCGTTATCCAATGTCACACAGTAAAAATACAAACTTCCACCAAGGCCAATTTTTTTCAGTTTCTGTTTTTCTGATTCAGATTATTATGTGGATCTGCACTGTACACAAGTAATCATATAAAAAATGTGTTATCTTGATTTACACCTATATGTGATTCTAATTCTAATGAGAGGGAGAGAGATCTTATCTTATAGTCCAATGAAAATACAAGTACAATGACATTTTGCGTGGAGCAAGCCTGTAGATGACTAATGTCAAGGTTTTCCACCCCTGTCAGTTTGTGTGTTGGTTTGTTCTTAAGCAAGATTACGCAGAAACAACTCAACAGATTACCAGGAAACTTGGTGGAAGGATGCACTGTGAGATATCCAACATTTTTCTTGATTTCTCAGAGAGCAATTCATGGGACTGATATTTATGAGTAAATTCAAGTGAATTTAATTGTGGTTTAATTAAGTTCTGGTTACCTAAAAAATTTAAACAATTTTGAAAAATGTCCTATCTCACAATCTAAAGGAAAATAATAATCCTGCTGACAACATTGGGTGAAAACACAAACCTCCACACTGTAGTTAGTTTTAAATATCTAACTTTTCCTCTATCTGAGACGAGATAACAAAAAAATCCTTCGGCTCTGCAAAGGCTGCAGAAAGCAAACAACGATCAAGCTGCTACAGGCACTTTTATACGTTTGAATTATCAGCCTATTAAAATTACAAACTTCCACATTGGTCAGCCAGTGTAGCTGGAGGCAGCCACATAGCAATGAAAAGTGAAATGTCAACGTGCATTTACAGTCCTGCTGCTAGCACTGTGCTAAATGCCACTGGTTGCTTTTAAGAGGCCTTTACAGCCAAATATTGGAGAAACAACAGGGTGACCTATGGATCTTAAAAAAAAAGAGCGGATTTCTGACCTGACAGAATGTAAATGCATTGGCCCCTCAGACCTCGTATTAATTAAAGCAACCAGTTTTTCGTGGCGGATGTATATTGTTACGCGCCCCGTCCCTCGGAGCTGACGTTAGCGCCGATGACAGGTGAATTTTTCATATATCATCAGTGAGCCAGTGCATCGCAATTCCGAACATGCATTGCCGTGTATTTCCTGAAAAGTAGAGACGGAATGTCACAGCAGATTTGCCACGGCTCGTCAAAGCGGAACCAGTCAAAAGCCATTTGTGTGTGTGTGTTTCTGCTCTGTCTGTCTTCTTCCTGTCTCCATTTCCACTCCAATAACCATCACTCCCAACGTGCGCCGCTAAAAGTGATGCTCTTTTTCCTTCCAGGCGATGCGCGGCACACTTAAGAGCGGCACGGAAACGCATCTATAATCGCGACGATGCCATTTACATACAGGCAAAGTGCCCCACTAAAACACAGCTGCGATTAGTCACTTCCACTTTGAACTCGCATGTGGGATGGGAATTGCTTTCACATTTACATACTTCCTCCGATTCACAATTTGCATGACATCAGTGAAACTACACATTTAAAAAAGAGGGAGCCCATTGATTCAGATGGCCATGCAAATCAGAGGCTTCTCAGGGTAAGTAAGCCAACATATTGATAAATTCACGACTGGGAGTCCCAGCGTAGGACAGAATGAAAAATCAAACTGGATTGAATGTAGGATAATGTGAGTCCGCAGAGGGCTTTACCGCTAATTGGAAGACCCGTTCTCAAACAGATGATTGGTTTCCTGGGCTAATGATTGATTGCTGCCTCCCGCCTTTGTCTCACTGCTGTTTCCTCTATGAAGTGTGCATGGAGCCTGTCCCACAGTCGGATCAATGCAGGGACTAATGAGTTATTCACATGCATGTGCTTACTTTAATGATGGATTGGGGAGAAACATGGAGAGGCACTCAGCTAACAGGGGAACACTCTGCAGGAACACTCTTTTCTCAGTCTCTTCAACAAAGCATCGTCATGGCACACATGCGCTGTCGTCCTCATCAGATTCATTAGCGCAGTGGAGACCGTCCATATCGATGGCAGCCAGCATCAATCATCACTCAACATTAAAGTCCCGGTGTGAAATGGAAGAGGAGCCACCTACACTTATAGTCCATCTGTGTAAGTACCGCTTTATTACTTGTTTACATAATGTGTCACTAAGCTCCATCCATTGAGTACGGTGGCTGAGATGTGTCACACAATCGCATTCATGGAAAACACAAACACAGGAGCCACAACAAAAAAAGGCCTAACCTTCACAGCACAATGGAACTGAGCTACAATGAATGTTGACAATGAAACAGGCAGGGTTACTGTGGTCAAGCCATTTGCCGCTGAAAATGTAATGCTTGTCTATTGAAGGTGTTACGGTACAGGTGTATTGGGGTTTACCAAGCACCTGTACTCTAACACCTCGAGTATGCAAGCATCAAACTTTAAACGACGGCTGGCTTGATTGGCTCACTTGACCACAGTAACAAAGGGGCCCGGTCACACAAACCTTTGCCTCCCGTTCACTTCCAATTAACACAAGTGAGGATACGAATAAAACATTTGCTTCCTGTCAGGAGGTAAATCTCAGCATGGTTTCACTTGGAGTTCAACCTTGGTGAACCTGCGATACTGGTAGGTGTGACCGTCCCCTAACTTTGCTTGTGTCAATATCAACATCCCTTGTCAATCACTTCAATTGCGATTATGTTTCCGTTGTGTAGCTTGTTGTGTTGTGACTTTTATAGTTGGGTTATCACTTTTGCATTCATCTTGTGGCTTTGCACTCATGTTGTGGCTTTTGCATTTATGTTGTGTTGTTTGCATTTGTGTTGTGGTGTTTGCATTTGTGTTGTGGCGTTTGCAGTCCTGTTGTGGCGGTTGAAATCATGTTGTGGCTTTTGCAGTTGTGTTGTGGCTTTTGCATTTATAATGTAGCGGTTGCATTCATGTTGTGGCTTTTGAATTCATGTTGGGGCTTTTGCAGTTGTGTTGTGGCATTTTTAGTCGTGTTGTCCCCTCTGCATTTGTCGTTTCCCATTAATGCGCTTGTGTGAGACGTCTCGGCCACTGTAACAGAGAGACCTGCTGCAGACTTCCATCTCCATTAGGATGACGGCCGGTTTCAGGAAGAGTTAGGTAATAGTTGCTCAATGGAGCCTTGAGGTAAAGTACGCCTGTCTCTGGGATGTTTTTGTTTTAAATAATGGATTGTCTATAAAACTGGTATTTGCAACAGCATGCATTAATGCTAATTTCACTGGTAATTATGCACTGGTCAAATTGATGGAGCATCTTCGCTGTCACAATTTTTCACATAAGAAAAGGAGCATGCATGTGAGAGGAGGGAATGCAAAATGATGAGGACCGTATAACATCACTGAGTTTATGTTTAATCTAACAAATAGAGGAGGTTGTGTTATTATTTTTAAATGCTGTGTAGCAGTCATTTGGCAACATCCTTTGTGTAAAGATACAGAAACGTACAGGGAAAACAAATTCTGTGTCTCATTAAAATCACCTTTTTTCTTTACTTGCTATTTTTTCCACCACTTCTGAGACTTTTGTGTTTTTGCAGCGATTACAAGGACATAAAGTGCAGCTTTTCTGAGGGAAGAAAAACACAAATAAAGCAATTTGGTCGCAATAACGCTAAACATCAACAACAAAACCGCAGAGCAGCATGCCAGAGGGAAAAAATGCACCAGAAACACAACAGTACCAGCTTTGCTTTTAGATTGCTGGCACACTGTGTGTCTGTCAACCTAGTTAGTGATGTGTCAACACAGCCTGGACGTAATGAAAACAGTTATGAGGAGAGAAATTTAGTAATCGTATTAGAGCATGTAGAACGTGTTGGTTCATATTCCTCAAATATGGATTTAGTAAATCCAGGCAAAATGTTCCTGTAAATTCTCACACATTCTGCTTCGTCATTTGTTAACAGTGGGCTCTTATGTTTACATGAAAGCAACAGTAAAATGATCAACAGTCATAATTAGCACATTATCTGATTGCACCTATAGGATGTGCTGGTATGACAACATGGGTACACTGTAAGCCTGGGAGAAACTGATTGCTTCAAAAGTTTAAGTAGTGAGTGATGAAAACTAAGTTAATTTACTTTGTTACTGTACTGAAGTACATTTTTCATGGATCTGTAACTTAAGTAATTTACTTTAAGTAGATATATTTTGGGGTACTTTTACTCCACTGCATACATAAGCAAATAACTGTACTTCAAGAGAACAAGAGAAGTATTGGACCATTGATCCAATCAGAGTGGGGAGGTAATATCAAACCCCGCCTCCTGCAGCAGCATCACTGGTAAAGAAACACATGAAATAGATTCAGCAGATTTCACTCAGCTAATAATTAACATGACAATACAATAACAAGTGTTTTAATTAGAATCATCTGCAGCATTCTTTATTAATATGATACAATCTGTATTATTCTTGTATTCAACAGAATATACAGTAGGCACAGTTATTTATGTAGTAGAGCTTTACATTAGGGAATAGGCTAAGGTCCGAAGTACATTTAAAAGCAAGATATATTTTTTTTGAGTACATTTTTGAAATGTGAAATGTTTGAGTACTTCCTAGACCACTGACTGTTTTCATTGCAGCAGTACAGGACATTAAATCATTGTAACTATGAAATTAAATCTCCTCATGAAGCATATTTCAGCTATTTTTAAATCCGGAGTAGATGAAAGTGTGAATTAAGGACATGACTTAAAATGTGAGCACATTCAATAAATTTTAGGGTTGCATCATTAAACTTGATGTCTTAATATGGCGTTTTGAAGGGCATCTTTAAGGTGAAAATAGCTAACTTTACCTTTCCTTTTCTTATTTGAATACTTTATATGTGGTATTTTTTGTCAGCATCAGACCTCTACACTTCAGAGAATGTGTGTACGAGAGGAAACCAGCAGCAGCACATTGGGGGGGGGGGGCTATGTCCTAAATAAAACGACTCAGTTTGTCTGTCATCCTAACGGGTGGCCTTGTTCTTTGATCTAATGATGTTGGATGGGGAGAGGGATGGATTTCATTGGATGGGGGTCGAGGCTCATGGGGGCCATTCGGTGGAGGAACACCTGCGGCGGCTCTGGCAATGTTGCAAATTACTGCTGATACCTGTGCCTGCTGATTGCACCGCAAGCACACGATGCTCCTCAGTTTTTTTCCGCGTTAATACAAATCAAGTTAGAGGAAGGAAAAGCTGTCTTCGTATGCGTCCCCCTGCTGTCTGTCAGAGTTGTTTACGACAATATTTTAAACTTGCTCCCGAAACAAACACACAAATGGCTGCATTGTACCATCAATCATCCGCCCAGCCCCCCCCACTCTGTATGAGTGGATGGCAGCTCTGTGTGGTTCCATACATGGCGGAGCAGCATGTGGCTCACAGTAAGGTTACACAAAACACCCGTATTCCTTCAGTTCATTACACACTTCCCTGGAAACTAGAATAACAAAAAACCAAGGCCCTGTGTTTGATCTTCATTATCTCTTTTTTTCCCCCTCTCCCTCCTTCCTCTGTGTTGATATTTGTGCTTTTTTCCTCTCATCTCCAGATAAGACAAATCCACCCGTTTAGATTGGATCACGGCAAAAAACTGAATGACCGTTTCATATTGATGATAATTGTGTTTTACATAAATTATCCATCAAGATTATTTGCAATTAAAATGAAGAGAGCGGGGAAGTTAACAGTCTGGCAATCTGCTCTCCTCCATAATGTACGCATCCAGAACGAGGTTTCTACTGACTGAAAGCTGTTCGCCTATGAAATAAAAGAATCGGAGTGACCTATTAAATTATATTATGTTAATGCTGGAATTGGTAACAGACTGTGGAATACCACCACATTCATTATTCTCCCAATAACAAATTATTCTCTCTGGAGGCCGTGTTTTTCTCTCACCAGGGAAAGAAAAGCTGCCACATCATTTTGTGAGGGCGTACTACTGGAATATGTTTAGATCAGTCAAGAAGAAAAAAGGTGTCATGGAAAAGTCTGTGAAAATATATATGTATGAATATGACTACAAGCCCTTTATGTACTCGCTGTGTGACCGGCTGTGTGAAGATGGGTGCCATTTGTGGGCCCTATCTCAATTATGTGAGAAAGAGAGAGCTTTCCTCGGTCCTCTGAAGTGCGTCCAAAAGAACATGTGCGATAACAAGGGCCTGGCTCTCCTCTCTCAGTCCTGCGGGCCATTAGCGGGAAAGGCTCTTTGCTGGGTCTCGACTCCGAGAAGACGACTATTTCTGTCTCGATTGCCTTTCTATTTAGACCTGGAAGACACTTGTTGCCGACTTGTTCCCGTTAGCTGTAAATGGAGGGTGCAGAGATTGAGCAAGTGTCGTTTCGCAACCGTGGAGAAAGATTAGCAAGGTGACAAGGGGTCGCTGAGCCCGATCTAAATCAAAAGGGGAACTGAGGTAATGAGGGGGATACGATTAAAGGAATGGGGCAGAACAGAGAGGTCTTAACCCCACAGCAGTCAGCGAACAGACACTCTGATGTAACTCAACCAAAGTCACATTATTGTGGGATTCACACAGGCAGCCAAATTAATGGCTTATTTCTAAAGGGTAAGATATAACTCCAAAGTTGTCTCTAATGATAAACCTCAGATGTTTTCATAGCTGTTTGTCTTTTAGCAGGATTACTGATTAACCGATTTTAAGAAACTTGGTTGAAGAATGGGATTTAGAACCCAATAACTTATGGAGCAGTTTAGATTAAGGATGTGGATTCAGAATTTTAAAAAAATTGCCTTGTATCTTTCAACAATTTTGTGGATTTCTCAAGAAATAATGCAGATATTTTCATGAAGAAAATTAGGCCTATCCAAAGTGTCAGCAACGTTCTATGAACTAGTGACATTTTGTGTGGATCTGGATAATGATCCCAATTTTAAGAGGAGTGATCATTGTTTAGTTAATGAACAGTAACAAATATTCCTTTCAACTCAATAGGATATTTTGCCTGTGTTTAATGTAAACAGTTTGCTCAAAACACTCTGTGTACATGGTATGTGTGAGCTCAATACATCCAATCAGCCTTGGCAAAGCTGAATATCATTGAAACTTGCTCGAAGGGTAATGGCTAAGGAAGAACTTATTAACTTTAGGAGTGGATTCGATTAAGAAGGTAGACCCACGATTTCTCTTTCACCCTTCGGAACATGGCAAATTATGGCTTTTTTTTTTGACAATTTTGTGAATTTCTCAAGAAATATTGCTGAGATCTTTATGAAAAAAATAGATATATTTGGAAGATTCATATTTATGAGTGTGTGTAATTTTGTGTGGCTTGATTGATTTTGAGTGGAATTTTTTTTGTGTGTATTCTTGTCCTACTTTTAAGGAAAACAATCACACTGAAACATAAATTTGAACCCAAACCACTCCCTCCTTTTACTCATCGCTCATACAACAGCTTGATTTCTTGTCAGCTCCCTCCCCCTGCTCGTGCAGTGTATTTTCATAGTTCAATAGTCCAAATTGGATATTGTTTATGATGCATGATATTGAAAGCAGACTCCGGGGGGAGCTGTGACAGTCTCTTCGACTGACTGAACAAGTTAACAAACAGATCCAAGTGATTTCTGTTGATGCTCGTAGACGTGTATCTCCCCAAGCACAACAAAGGGACATCCATTCTATATTTATGCCACCACTGAAGTGTCAGAAATATTGATGACCCTGGGCAGAAATTAGCCTGCTTGTCAAAATAGAATAGTGCAAATGCAAGGTTTTCCTTTCATCCGGCACAGCGCTCCCAGTCTCTCATCAAGTGACTAGAAATTGTGACTGAACAAGCACAGAGCCCTGACGCACCGGATCATTGTCAGTCTAAATTTAAGCTATGCACATCTGTCACTTTGTGTCACTGATGCACAAAAAGGCTGCAAGGTGAAGGAAGTTACTTGCTTAACTGAAATGAGAAAACTTGCGTTGTGTCGTTGCTATTAGGGAGTTTCAGTCTCAGTCTCGGCGTGTATCTGTGACTGAATGGAAGTGTGGAAATAAGCCAGACTAAATTGACATTTTTAACTGCGGCGCAGGCGACCAAATTGTTCAGGGGATGGCACGGCTTCTTTTGTTTATGTTTTCTTTGTTAACGGAGCTGGAGAACTCTAATCTAAAATCACTTTTTCACAGGCCCAGACTTGTAAGTAACAGATGAAAGCATTGATTCCTGCCCGAGATCGATTCCTTTATTTCCTTGACTCAAAGTTCACCATGAAACTCTTAACTGCAAACAGCCCGGCCAGGCAGGGGAAAACAATCAAAAAATAACAAAAAACATCAGCGGCCAAAAAAGACAATGGCAATTGATCAGGCGTTCGGCGAGAGAGGTGGCATCTCTCCTATCAGATTCATTAGTTTTCCAGCCGCTCTGACATTTCCATTTGCACACTCCAATTGACAAAATAAAATACCCGTCCGGCTCTCATCCCTCAGCTATACGCTGGGTAATCACTCCTCCGCTGCACCATACGCTCTCTCCGCCTCTGTTCCCGCATCCCTCCCTCCTTTAGAGTGCAGCCTCATCATGATGGAGTATGAAACATAAGCACGGCGTACAACTTCCTCCAGAGGAGTCAGAGGAGAATGCATGCCACTGAGCATCCCTTCAATCTGGGGTCACTTGAACCTCAGGGAAGGGCACACTTCAACTTATCATTTTCTTCCCATCACCTCCTTTCTTGTCTCTTTCTCTCTCTGCGTCTTCCCCTCTCCCTCCTCCTGCATACCTAAATAACTCCTACGAAGTGTAGCCATCTCCTACAATCAGCATCAGCATCTCCCTGCCGGGCTATTGACTGGCCACACACTCGCGGGGAGTCTCTCAGCCATCCATTTCGTTTAGACGCAACTTTCTGACTCCTGCACATTAGGGGTCAAACTGAGTCTTTTCAAAAGAGCCTTGGAACAGAGGTAAATTATACAAATTGAGTGGCAGGAGGGAAGGGAGTGTGGCTGAGCCTCGGCGGCTCCGTGAACCCAGACGACCTCGGGTTTCCTTAATGATGTCTTTGCCAAGCCAGACGGAGACACATTGGATGATTATGCTGCAGATCAGGCAGAATTCTCCCATCTCACTTTTTCTCTCCGCACCCCTCCATTGCCCCCTCAACCTTCCCACAATCCATCACCTTTGCTGCTTCGCTCTTTCCCCTCCGTCTCCTCTTATCCATCTTTCTCCATTCCACTATGCATTCACCCTCCTCCTCCTCGTCCCTCCAGCTCACCCCTCTCCATCCATTTATTCCCCCGCTCCCAGACTTTCTCTGAACTCCACCCATTTGAAGCTGTGGCAACACGCTGAGAGACTTTGGTCAAATCTGATGATGCTCCCTTCCAACAGTGGCATTTAATCAATCGAAATCTTATTTTGGGGATGAGCAGAGAGGAAGTTGTTTTTTTCATGAGCTGCTCTATAATAGAATAACACTGCCAGAAGGCCAGGTCCCTCATCACCGGGGACTCCATAGATTGAGGTGATTGAGTTGTTTTAAGATGAATTTTGAATACTGCCTACGCCGCCTGGCAGGCTCTGCTCCGCTAACTCACTTGAAATTTCGGAATAACATATAAAAATGTCAATAAAAAATGTAAATTAGAATGAAAAAGAAAAAAGCTCATGTAGCTTTGAAGCAGGCTTTGTTTGCATCACAGATATTTAGAGATGTGGATAGGAACAGAATGCAATAGTTTATCTTATGTCTTTTGTGTTTGGTATCATTGATTTGTTATTTAATTTTTAAAATCCTGCAATCGAATCAAATTATAGCACAAGTAAAACCCCCCAAATCTTTTAAAAAAAGGATAAAAATGTAAAATATAACTGTTGTGATGACCTTTTCTTCAAGACGACATTTGACAGTGTCTCCGAAAACTGTCACAAATTACTGTTGCACAAATAACAGATCTGACACTGGATTTAAAAGAAAGAAATTATTGGTTAAGTTTACGGTCACAGACTCATCATGGCTTGGATTCAATTTTCTCCTTTGTTACCTCCACCAAGAAGGTTATGTTTTCACCCCCGTCTGTTTGTTTGATTTTCAGCAGGATTACACAAAAACTTCTGAATAGATTTCAAGGAAAGGATGGAGGTGTAAGGGTGGGGACAGACAAAGGGGCAGATTCAGGATAAGGCAGTTTAGACATTTTCACAGATTTCCCAGGGAATAATTCATGAATCTTGATGGGAAAAATCTGGTATATTTAGGTGACTGATATTTATGAGTGTGGGCCATTTGGTGTGGCTTCAGGCTTCAGGCTTTGGCGGAGGTATACGCTCTTCTGAGTAGCATTCTAGTTACTTCTACAATCGTGGTAATGGTTAAAAGAAATGAACGCCATAGGACTGTCCATTGGAACAGAGATCAGTGGTCTGTTGTATCACAATCAAAATTGTGTTAACCCATCCATCCACCCTGTGGATCTTTATCAACACAACGTCATCCAATGCTCCTATTTAACAAAAGTCATAATTCTTACAGCTGCTAGAGGAGTTCACCACTTGAACATAAACAAACATCATTTTGGGGGCATTAGCTCAGGATAAACAGACATTCAGTGACAAATTGCCCAACGATATAACACAATATCGATTTAGCCCACAGTTTATTAAAGCTTTGACATTTGCCATTTTAAATGCAGAGTCGGGCCTCTGGTCTAGAAGATGATTAACAAGATTTAAATATGTCACTGTATATTATAGTATATACATTGAACTTCAGGGTTTTTTTTGGAAAGTAGTGCATATTTAACTTCAGTCGAAAAAGAGGACAGTGATGAACAACCCAGTGTCCAGAATTTTATTTTTCATAGATAGACTCCACTCAGAGGTATAAGAGCTGTAAGACTGCAGGATATGAGCCCTGCATCAGATCCGCCATCTGACAGCAGCCGCAGCCAGAGCCTCCACAACAGATGGGAAGCTGAATACTGGTCAGGTGTCATATACGCACACATGCACAGCTTGCACATACACAAGGGCACACGACACGATACATGAACACCAATTCTGCCTTGGGAAAATGATGCACAGCTACTACCTACTTCTTTTAAATTAACCTTGTAGAATCTGTACAGTATATCAAATGCATTTAAAATGTAAATTGCACAACACCATTGTAAATGACACATTTAATCTGTTTTCCTAGAATATATTTCAAAGCAATATGATAAGGTTAATTGAAACATAATGGTCTTTGTTCAATATTGACAGGCTGCCTTATTATATCAAACTCACAATATTTCCCTCATATTCCCTTTTTTAGTAGCCAAACAACTATACCTGGGACAGAGGACACAAACTGCAGTCCTCAGTATATTAGGGTGTAAAAGGTTACACTCCTGCAGCTGCCCTTGACCAAGGCGCCGACCTCAGAAAAAGAGCAGGTCCTCAGGCACTGCCGCTGCTCCTAAATAGTTAGGATGGGTCAAAAAGCAGAGGACGAATCTCCCCATGGGGATTAATAAAGAACAACTTGACACGCACAGAAGACCTGAGGCGCAATCATGCACGTAAAAACCATTTACAGGAATGTATGTGCTATTATTGGGCGTAAACACACACACACACACAGATTCACACAGAGACCGATGCTAGTTTGACTGATGGTGATGATAATGACATGGCATTTGGCAGGTCACACACACAGATGGTGGACACCTAGTGATTTCGCTGGCTCGCTGCAGCGTGTTAGATTTGGAGCCGAGGCCCGATATCTGAGCCGCGTCCTCGAGAGTTCACAGGGGAAAAAAAGGGGGTGGGGGGGGTGGGGGGGGGACTAGCCCCCACAGATTAATGGAACAGATGCTCTCACCTCCTCCATCACTGGTGGCCAAAAAAACACATGATGGACCAAAAGAGAACTGCAGAGAAAAGTTGGTCTGAGTTTGGACTTGACTGACAGCTGACGTTGACTATACAGCTCTGTGATTGTGTGAGTCAGACAGGGGCCTTTATTTAGATAGCGCTGCTTTGAATTCTGGGTCTCAGTTTAGCAGCGCTCGCTCTCAGCAGGGATCATTCAGACTGGCAGGGACCCACCTAATAAGCACCAGCCCATTATCCTGCTCTCACCTTCCTACTACCGTTTAATGCATCAAAATAAAACAAATAAATATGTGCATGGCATTAGCCCTAAGAGAACTGTGCTCGCTTTCACTGATACGACGCCACAGACGTAGTGTTTAAAGTGTGAGTGTTTGCTCGAGACGCAGCGCGTACAGTAAACAGAGAGAATAGGCTTGGCTATGATTGGAATAGCAATGTCCCTTGTCATATCGATTTTGGCTAAGGTTGCACCAGGACAGGCTCAGGCATATACTTGATGTGTGTGTGGCACTGCAATTTCGTGGCTTGGCCTTTTTCTTGAAATAAAAACATTCCTTCGACAGACATAGCCATAATGTAACACTTAGGGTGTGCACCTACAGACAACAGGCGCTGCTCGGAGACAGTGACAGAGGCACAATGCACCAATACAGTATATATAGTGTATGTCATGCAATAAACACAGTACAGTCTTTTTTGGGCTTGTGACTCATCCAAGACTGAGAATTTACAAACCATCTGCTGTTCTGGGTGTCTGGGTGATAGCTTTCTCTCTCTTTGTTCCTAATCTATCCATCATACAAATACCCAGCCATCCTTCCTTTCATCATCCATCCATCCATGACGATCTAGGAATTCATTCATCCTCCTTCCATCCAGCCGACCAATTATTCTTCCATCCATGTTTCCAACCAATTATCCATCCATCAATCAAGCTTTCAGAAATCCATTCGTCCAAGTATCCATCCATCTATTCAACATATACTCATTCTACTAAGTATCTATCCATCCATCCATCCATCCATGACTATCTAGGAATTCATTCATCCCCCCTTCCATCCATCCTACCAAATATTCGTCCGTCAACCTTTTCAGACATCCATTCATGCAAATATCAATCCATCTATTCGATTTAAATCCATTCCTCCACAATCTTCACACAATGACACCATTTTCAGCCATCCATTCCTGCAAGAATCCATCCATTTATTCAAGGTAGATTAATTCATCCAAGTAACACCTCCATCCATCCATCCATCCATCCATCCATCCACATTCCTGTCCAAGTATCATCCATACATCGAGTATCCAACAAGTATCCATCAAAATATCCGCCCATTAGTCATTCAAGAATGGATCGATCTATCCATCCATCCATGCATGCATCTGATATCTAACCATCCATCCATCCACTCATCTTCCCATGTACACACTAAAGACAGCTCACTGCAGTGAGATAAATAAGCCATAATGACACTTTAAGGAAAATGAAAGAGCCCCATGAGGCAACCAAGAAACAACAGTGCAAATTAACAGTCAATAAAGCCCATTATGCTGCCATTTCATTGCACAGTGATTATGCTGTTAGTTTGCACGGTCGGTGATGAAGAAGACATTACCATTAAATGCCCAGATATACTGTACAACTGCGATTTAACATCCCAATGACCCAAACAGAGGATGTGCAAAAACAGGGAGGCCAAAAATTAGGCTAACTGTTTTAAGATTGAGAATCTAATGAATTCAAAGTGGTTTCTTCTGAAATAGATTTACTGTGTGAGTGAGACAGCAAAAGAGAGCGTGGATGAGAGGGGGGCCTTTAATGGGCTTCTCAGATGACTAACTAAAGATCCCAGGCGCTAGGCTGCTAATTAGTTTGATTCACCATCCATGCTTAAAGCGTTGTGGTTTGTTGTTTTGCTATTATTTTCTATGTTGTGTTGGCTTACAGTCTTTAAGGGTCTGCTAAATGTGACATCTGAAGCCCTATGGAGAGGAAAGCTGGTGAGGGGCCACCTACTATTCACAAGAAAACATTGTTGTTTTCCTTCTCCATGGTGTAAAAAATATTTCAGAAACTGGAGTAACTTGAAATTAACTTAACTGTAAGAGAGAAGAAAAAGTTAACTGAGATAAAGGGAGTAAACACAGTGCAGTGATTGCCAGCAGAATTGTCGGAGGAGCAGGAAGCTGCAGAACAATCTCCTCATAAAAGGATTTCAGAAGCAGAGACACATTGTCCTCAAGGCTCAGTGTGATAGCGGTGGTCAAACTGCAACAAAAAAATTATTGAACGAGGAAAGAGTGTGAGGAGGTGGCGGAGGTGGCCATGTACAAAGGCGGCAAAGAGAGACACAAAATATTAAAACTATCATTTCCCTGAAAAAGCTGGAAAATTAGGTTCCGCTATGTGAACTGGTTCAATAGATTTCACCACCTTTTGTCTAAAAGCTGCCTGAAAGAAATCAATGGAGTTCGGGCTCTAGGAGACCGGCAGTGGTTAAAAAGTCTGGTAATCAATAATGTAATAACTTTCTCGGGGGTGTGTAACCACAATGAATGCAGAGCACTCAAAGCCCTGCCTTTACAGCTGTTTGGCATGCAGCATTGTGGCTGTTGTACAAGGTGTCTGAAAACAACAGATTTGGAAGATAAACACAAAACAATAATCTAGGCACTGCTTTTATAACCTGCTATGAAATACATCTAGATGTATTTATATAGCCTTTTATTCAAAGCTGCTGTATTTTTATATTAACTGGAATTATCTCCAGCAACCAGTGCATTTTCAGTCTATACCTTTTTTTTACAGACTCATATGAGATCAATGTGACCTTTACCTTTGACCACAGAAATCGTATCAATACTCTGAGTCTAAGTGACAACTGGTCAGAAAAAAAAATTCCCTAAATGCAGACTTGAGAGATCATGTTTAAGAGGCCAAAAAGCTATTTTGTGAGGCCACTGTGACCTTGATCTTTGTCCGCCCAAATATAATCAGTTAATCTGTTGGTCAAGTTTGAACATTTGTGCCAAGTTTGAAAAGATTATCTTGAGTCATAGACTGTCTCCAAAATCACAAGTCCCTATATAGTGAAATAAGGGTTTAGTAAACACAGCCATACTCAAGATATCATGATCACAAGGCAAAAAAAAAAGTTGTTGCAAGGTCACTGTGACCTTGAAGAAATTCCCTCAAGGCGTTCTTGAGATATCGTGTTCACAAGAATAGGACGGACAGATGGACGGACAGATAGATAGACAACCCAAAAACATAATGCCTCCAGAACAAAGGCATGACGGTGGATAAAGAGACTATCATGTAAAAAGGTTTTTTATCGAGCGATGCTACAAATGCTAAGTTAACTAATGTAATTAAATGTTGCTATCATATCTTCATGAAGTTTTATTATAATAATCGCTGTGTGTCCCAAAGGTTAAATGTATAGATAGTGTTTGTACACATAAGACAGATGCAGTAATAGTATCACAGGTAACAATGCTTTTATTAATCTACTTGTTTGATTATTGATGATATTTGCTGACTTTTCAATTGATTGTTGACACAAGGAGAAAGTATTTGAAAGTAGAACTTTGTTTAATACAGTTTCTTTTCACACCGTTTCGAGCTGTGTTCTGGGTGTTTCAGCTGCACAGTAAACAGACTGTTTTTCTAAACATTTGTGACTCTTTTGCTGACTTTGGAATTTAACTTCCATTAGCAACTTACTCGCAGTCAAAAAAAATTGCTTGGTTGTGCTTTTCAGCACAATGACAATGCTGTAACTGATTTCCGCTCCCGTGTTAGCTCCAAACCCATCCTCACCAACAAGAAAATATTAGAAATGAAATTCTGATGATTTGACAATCTGATAAAAATAAAATGCTGCTCATGTCTCCAGCAATGATGAGTGCCTCCAGAGTTTGTACTGTATAGAGGCTAGCAGGTGATGCACTGACTGCTGTCGGGCATTAAGAAGCACATTCAGGAAGGAGCTGCTGCCTCGGCATATGTTTCCAGGACTCTGTGGGAGTGAAGTTGAGCAAAAAACCTATATGTCACCTGCCTGCGAACAGGCAGTCAAAGTTGCATGGCAAAGAGTGTGGGTGTGTGTGTACCCGTCATGTGTGCACAATCTTTTCACTGAAGGGAAAATTCTTCGAGTGTTCATGGGGAAAAGGTTTTTAATGCAACAGTTTGGATGCAGAACAGCTTGTTTGCATATATTATGTACAAAACCTCTAATTAAAGATTGGCACCTTTTCTTCCTTCATCAGCTGTGTAGGGAAAAACCCATAATCATAGTTGAAGAAAAAAACGTCACTGATGAGGAGACGATTAGCGACAAGACGAGTAATCATGGATGAAGTGAGTTATCGGGCGTTTTTTGTTTTCCTGTGCATTATTACCAAGTGGTGTATTTGATAACATGCAGCACTGTCGTGACACAGATCAGCAGGTGACGGCGGTCCTTGGACAGTTTCTGATGCTGTTAATGAGGGAGGATGTGATGTCGAACAGTGCAGAGCTCCACAAGCAATTTAACTGATTGCACTTGAATCGGAGTTAGTTAGAAATTGAGTAGCTCTAATTAGTATTGCAAATATTTTCACAACTTCTTATTTGTGGCATCACATCAAGCTAACATGCAAATAAGTGCTGCGCTAATGAAACAGGCCCTGTTTTCTTCTGTTGGTGTCTTTTCAAGTCTCCTTCCTACCCTCGGCAGCCATTAATGAATGATATTTCATCACTACCCCCTTTTACCCTCTCCCCTCCCCAAGACCCCCGCTCATCAGTCGCTTGGTGGAAGGGACGCTCGTCTGTCTCTTGCTTATCTTCCCTCACTGCTCTGCAGTCATATCACCCTGGCCTGACAATCCATCTTCCACCATCTCCATGTCTGTGTGTGTACGTTGGACCTTGAGCTGCCTGGCTGTGTTGTATTTTGCAGCCCTTCCAACCCTGCATGTTTCCCCTCCAACAGGCCCTGAAAACTGCTCTGCTCTCCGCCTGCAGAGCCTGATATTCTGTTGCTTGGAAATGACTTTAACGGTCTTGCGCAATTGACAAGTGGAGCAAGCAAGAGTGTCGCTTTCAGCTCAGTTTATTGTGGGTGATGTGTCTCAAGACAACTGCTGACAGCTCCGCAGCCCTTTGAACCGCACATCAAAGGAGGACAAAAAGGGTGGGCACTGTGTGGCAATTTGATTGGTTGAAGTGAGTCATTGCCATCAGACACAGACTATCACTCATCTGAAATCCCCAAAAAAGTGAAAAAAGTTTGTGGAAAGAATGTTTACTACTTAAGATCAAATCAATGAAAAAAGAATTACTCTCTGACGCAGCACTCAAAAACGGAAGATTTTTCTCCAGTGACCAGAATTAAACTCTGCACCATATTTGCACATATTACTCTTTCCCATTTAAAGGTTCCAGACTATCGACTGTTTTCACCCCTATCCCAATTGTTTTTGGCCCCGAAATTGTCTTCACTATCATGAAGTGAATGTAACTAACCTCAAATGAACTTTTTTTTTTTGCTTTGTCATTATCATCTGTTGTTGGATACATGATATACAAAAACACAATTAAATGTTAAGGAAAAAAAATGATGCACACTATCCAGAGATGAAACCAAAACATCCTGTGTACGAAAGCTGCCATCTATGTACAGTAGTGATTGTGGGATGGAGTGACGTTTCACCCTGTTTTTATAAAATCTGATAACTTATTAAATCCAACTTATCACCTGTGCTGCAGCCAGCCACCAGGTGCTGATCAAGACGCTTTGGCTTCACTTTAGGGGAGCTGTCGTTTTGGTCCATCTTTGTAAAAAACTAAAAAGATAAATTGTACCTGTAAAGATCAGTACCGTGCTCTCAGTGATTGTAAATGTTTTAATGGTGAACAGTGCCATCCCAATACAGTTTTAGATACTTTTTAGTGCATGCCACTGGAAATTACTTTTCTCTCACTGCTGAAGCGCTCTGATCTCAGCTTCATGCAGTACAGAGCCCTGATTTCCCGACCCCCTGCTGCAGAGTTTAGCAGACTACTTGTTTATCAGTTCTAAACATGATGCCTTTCCAAATGTGACCAAATCATGAACCAACCGCTCCTTCTTTAGGTTCCTAGCAGCGATACACTCTTCATTTGTGAAGTTGACGGGATGACTGATTCTTGAGGTATGCAAAGGACAGAGACAGGGACATTCTTGCTTGAGAGTTTTATTAGATGAGATATTTAGATATACGCTACCTGCTGTGACCCTGTCTCTGTTCCTGATGCCCCAAATCAGTTTCTGTATTTCTTAGTATTCCCTGTTGTTAGGTTGCTTGGTTGGGAGTCAGTAATTCGCCGCAGAGCTGCTCAGCTCTGCTCACATTTTAGAGGATGTAATTAATATTTTCCTCATAAATAATGTATAATTTCACTACCCGAGACCCATTTGCTATTTCAGAGTATCTTCATTCATATGACCCCACGAGCCAGATTTGCAGATTAACTGCCTAGTGTCTTCACTACTGTCCATTTACAGGATATGTTTTCTGTGTTTAAGGATTAGATGACATCAAATAGACCACAATCTTACATTTAAATTCTCTGTATGTATGATTTAGCTTAAATATTCACACACAGCCAACCGAGCTCTTGTAAAGTAAGCTTGATAAGCGGATATTTGCACTGGAAGATTCAATTGAAACTATGAGTCACCACGGTTGTAGGACTATGTAAACTTCCTGGAGGTGTCACAGTGAAGATCTCAGTTCAACCCAAAATTGGTGGAAATGTGTATTTTCTATCCTTCCCAGTACAACGATACATCATTAGTCCCGAGTCCTGTCAAATATCATCTGGTGGACAAACTGCTGGATCTTAACTTCAATGGTTATAAACTGACCACATATGTGCTAAAATGTTTTTGAGGTTGAAAAGCTGTGCATAAATCACAGCAGGGTAAATAAACAGGTGCAAGAGATACGACTTTCTGGCTTTGGTTACTCACACAGTAATCTATTTCAAATATTTACAGAGCATAGATGAGGTGCTCTCTAGCTTCAGCTAAGCAATCATTTGCTTCAACACACTCAGAGGGAAGGACAAAATTAAGATAAAGGGATGATGGGAAAATGCAGTAGCTGTAGCATGTTGTTGTTCTGCAACAAAGCAAGGCAGTGGAGCTCATTTGAATATGGATTGCTGTCAGAAAATGTGCTACAAAATGTACAGTGTCACATTTAAAAAATAAAAACTACATGATGTTCATGCTGGAATGAAGACTACGCAAGATGCCTGCAACTTCATTGTAAAGAAAACAGTCACATTCATCGAAAAGCAAAATGACAGCTTTGTGTATATGTTTAAAATAAGATACAATGAGAGAGAAGAAAGTGAAGGTGAATGCTGCAGAAAAAATGTTGTAATAGCAGATTGAATTCTGAAGAAGAGCTTTTGCAACCTAAACTACTTTTGCAGAGATTGGTGGAGATTTGTTAGTTGTTATCTTTCTCTTCATGAACAACACCGGCTTAAATAAAAGACTAGACAATTACATATTCAAAAGATAAATATCTATATAGTGGCTTTCAGGGTTGTGTGCAGTTGTCATGCTGTTAGACTAACATATTTATAATGAGTCTTTTATCTCCCTTTAAGTTCATCAGGAAGTCCAGTTAAACATGCAGGAGATTGTGATGACTCATATACAGTGTTTTGTTCGTTAGCGTAAAAACAAGTCAAAGGAATCTTCCGACAACTTGATTGCAAAATGTGGACTGGAAAGCAAATCAAGCTGCCAAGAATAACCAAAGTCAAAGAATGTCAGCAGCTTCAAAAGACAAAAAAACACTGCAGCAAGAGAAAATTATTCCAACTGCTTCAAAGAGCCAGACAGACGAGTGAGAGTATGTGACTCAGAGACAAGATACACAAATGTAGGATTTGTGTTAAGGATGTAATGGATGAATTTATGTTTCAATTTTACAGTGTTGTGTGACTGACCAACAAAACCCTGGTCTGTAGTCAATGGCGCAGCACAACACTGTTATTTTGGAGGGCGTATTATAAAGATAGTAATATGCACCTACATAGGCGTGCATACACTTTGCTTGTTACACAGCCAGATGGTTTGCTCGCACATTTTCACTTTGGTCAGGACAAATCTATTTCCTCTGTGGAGAAGCCATCCTTATTGCTGCCTAGGAAACATGGCCTTATGATAGCAATCCACCAATGTACAAAAACACCAGGGCTTTAAAGAAAATGAGAGAAGGCCCTCTGATTATTTGATCACATATTACATTCAAAACAGACCCATGATTATTCGGTCTTAAGGGGTTAATGTGACATATTAACGCATATATACCTTTAAGACCGAGTTCAACAAAAACATGAAATATGTCAGGATTCAGTAAAATACTCGCAGGAAAAACAAAATGTATTATGGGAAATACAGTTCATTTGTTTGTTAGAGCTCTAAGCATGCAAAAATACATTTTGACAGTAGCTTTTCAGACGGTGGCTGACGATCTGAGTGACAGGAGCGATATTTAAGCAGATCAAAGCAGAGTTTCAGTGACAAAACAATGAGGAACATAACAGTGAAGAAGATTCAGACCCAGACGATGTTCATGCTGAACCAGGCTAAGTCGGTAAGAGACATGTTTGAGGAAGAAGAAAAAGATCTAGGTGAGTTATAAGATGTTTACCAAGTTTGGACAAATGTCAATGATTTACGATGAAAGCTTGATGTTGAAGCTATCAAACGTTTTCATTGCATGTCTCCATTTTCTTCAGAGGCTGAGAAAATTTACGTTGTCACCTCGGCAATTCTGTCAAGCTAACTCGTCAGAAAACCATCAGGTTCTAGGAGGTCATTTTTAAACAGCGCTTAGATTTTACTGTGTTTTCATTCTGCTCCTTAGGTCTTAATGGGCAAAGAGACTATTATGGACCTTGTGAACCATGAACCTTGCCCTGTGGCCCTATTTCTGCCATTAAATGAGGATGTGTACACGCCATAAATGCACTCGCGGTTTAGACCACATGCTTGATAAGCAGCCCTTGGTCTTTGACTCTTTAGTTGTGTCTTAAACACACTTTAACAGGTGACTCGTGTTACCTTTTGTCTTTCTCTGTGTTATCTACACTTCATTAATTTCATACATTACCATGAAGACAGCCAAGAAAATGGCTTATGATTAAATTCATGCAAATTGCAATCTAAAATTCTGCCCCACACAACGTCTGCAGAGCATGCTAGCATACTTAAATGCCAGCATGCCACATAACATAGAATTTCTCCTATGACAAATTTGAAATAAGCAAACCAAGTAGTAAGCCGAGTGGCCTGCAGTGAGATGGACGCCATTCATACCAATTTGTGTTTTCCTACGGTAACACGCATACGATGTGGCTGAAGGAGGTAATTAAGAGGATACACTGTCTGCATGTTCACAGACTCCTCTCTTTGTCATCTCGTTTGTGTGCAGTATATGTGTGTGGATCTGTCCCAGGGGACGTGTGCCTTCTCTTTCTTGTGGGTAATTATAGGTAATGTAGGATGACAGAGGACCACAGCGAAATAAATAGCAAAGGGACGACTACGCTGACTTACGACACCCTGGTAATACAGATGTGGAAGTATTGTCTCCAAGTAAGCACATACTCAGCACAAAAGCGAGCACGTGTTGTGTAAATACACAGGCGGACGCACACAAAAGACACAAAGGCTCAGCAGATAAGGAGGTTTGCATACCAGCGGCTCATCGTGGCCTCACTGTTTACCCAGATTCCGCTTGTCGAGCATTTTCTATAACATAACGTCTCATCAGCTGTGATCAGCGTGAGGCCAATGGATTGTGTCAGTCAATAGAAATTAGCAGGAAAGTGTGGATTTAGATGTTGCACAGCGTGAATGTTTACCATCGCATGCCTGTGTGTGCATACCGCATGTATGTTTGCATGGATGAAGTACACATGCCATCTCAGTGTGACCATGTGTTTGCATTACTATCTAGCCAGAGAGGCAATTTAGCTGGCTTGATACATAACCTAGAATGACAGACTCTGGACTCGGCTCTTTGATGGAAATGTATCACAGGGGCTATTATCTTATTCTTACAAGGTAAACAGACAAAAGCAAAAACATGGTTTATTGTTCCTTATATAGTTACTTTATGTATGTTGTTGTATGACAACCTCTAATATTTCCAATATTTTCTGTTCAAGGAATTTTTTGAGAAATACAATTATTCACTTTCTTGCTGAGGGTTGGACATTTTCACCCCTGGAAGTCTGGGACATGGTCATTTTGAATCTTTAATGCAAGAGAAAATCTAACACCAGTCATGTATGAGCTGCAGAATAAGAACCTCAAAGAGTAGAAGATGGGTCGATGAAACTATTGACCCATCTTGACCTTTCTTTGCCCTAGCTAATAAAGCTAAGAGACTTTTGTTTCCCCTGGTGTGCAACATTTAGACTTCACAGAAAACCTGCAGCCCGTCTAACAAGACGCATGATGTGTTTTTATGGCCATATTATAATCATCAGCTTGATCGGCACTGCTGCGGGGGATTTTTTTCAACCTTTCAAATCCTGCTATTTTCTGTCAGACAATCAAGAACCAACTGAGATTGTTCCACCCATGGACAAAGATTCAGATCAATACGTGCTTTTAAACTCAAACAAAGAATAATCCATTCCTTTGTCACATTTTCACTTGTTGTATCTGACTTTAAATGTGTTTTTCTCAGTCTCTCACTTCATACGGCTAACATAGGATGATATTAATATTAATACAACCACACCCACCCCCACACGGCAGGTTAGGGAATCAGTAGGCAGCCTCACCAGGAGACACAGAGCTCCCCAGGCATAAATCACATACCCACACTGACCCTCCCTCCTCCTTTATCCTTTTTTTCTCCATTCCCCCAGCTATTCTCTAATGTACACCCCTCATACCCGCCTCTCTACCCCCCATTTCCTTTGCTCCTCGATTCCCATTCTCATCATGTCGCCACAACTGCCTCGCTATAGCTCATTCTGCCTCTTTCTCCTACTTAAGATTTCCTTCGTTTCCTGTTTCCTCCTACTTTGTTTCCACTGTTGTCTTCCCTCCTCCTCCCTTTGTCTCTCTTGGTTCCCCGCCTCCTCCTCCTCCAAATTTACATCACACCATCCTTTGTCTCAAACTGAGAGCGAATGAGTTGCCACCTGCCGCGTACAGCATGGGAGTTAAAATTATACTCCAAATTATTATTCACAGTTAATAAGACTTTGAGACAAAGAGGTCAAAAGGGGTGGGGTGGGTGGGGGGTCGTGGTGGGGGGGACTGAATGGAGAGAAATGGGTGGCAAAAGGATGAATTACAAGAATATGCTTTTTCTTTCATCATAGTCACTGGAATTATTCTGGGGAAATGACCACAAATTGGGTGTGTGTGCTCGTACTTTCTCTGTCCGGTTGCTGTGTGAGTTTGCAAGCTGTGTGTAGGTGTCAGTGCGTGTGGGAGTTTTGCGTGCACACACGGGGCCTTAATTCCAGCCTCAACATCTAATTACTTAAATTGTGCTTACAGGTCTTATTGTACTGTCTTCCCCTTGGAGAGCTACACCCCGTCTTCCTGCTTGCCTGCTGCATTAGCAGTAGAAATAAGCACATTAGGCAATTTTGTGCTCCATAATAACTACTGCACCTGAGGGATGTTTTTGAGTAAAAATGTCTGGACGGAAAGAAAAACAGCTTTCTAGCCTAACCACACTCATGTCCCTCTTTCCTCCCATCTCTGTGTCTTCCCCCTCTCCTTCTCTTCTGTCCCTCAACGCTGGCGCCTGGAGAGTTGAGTTATACGGCAGAAAAGCCCTTGTTTTGTTTTTTTGTGCCAGCCACCCCTCGCCGATGATTGCTCTGTGATTTTACAATTAGTAGACAGGACAGTTCACCACTTCAGGGAATCGTTCCTCTCGGCTTTCTCGCCCAATCAACAGGTCAGATAGCTTCATGGCACCTGAAACAACAGCACTTAAAGGGATACCATGCAATTTTGGAAACACGTCTCTATTTTAGAGTAACCACCATGTGGTTGTGTAAAATATGGGATTTACTTTCAGTCGCACGTTCTTCATGGTGGACCCAAAGCTCTAGTTTTCCATCTACACTACAAATCAGTTTACGGACGACAAACTCCCCAACACAAATTTCACGGTTCAGCCAAGGCTACCGGGATGCAACAACAGTGCATTATAGCTAGCTTGACTGGTTATTTTAACCTATTACAGCGCTTTCTTTACCTAATTTGATTTTATTACCCTTGCCCTCTAAAAAAAATTAAAATCCGTGAAATTTGCTGTATTAAAGGAAACTGTTTGAAGATACTAAAACAAAATTTGAAAACATTGGTGATACAAGGGGTTTGGATTCCATATTGAAACCATTACAATTACTTACCAAATATGATCAGGTTTACCTTTAATTGGATGTAAGTGTCTGAGGTTTTGTTGTCTTGGAAGCCACAAAATGCAACCTGAAAATTAAATAAGTGATGTAAAATATGAAATGTTGATGAAATCTATCAAAAACAATGAAATAAGAGGAGCAGTGTTGTTTTCATGAGGAGTTTTATCCCAATACTGGAGATCCCTGTGTATAACTTAAGTTGATAAGCTGAATATACTGATTATAATGGTTTGTGATGTTATGATATTTTCTTTGCTACCATTGCAAAGCAAAAAGGAGAGATTGAGGTTTGACAAAATATTTCTTAGCACAGTTGAGTATCAAATGCAGGTTGTTTGATCACACATCAAGAAGTCCGGACATTTTCTACAGGGGCTGCATGCAGAGTAAGAATACAGAGTGGAACATTTTCCTGCAAATTCATATGCAAGGGACGCAAAACCAGAAGAATACAAATATCTCGTAAGGGTTCCATACATGTAGAAAACTTCATCAAAGGTGTCAACTCAGAAAGACAATGAGATTTAAGAGCTTTGGACGAGAGGGGACAACCCTGGTGTCAATGTGCTGTAAAACAAAAACACCTTATTTTCAGAGTGGAATTTATACCACCTGTCCTTCTTCGCTCTACCCAGGAGACATCCCTCCCATGAATGTTCTGGAAATTTTCTTCCTCATAGTTGAAAAGCAATTTGTTTTCATTTTGGTGAGTTCATGTCTTAAAACAGCTCTGCAATCCAAATCCAAACGGGCGCATGCTATCAAAATCTAATCCTCTCAGACTGAGTGAACATTTCTGATCTTTTCTTTCAGCTGAGTAAAAATAGCATAAAAACACAGGTCGCCACTTTGTGGAAAAAATGTTCACACAAAAAAGGATGCACATAGACACGTGCACATTTTCATTTGGGAGTTCTCGGGGCCTTTTGTTCTGAGAAATCTTTGTCAATAAGTTACAAATGCAGAAGGAAGGAAATACAGAAAACAGCTGATGAAAGCAGCACACAGGGAGTGTAGCTGCACTGCTGACAGGCAGTATCTCAAGTCATTTAAAAGAGAATTTTCCTCACTGAGAAATTAGTACTGGACTCCCTCATTTAATTATTTATTTATCTATTTATCTACATGAAGCAGCGTTGGTTTTAAATTGCACCGTCGTTATATTAAACGAATGATCCTGGTTGCCTTGGCTACATAAGAGCAGGAAATATCACATTCCCACCTGTTTTAATCACTACGAGCACAGTAAACAACTCATAAACACGCACACTGTCAGAGCTGGAGAAACAAAATGTAGAAACATATTCAAGGGCCACACATTAGCATGGGACTTCCACTCCATTAACTTCAGTAAGGGCCTCTGTTTGGATGTGCTGGAGGAGGATGGGGTTCTCCTCCACGTGTGCACATCTAATGAGGCGCGACGGCAGGATAGTGAACATGTTAAGTGTGTGTGTGTTTGTGTGTGTGTGTGTGTGTGTGTGTGTGTGTGTGTGTGTGTGTGTGTGTGTGTGTGTGTGTGTGTGTGTGTGTGTGTGTGTGTGTGTGTGTGTGTGTGTGTGTGTGTGTTTGCAATATAATCACCGGTCCCCAGGTAATGACAAAAACACAAGAGAGAGCAGCTGATGTGGAGAAAGCAGTCGTGTATGAGGTTTGTTTTTGTGTGTGTGTTTATTAGCGTACTACACGTGTCACCACTGATATCCCTCCCAACAACATGCATGAAATAGCTTCATTGCTGGAACAGGAAAATAGAGAATATTTGCATAATGTTGTTAGGCATTATGTTTTCAAAGCGACTTCAAGGGAATTTTTAAGGGAACAATTGAAACATTACATCTCAAGTGGTCAAACTGACTTTTAGCTCACATTTTCAAAGTTACACTCCTTAACAATAATAATATCATCCTACTGAATATGAAAACGTGTGCGGCAGCTTAAACACTGAAATATAGGACAAACATGCCTCTTTCATAGATTCCGCGGTTTGACTGTGCACGTCTGTGTGTGTGAGCCGGGTACAAAATTTGGCGTTGCCTGAATAAAATATTTCCCAGGGGCCTCTCCACTTGGCGCTTTGCTGAGGGAAAGCCTGGAGCATATTTTCAATATCACCCCGTGAGAGAAAAAGAGCATTCATGGAGGGATTAAACAAATCGTCCTCCCTTCTTCCTCTCCGTCTTCGCCACAGATAAGACGGGGCTTGCGACGGCACTCCGGGTGCAATGCGGTGTAGAGGCTGGGGCAAAGGTTTGGACGGGAGCATGTGATCAGAAGTGTGTGACTTTATGAGGTAATGCTGCTTCACTTGAATCCGTATTTTAGCCACCGGGCAAGATTTCAAGCAAACAAACTACAGTAAATTGCTTTGATCACACATCTCTGTGTGGTTCTCCACAGCTATGATGCTATGACATACTAACCCTCCACCTCTGTGAAAAAGCTGAAAGCGCCATCTGCCCAGTATAGACTGCCTTATTACTGGAAGCTCGGCGAGAAACATGAAGGCAAAAATAGGTTTCTGTTAATCTTGTTTATTCCAATCTACAATCTATACATACTAAGAGAAAAACA